>NW_026519046.1:0-329821 GCF_947347685.1 Pleuronectes platessa | reverse complement strand
AAAAGGCCTTCAGTCAAATTCCTTGATACTTAAAATGCATACAGTGGATTATAATAATGAAAAAGGATAATTTGAAATCTTGGTTTCAACTCTAAAGGAACTCTTTAAAAAAAAGATTTTAAGTTTTGGAAACCCCAATGAAAAAGTAGCAACTGCACGGTTTCTACTGTCAGATTGGCTCTAAGTGCCAAAAAGTGCTGGAAACGGGGAGATAAGCCTATTTTTGCAACAATGGTTAAAATCTTCAATTTTTCATCACAGATGTGTCCAAGATGCACAAAAGCGCTGGAAACGGTGAGATAAGCCTATTTTTGCAACTTTGGTTAAAATCTTCAATTTTTCATCACAGATGTGCCCAAGATGCACAAAAGCGCTGGAAACGGTGAGATAAGCCTATTTTTGCAACTTTGGTTAAAATCTTCAATTTTTCATCACAGATGTGCCCAAGATGCGCAAAAGCTCTGGAAACGGTGAGATAAGCCTATTTTTGCAACTTTGGTTAAAATCTTCAATTTTTCAAAACAGATGTGCCCAAGATGCGCAAAAGCGCTGGAAACGGTGAGATAAGCCTATTTTTGCAACTTTGGTTAACATCTTCATTTTTTCATCACAGATATGCCCAAGGTGCACAAAAGTGCTGGAAACGGTGAGATAAGCCTAATTTTGCAACAATGTTTAAGGTTTGGAGGTTTCATAGACTAAAGTTGAAAATCAGTGGTTTGACTGCCATAATGAAATAGGGTCACTAATCAACGTGTTTTCTCAAAAGGCCTTCAGTCAAATTCCTTGATACTTAAAATGCATACAGTGGATTATAATAATGAAAAAGGATAATTTGAAATCTTGGTTTCAACTCTAAAGGAACTCTTTAAAAAAAAGATTTTAAGTTTTGGAAACCCCAATGAAAAAGTAGCAACTGCACGGTTTCTACTGTCAGATTGGCTCTAAGTGCCAAAAAGTGCTGGAAACGGGGAGATAAGCCTATTTTTGCAACAATGGTTAAAATCTTCAATTTTTCATCACAGATGTGCCCAAGATGCACAAAAGCGCTGGAAACGGTGAGATAAGCCTATTTTTGCAACTTTGGTTAAAATCTTCAATTTTTCATCACAGATGTGCCCAAGATGCACAAAAGCGCTGGAAACGGTGAGATAAGCCTATTTTTGCAACTTTGGTTAAAATCTTCAATTTTTCATCACAGATGTGCCCAAGATGCGCAAAAGCGCTGGAAACGGTGAGATAAGCCTATTTTTGCAACTTTGGTTAAAATCTTAAATTTTTCATCACAGATGTGCCCAAGATGCCCAAAAGCGCTGGAAACGGTGAGATAAGCCTATTTTTGCAACTTTGGTTAAAATCTTCATTTTTTCATCACAGATATGCCCAAGGTGCACAAAAGTGCTGGAAACGGTGAGATAAGCCTAATTTTGCAACAATGTTTAAGGTTTGGAGGTTTCATAGACTAAAGTCGAAAATCAGTGGTTTGACTGCCATAATGAAATAGGGTCACTAATCAACGTGTTTTCTCAAAAGGCCTTCAGTCAAATTCCTTGATACTTAAAATGCATACAGTGGATTATAATAATGAAAAAGGATAATTTGAAATCTTGGTTTCAACTCTAAAGGAACTCTTTAAAAAAAAGATTTTAAGTTTTGGAAACCCAAATGAAAAAGTAGCAACTGCACGGTTTCTACTGTCAGATTGGCTCTAAGTGCCAAAAAGTGCTGGAAACGGGGAGATAAGCCTATTTTTGCAACAATGGTTAAAATCTTCAATTTTTCATCACAGATGTGTCCTAGATGCACAAAAGCGCTGGAAACGGTGAGATAAGCCTATTTTTGCAACTTTGGTTAAAATCTTCAATTTTTCATCACAGATGTGCCCAAGATGCACAAAAGCGCTGGAAACGGTGAGATAAGCCTATTTTTGCAACTTTGGTTAAAATCTTCAATTTTTCATCACAGATGTGCCCAAGATGCGCAAAAGCTCTGGAAACGGTGAGATAAGCCTATTTTTGCAACTTTGGTTAAAATCTTAAATTTTTCATCACAGATGTGCCCAAGATGCGCAAAAGCGCTGGAAACGGTGAGATAAGCCTATTTTTGCAACTTTGGTTAAAATCTTCATTTTTTCATCACAGATATGCCCAAGGTGCACAAAAGTGCTGGAAACGGTGAGATAAGCCTAATTTTGCAACAATGTTTAAGGTTTGGAGGTTTCATAGACTAAAGTTGAAAATCAGTGGTTTGACTGCCATAATGAAAGAGGGTCACTAATAAACGTGTTTTCTCAAAAGGCCTTCAGTCAAATTCCTTGATACTTAAAATGCATACAGTGGATTATAATAATGAAAAAGGATAATTTGAAATCTTGGTTTCAACTCTAAAGGAACTCTTTAAAAAAAAGATTTTAAGTTTTGGAAACCCCAATGAAAAAGTAGCAACTGCACGGTTTCTACTGTCAGATTCGCTCTAACTGCCAAAAAGTGCTGGAAACGGGGAGATAAGCCTATTTTTGCAACAATGGTTAAAATCTTCAATTTTTCATCACAGATGTGTCCAAGATGCACAAAAGCGCTGGAAATGGTGAGATAAGCCTATTTTTGCAACTTTGGTTAAAATCTTCAATTTTTCATCACAGATGTGCCCAAGATGCACAAAAGCGCTGGAAACGGTGAGATAAGCCTATTTTTGCAACTTTGGTTAAAATCTTCAATTTTTCATCACAGATGTGCCCAAGATGCGCAAAAGCTCTGGAAACGGTGAGATAAGCCTATTTTTGCAACTTTGGTTAAAATCTTCAATTTTTCAAAACAGATGTGCCCAAGATGCGCAAAAGCGCTGGAAACGGTGAGATAAGCCTATTTTTGCAACTTTGGTTAAAATCTTCATTTTTTCATCACAGATATGCCCAAGGTGCACAAAAGTGCTGGAAACGGTGAGATAAGCCTAATTTTGCAACAATGTTTAAGGTTTGGAGGTTTCATAGACTAAAGTTGAAAATCAGTGGTTTGACTGCCATAATGAAATAGGGTCACTAATCAACGTGTTTTCTCAAAAGGCCTTCAGTCAAATTCCTTGATACTTAAAATGCATACAGTGGATTATAATAATGAAAAAGGATAATTTGAAATCTTGGTTTCAACTCTAAAGGAACTCTTTAAAAAAAAGATTTTAAGTTTTGGAAACCCCAATGAAAAAGTAGCAACTGCACGGTTTCTACTGTCAGATTGGCTCTAAGTGCCAAAAAGTGCTGGAAACGGGGAGATAAGCCTATTTTTGCAACTTTGGTTAAAATCTTCAATTTTTCATCACAGATGTGCCCAAGATGCACAAAAGCGCTGGAAACGGTGAGATAAGCCTATTTTTGCAACTTTGGTTAAAATCTTCAATTTTTCATCACAGATGTGCCCAAGATGCGCAAAAGCGCTGGAAACGGTGAGATAAGCCTATTTTTGCAACTTTGGTTAAAATCTTCATTTTTTCATCACAGATATGCCCAAGGTGCACAAAAGTGCTGGAAACGGTGAGATAAGCCTAATTTTGCAACAATGTTTAAGGTTTGGAGGTTTCATAGACTAAAGTCGAAAATCAGTGGATTGACTGCCATAATGAAATAGGGTCACTAATCAACGTGTTTTCTCAAAAGGCCTTCAGTCAAATTCCTTGATACTTAAAATGCATACAGTGGATTATAATAATGAAAAAGGATAATTTGAAATCTTGGTTTCAACTCTAAAGGAACTCTTTAAAAAAAAGATTTTAAGTTTTGGAAACCCAAATGAAAAAGTAGCAACTGCACGGTTTCTACTGTCAGATTGGCTCTAAGTGCCAAAAAGTGCTGGAAACGGGGAGATAAGCCTATTTTTGCAACAATGGTTAAAATCTTCAATTTTTCATCACAGATGTGTCCAAGATGCACAAAAGCGCTGGAAACGGTGAGATAAGCCTATTTTTGCAACTTTGGTTAAAATCTTCAATTTTTCATCACAGATGTGCCCAAGATGCACAAAAGCGCTGGAAACGGTGAGATAAGCCTATTTTTGCAACTTTGGTTAAAATCTTCAATTTTTCATCACAGATGTGCCCAAGATGCGCAAAAGCTCTGGAAACGGTGAGATAAGCCTATTTTTGCAACTTTGGTTAAAATCTTAAATTTTTCATCACAGATGTGCCCAAGATGCGCAAAAGCGCTGGAAACGGTGAGATAAGCCTATTTTTGCAACTTTGGTTAAAATCTTAATTTTTTCATCACAGATATGCCCAAGGTGCACAAAAGTGCTGGAAACGGTGAGATAAGCCTAATTTTGCAACAATGTTTAAGGTTTGGAGGTTTCATAGACTAAAGTTGAAAATCAGTGGTTTGACTGCCATAATGAAAGAGGGTCACTAATCAACGTGTTTTCTCAAAAGGCCTTCAGTCAAATTCCTTGATACTTAAAATGCATACAGTGGATTATAATAATGAAAAAGGATAATTTGAAATCTTGGTTTCAACTCTAAAGGAACTCTTTAAAAAAAAGATTTTAAGTTTTGGAAACCCCAATGAAAAAGTAGCAACTGCACGGTTTCTACTGTCAGATTCGCTCTAAGTGCCAAAAAGTGCTGGAAACGGGGAGATAAGCCTATTTTTGCAACAATGGTTAAAATCTTCAATTTTTCATCACAGATGTGTCCAAGATGCACAAAAGCGCTGGAAACGGTGAGATAAGCCTATTTTTGCAACTTTGGTTAAAATCTTCAATTTTTCATCACAGATGTGCCCAAGATGCACAAAAGCGCTGGAAACGGTGAGATAAGCCTATTTTTGCAACTTTGGTTAAAATCTTCAATTTTTCATCACAGATGTGCCCAAGATGCGCAAAAGCTCTGGAAACGGTGAGATAAGCCTATTTTTGCAACTTTGGTTAAAATCTTAAATTTTTCATCACAGATGTGCCCAAGATGCGCAAAAGCTCTGGAAACGGTGAGATAAGCCTATTTTTGCAACTTTGGTTAAAATCTTAAATTTTTCATCACAGATGTGCCCAAGATGCGCAAAAGCGCTGGAAACGGTGAGATAAGCCTATTTTTGCAACTTTGGTTAAAATCTTCATTTTTTCATCACAGATATGCCCAAGGTGCACAAAAGTGCTGGAAACGGTGAGATAAGCCTAATTTTGCAACAATGTTTAAGGTTTGGAGGTTTCATAGACTAAAGTTGAAAATCAGTGGTTTGACTGCCATAATGAAAGAGGGTCACTAATCAACGTGTTTTCTCAAAAGGCCTTCAGTCAAATTCCTTGATACTTAAAATGCATACAGTGGATTATAATAATGAAAAAGGATAATTTGAAATCTTGGTTTCAACTCTAAAGGAACTCTTTAAAAAAAAGATTTTAAGTTTTGGAAACCCCAATGAAAAAGTAGCAACTGCACGGTTTCTACTGTCAGATTCGCTCTAACTGCCAAAAAGTGCTGGAAACGGGGAGATAAGCCTATTTTTGCAACAATGGTTAAAATCTTCAATTTTTCATCACAGATGTGTCCAAGATGCACAAAAGCGCTGGAAATGGTGAGATAAGCCTATTTTTGCAACTTTGGTTAAAATCTTCAATTTTTCATCACAGATGTGCCCAAGATGCACAAAAGCGCTGGAAACGGTGAGATAAGCCTATTTTTGCAACTTTGGTTAAAATCTTCAATTTTTCATCACAGATGTGCCCAAGATGCGCAAAAGCTCTGGAAACGGTGAGATAAGCCTATTTTTGCAACTTTGGTTAAAATCTTCAATTTTTCAAAACAGATGTGCCCAAGATGCGCAAAAGCGCTGGAAACGGTGAGATAAGCCTATTTTTGCAACTTTGGTTAAAATCTTCATTTTTTCATCACAGATATGCCCAAGGTGCACAAAAGTGCTGGAAACGGTGAGATAAGCCTAATTTTGCAACAATGTTTAAGGTTTGGAGGTTTCATAGACTAAAGTTGAAAATCAGTGGTTTGACTGCCATAATGAAATAGGGTCACTAATCAACGTGTTTTCTCAAAAGGCCTTCAGTCAAATTCCTTGATACTTAAAATGCATACAGTGGATTATAATAATGAAAAAGGATAATTTGAAATCTTGGTTTCAACTCTAAAGGAACTCTTTAAAAAAAAGATTTTAAGTTTTGGAAACCCCAATGAAAAAGTAGCAACTGCACGGTTTCTACTGTCAGATTGGCTCTAAGTGCCAAAAAGTGCTGGAAACGGGGAGATAAGCCTATTTTTGCAACTTTGGTTAAAATCTTCAATTTTTCATCACAGATGTGCCCAAGATGCACAAAAGCGCTGGAAACGGTGAGATAAGCCTATTTTTGCAACTTTGGTTAAAATCTTCAATTTTTCATCACAGATGTGCCCAAGATGCGCAAAAGCGCTGGAAACGGTGAGATAAGCCTATTTTTGCAACTTTGGTTAAAATCTTCATTTTTTCATCACAGATATGCCCAAGGTGCACAAAAGTGCTGGAAACGGTGAGATAAGCCTAATTTTGCAACAATGTTTAAGGTTTGGAGGTTTCATAGACTAAAGTCGAAAATCAGTGGATTGACTGCCATAATGAAATAGGGTCACTAATCAACGTGTTTTCTCAAAAGGCCTTCAGTCAAATTCCTTGATACTTAAAATGCATACAGTGGATTATAATAATGAAAAAGGATAATTTGAAATCTTGGTTTCAACTCTAAAGGAACTCTTTAAAAAAAAGATTTTAAGTTTTGGAAACCCAAATGAAAAAGTAGCAACTGCACGGTTTCTACTGTCAGATTGGCTCTAAGTGCCAAAAAGTGCTGGAAACGGGGAGATAAGCCTATTTTTGCAACTTTGGTTAAAATCTTCAATTTTTCATCACAGATGTGCCCAAGATGCACAAAAGCGCTGGAAACGGTGAGATAAGCCTATTTTTGCAACTTTGGTTAAAATCTTCAATTTTTCATCACAGATGTGCCCAAGATGCGCAAAAGCTCTGGAAACGGTGAGATAAGCCTATTTTTGCAACTTTGGTTAAAATCTTAAATTTTTCATCACAGATGTGCCCAAGATGCGCAAAAGCGCTGGAAACGGTGAGATAAGCCTATTTTTGCAACTTTGGTTAAAATCTTAATTTTTTCATCACAGATATGCCCAAGGTGCACAAAAGTGCTGGAAACGGTGAGATAAGCCTAATTTTGCAACAATGTTTAAGGTTTGGAGGTTTCATAGACTAAAGTTGAAAATCAGTGGTTTGACTGCCATAATGAAAGAGGGTCACTAATCAACGTGTTTTCTCAAAAGGCCTTCAGTCAAATTCCTTGATACTTAAAATGCATACAGTGGATTATAATAATGAAAAAGGATAATTTGAAATCTTGGTTTCAACTCTAAAGGAACTCTTTAAAAAAAAGATTTTAAGTTTTGGAAACCCCAATGAAAAAGTAGCAACTGCACGGTTTCTACTGTCAGATTCGCTCTAAGTGCCAAAAAGTGCTGGAAACGGGGAGATAAGCCTATTTTTGCAACAATGGTTAAAATCTTCAATTTTTCATCACAGATGTGTCCAAGATGCACAAAAGCGCTGGAAACGGTGAGATAAGCCTATTTTTGCAACTTTGGTTAAAATCTTCAATTTTTCATCACAGATGTGCCCAAGATGCACAAAAGCGCTGGAAACGGTGAGATAAGCCTATTTTTGCAACTTTGGTTAAAATCTTCAATTTTTCATCACAGATGTGCCCAAGATGCGCAAAAGCGCTGGAAACGGTGAGATAAGCCTATTTTTGCAACTTTGGTTAAAATCTTAAATTTTTCATCACAGATGTGCCCAAGGTGCGCAAAAGTGCTGGAAACGTTGAGATAAGCCTAATTTTGCAACAATGTTTAAGGTTTGGAGGTTTCATAGACTAAAGTTGAAAATCAGTGGTTTGACTGCCATAATGAAATAGGGTCACTAATCAACGTGTTTTCTCAAAAGGCCTTCACTCAATTTCCTTGATACTTAAAATGCATACAGTGGATTATAATAATGAAAAAGGATAATTTGAAATCTTGGTTTCAACTCTAAAGGAACTCTTTAAAAAAAAGATTTTAAGTTTTGGAAACCCCAATGAAAAAGTAGCAACTGCACGGTTTCTACTGTCAGATTCGCTCTAAGTGCCAAAAAGTGCTGGAAACGGGGAGATAAGCCTATTTTTGCAACAATGGTTAAAATCTTCAATTTTTCATCACAGATGTGTCCAAGATGCACAAAAGCGCTGGAAACGGTGAGATAAGCCTATTTTTGCAACTTTGGTTAAAATCTTCAATTTTTCATCACAGATGTGCCCAAGATGCACAAAAGCGCTGGAAACGGTGAGATAAGCCTATTTTTGCAACTTTGGTTAAAATCTTCAATTTTTCATCACAGATGTGCCCAAGATGCGCAAAAGCGCTGGAAACGGTGAGATAAGCCTATTTTTGCAACTTTGGTTAAAATCTTAAATTTTTCATCACAGATGTGCCCAAGGTGCGCAAAAGTGCTGGAAACGTTGAGATAAGCCTAATTTTGCAACAATGTTTAAGGTTTGGAGGTTTCATAGACTAAAGTTGAAAATCAGTGGTTTGACTGCCATAATGAAATAGGGTCACTAATCAACGTGTTTTCTCAAAAGGCCTTCACTCAATTTCCTTGATACTTAAAATGCATACAGTGGATTATAATAATGAAAAAGGATAATTTGAAATCTTGGTTTCAACTCTAAAGGAACTCTTTAAAAAAAAGATTTTAAGTTTTGGAAACCCCAATGAAAAAGTAGCAACTGCACGGTTTCTACTGTCAGATTCGCTCTAAGTGCCAAAAAGTGCTGGAAACGGGGAGATAAGCCTATTTTTGCAACTTTGGTTAAAATCTTCAATTTTTCATCACAGATGTGCCCAAGATGCACAAAAGCGCTGGAAACGGTGAGATAAGCCTATTTTTGCAACTTTGGTTAAAATCTTCAATTTTTCATCACAGATGTGCCCAAGATGCGCAAAAGCGCTGGAAACGGTGAGATAAGCCTATTTTTGCAACTTTGGTTAAAATCTTCAATTTTTCATCACAGATGTGCCCAAGATGCGCAAAAGCGCTGGAAACGGTGAGATAAGCCTATTTTTGCAACTTTGGTTAAAATCTTAAATTTTTCATCACAGATGTGCCCAAGGTGCGCAAAAGTGCTGGAAACGGTGAGATAAGCCTAATTTTGCAACAATGTTTAAGGTTTGGAGGTTTCATAGACTAAAGTTGAAAATCAGTGGTTTGACTGCCATAATGAAATAGGGTCACTAATCAACGTGTTTTCTCAAAAGGCCTTCACTCAATTTCCTTGATACTTAAAATGCATACAGTGGATTATAATAATGAAAAAGGATAATTTGAAATCTTGGTTTCAACTCTAAAGGAACTCTTTAAAAAAAAGATTTTAAGTTTTGGAAACCCCAATGAAAAAGTAGCAACTGCACGGTTTCTACTGTCAGATTCGCTCTAAGTGCCAAAAAGTGCTGGAAACGGGGAGATAAGCCTATTTTTGCAACAATGGTTAAAATCTTCAATTTTTCATCACAGATGTGTCCAAGATGCACAAAAGCGCTGGAAACGGTGAGATAAGCCTATTTTTGCAACTTTGGTTAAAATCTTCAATTTTTCATCACAGATGTGCCCAAGATGCACAAAAGCGCTGGAAACGGTGAGATAAGCCTATTTTTGCAACTTTGGTTAAAATCTTCAATTTTTCATCACAGATGTGCCCAAGATGCGCAAAAGCTCTGGAAACGGTGAGATAAGCCTATTTTTGCAACTTCGGTTAAAATCTTCAATTTTTCAAAACAGATGTGCCCAAGATGCGCAAAAGCGCTGGAAACGGTGAGATAAGCCTATTTTTGCAACTTTGGTTAAAATCTTCATTTTTTCATCACAGATATGCCCAAGGTGCACAAAAGTGCTGGAAACGGTGAGATAAGCCTAATTTTGCAACAATGTTTAAGGTTTGGAGGTTTCATAGACTAAAGTTGAAAATCAGTGGTTTGACTGCCATAATGAAATAGGGTCACTAATCAACGTGTTTTCTCAAAAGGCCTTCACTCAATTTCCTTGATACTTAAAATGCATACAGTGGATTATAATAATGAAAAAGGATAATTTGAAATCTTGGTTTCAACTCTAAAGGAACTCTTTAAAAAAAAGATTTTAAGTTTTGGAAACCCCAATGAAAAAGTAGCAACTGCACGGTTTCTACTGTCAGATTCGCTCTAAGTGCCAAAAAGTGCTGGAAACGGGGAGATAAGCCTATTTTTGCAACAATGGTTAAAATCTTCAATTTTTCATCACAGATGTGTCCAAGATGCACAAAAGCGCTGGAAACGGTGAGATAAGCCTATTTTTGCAACTTTGGTTAAAATCTTCAATTTTTCATCACAGATGTGCCCAAGATGCGCAAAAGCGCTGGAAACGGTGAGATAAGCCTATTTTTGCAACTTTGGTTAAAATCTTAAATTTTTCATCACAGATGTGCCCAAGGTGCGCAAAAGTGCTGGAAACGTTGAGATAAGCCTAATTTTGCAACAATGTTTAAGGTTTGGAGGTTTCATAGACTAAAGTTGAAAATCAGTGGTTTGACTGCCATAATGAAATAGGGTCACTAATCAACGTGTTTTCTCAAAAGGCCTTCACTCAATTTCCTTGATACTTAAAATGCATACAGTGGATTATAATAATGAAAAAGGATAATTTGAAATCTTGGTTTCAACTCTAAAGGAACTCTTTAAAAAAAAGATTTTAAGTTTTGGAAACCCCAATGAAAAAGTAGCAACTGCACGGTTTCTACTGTCAGATTCGCTCTAAGTGCCAAAAAGTGCTGGAAACGGGGAGATAAGCCTATTTTTGCAACAATGGTTAAAATCTTCAATTTTTCATCACAGATGTGTCCAAGATGCACAAAAGCGCTGGAAACGGTGAGATAAGCCTATTTTTGCAACTTTGGTTAAAATCTTCAATTTTTCATCACAGATGTGCCCAAGATGCACAAAAGCGCTGGAAACGGTGAGATAAGCCTATTTTTGCAACTTTGGTTAAAATCTTCAATTTTTCATCACAGATGTGCCCAAGATGCGCAAAAGCGCTGGAAACGGTGAGATAAGCCTATTTTTGCAACTTTGGTTAAAATCTTAAATTTTTCATCACAGATGTGCCCAAGGTGCGCAAAAGTGCTGGAAACGGTGAGATAAGCCTAATTTTGCAACAATGTTTAAGGTTTGGAGGTTTCATAGACTAAAGTTGAAAATCAGTGGTTTGACTGCCATAATGAAATAGGGTCACTAATCAACGTGTTTTCTCAAAAGGCCTTCACTCAATTTCCTTGATACTTAAAATGCATACAGTGGATTATAATAATGAAAAAGGATAATTTGAAATCTTGGTTTCAACTCTAAAGGAACTCTTTAAAAAAAAGATTTTAAGTTTTGGAAACCCCAATGAAAAAGTAGCAACTGCACGGTTTCTACTGTCAGATTCGCTCTAAGTGCCAAAAAGTGCTGGAAACGGGGAGATAAGCCTATTTTTGCAACAATGGTTAAAATCTTCAATTTTTCATCACAGATGTGTCCAAGATGCACAAAAGCGCTGGAAACGGTGAGATAAGCCTATTTTTGCAACTTTGGTTAAAATCTTCAATTTTTCATCACAGATGTGCCCAAGATGCACAAAAGCGCTGGAAAAGGTGAGATAAGCCTATTTTTGCAACTTTGGTTAAAATCTTCAATTTTTCATCACAGATGTGCCCAAGATGCGCAAAAGCTCTGGAAACGGTGAGATAAGCCTATTTTTGCAACTTTGGTTAAAATCTTCAATTTTTCAAAACAGATGTGCCCAAGATGCGCAAAAGCGCTGGAAACGGTGAGATAAGCCTATTTTTGCAACTTTGGTTAAAATCTTCATTTTTTCATCACAGATATGCCCAAGGTGCACAAAAGTGCTGGAAACGGTGAGATAAGCCTAATTTTGCAACAATGTTTAAGGTTTGGAGGTTTCATAGACTAAAGTTGAAAATCAGTGGTTTGACTGCCATAATGAAATAGGGTCACTAATCAACGTGTTTTCTCAAAAGGCCTTCAGTCAAATTCCTTGATACTTAAAATGCATACAGTGGATTATAATAATGAAAAAGGATAATTTGAAATCTTGGTTTCAACTCTAAAGGAACTCTTTAAAAAAAAGATTTTAAGTTTTGGAAACCCCAATGAAAAAGTAGCAACTGCACGGTTTCTACTGTCAGATTCGCTCTAAGTGCCAAAAAGTGCTGGAAACGGGGAGATAAGCCTATTTTTGCAACAATGGTTAAAATCTTCAATTTTTCATCACAGATGTGTCCAAGATGCACAAAAGCGCTGGAAACGGTGAGATAAGCCTATTTTTGCAACTTTGGTTAAAATCTTCAATTTTTCATCACAGATGTGCCCAAGATGCGCAAAAGCGCTGGAAACGGTGAGATAAGCCTATTTTTGCAACTTTGGTTAAAATCTTAAATTTTTCATCACAGATGTGCCCAAGGTGCGCAAAAGTGCTGGAAACGGTGAGATAAGCCTAATTTTGCAACAATGTTTAAGGTTTGGAGGTTTCATAGACTAAAGTTGAAAATCAGTGGTTTGACTGCCATAATGAAATAGGGTCACTAATCAACGTGTTTTCTCAAAAGGCCTTCACTCAATTTCCTTGATACTTAAAATGCATACAGTGGATTATAATAATGAAAAAGGATAATTTGAAATCTTGGTTTCAACTCTAAAGGAACTCTTTAAAAAAAAGATTTTAAGTTTTGGAAACCCCAATGAAAAAGTAGCAACTGCACGGTTTCTACTGTCAGATTCGCTCTAAGTGCCAAAAAGTGCTGGAAACGGGGAGATAAGCCTATTTTTGCAACAATGGTTAAAATCTTCAATTTTTCATCACAGATGTGTCCAAGATGCACAAAAGCGCTGGAAACGGTGAGATAAGCCTATTTTTGCAACTTTGGTTAAAATCTTCAATTTTTCATCACAGATGTGCCCAAGATGCGCAAAAGCGCTGGAAACGGTGAGATAAGCCTATTTTTGCAACTTTGGTTAAAATCTTAAATTTTTCATCACAGATGTGCCCAAGGTGCGCAAAAGTGCTGGAAACGGTGAGATAAGCCTAATTTTGCAACAATGTTTAAGGTTTGGAGGTTTCATAGACTAAAGTTGAAAATCAGTGGTTTGACTGCCATAATGAAATAGGGTCACTAATCAACGTGTTTTCTCAAAAGGCCTTCACTCAATTTCCTTGATACTTAAAATGCATACAGTGGATTATAATAATGAAAAAGGATAATTTGAAATCTTGGTTTCAACTCTAAAGGAACTCTTTAAAAAAAAGATTTTAAGTTTTGGAAACCCCAATGAAAAAGTAGCAACTGCACGGTTTCTACTGTCAGATTCGCTCTAAGTGCCAAAAAGTGCTGGAAACGGGGAGATAAGCCTATTTTTGCAACAATGGTTAAAATCTTCAATTTTTCATCACAGATGTGTCCAAGATGCACAAAAGCGCTGGAAACGGTGAGATAAGCCTATTTTTGCAACTTTGGTTAAAATCTTCAATTTTTCATCACAGATGTGCCCAAGATGCGCAAAAGCGCTGGAAACGGTGAGATAAGCCTATTTTTGCAACTTTGGTTAAAATCTTAAATTTTTCATCACAGATGTGCCCAAGGTGCGCAAAAGTGCTGGAAACGGTGAGATAAGCCTAATTTTGCAACAATGTTTAAGGTTTGGAGGTTTCATAGACTAAAGTTGAAAATCAGTGGTTTGACTGCCATAATGAAATAGGGTCACTAATCAACGTGTTTTCTCAAAAGGCCTTCACTCAATTTCCTTGATACTTAAAATGCATACAGTGGATTATAATAATGAAAAAGGATAATTTGAAATCTTGGTTTCAACTCTAAAGGAACTCTTTAAAAAAAAGATTTTAAGTTTTGGAAACCCCAATGAAAAAGTAGCAACTGCACGGTTTCTACTGTCAGATTCGCTCTAAGTGCCAAAAAGTGCTGGAAACGGGGAGATAAGCCTATTTTTGCAACAATGGTTAAAATCTTCAATTTTTCATCACAGATGTGTCCAAGATGCACAAAAGCGCTGGAAACGGTGAGATAAGCCTATTTTTGCAACTTTGGTTAAAATCTTCAATTTTTCATCACAGATGTGCCCAAGATGCGCAAAAGCTCTGGAACCGGTGAGATAAGCCTATTTTTGCAACTTTGGTTAAAATCTTCAATTTTTCAAAACAGATGTGCCCAAGATGCGCAAAAGCGCTGGAAACGGTGAGATAAGCCTATTTTTGCAACTTTGGTTAAAATCTTCATTTTTTCATCACAGATATGCCCAAGGTGCACAAAAGTGCTGGAAACGGTGAGATAAGCCTAATTTTGCAACAATGTTTAAGGTTTGGAGGTTTCATAGACTAAAGTTGAAAATCAGTGGTTTGACTGCCATAATGAAATAGGGTCACTAATCAACGTGTTTTCTCAAAAGGCCTTCACTCAATTTCCTTGATACTTAAAATGCATACAGTGGATTATAATAATGAAAAAGGATAATTTGAAATCTTGGTTTCAACTCTAAAGGAACTCTTTAAAAAAAAGATTTTAAGTTTTGGAAACCCCAATGAAAAAGTAGCAACTGCACGGTTTCTACTGTCAGATTCGCTCTAAGTGCCAAAAAGTGCTGGAAACGGGGAGATAAGCCTATTTTTGCAACAATGGTTAAAATCTTCAATTTTTCATCACAGATGTGTCCAAGATGCACAAAAGCGCTGGAAACGGTGAGATAAGCCTATTTTTGCAACTTTGGTTAAAATCTTCATTTTTTCATCACAGATATGCCCAAGGTGCACAAAAGTGCTGGAAACGGTGAGATAAGCCTAATTTTGCAACAATGTTTAAGGTTTGGAGGTTTCATAGACTAAAGTTGAAAATCAGTGGTTTGACTGCCATAATGAAATAGGGTCACTAATCAACGTGTTTTCTCAAAAGGCCTTCAGTCAAATTCCTTGATACTTAAAATGCATACAGTGGATTATAATAATGAAAAAGGATAATTTGAAATCTTGGTTTCAACTCTAAAGGAACTCTTTAAAAAAAAGATTTTAAGTTTTGGAAACCCCAATGAAAAAGTAGCAACTGCACGGTTTCTACTGTCAGATTCGCTCTAAGTGCCAAAAAGTGCTGGAAACGGGGAGATAAGCCTATTTTTGCAACTTTGGTTAAAATCTTCAATTTTTCATCACAGATGTGCCCAAGATGCACAAAAGCGCTGGAAACGGTGAGATAAGCCTATTTTTGCAACTTTGGTTAAAATCTTCAATTTTTCATCACAGATGTGCCCAAGATGCGCAAAAGCGCTGGAAACGGTGAGATAAGCCTATTTTTGCAACTTTGGTTAAAATCTTCAATTTTTCATCACAGATGTGCCCAAGATGCACAAAAGCGCTGGAAACGGTGAGATAAGCCTATTTTTGCAACTTTGGTTAAAATCTTCATTTTTTCATCACAGATATGCCCAAGGTGCACAAAAGTGCTGGAAACGGTGAGATAAGCCTAATTTTGCAACAATGTTTAAGGTTTGGAGGTTTCATAGACTAAAGTTGAAAATCAGTTGTTTGACTGCCATAATGAAATAGGGTCACTAATCAACGTGTTTTCTCAAAAGGCCTTCAGTCAAATTCCTTGATACTTAAAATGCATACAGTGGATTATAATAATGAAAAAGGATAATTTGAAATCTTGGTTTCAACTCTAAAGGAACTCTTTAAAAAAAAGATTTTAAGTTTTGGAAACCCCAATGAAAAAGTAGCAACTGCACGGTTTCTACTGTCAGATTCGCTCTAAGTGCCAAAAAGTGCTGGAAACGGGGAGATAAGCCTATTTTTGCAACAATGGTTAAAATCTTCAATTTTTCATCACAGATGTGTCCAAGATGCACAAAAGCGCTGGAAACGGTGAGATAAGCCTATTTTTGCAACTTTGGTTAAAATCTTCAATTTTTCATCACAGATGTGCCCAAGATGCACAAAAGCGCTGGAAACGGTGAGATAAGCCTATTTTTGCAACTTTGGTTAAAATCTTCAATTTTTCATCACAGATGTGCCCAAGATGCGCAAAAGTGCTGGAAACGGTGAGATAAGCCTATTTTTGCAACTTTGGTTAAAATCTTAAATTTTTCATCACAGATGTGCCCAAGGTGCGCAAAAGTGCTGGAAACGGTGAGATAAGCCTAATTTTGCAACAATGTTTAAGGTTTGGAGGTTTCATAGACTAAAGTTGAAAATCAGTGGTTTGACTGCCATAATGAAATAGGGTCACTAATCAACGTGTTTTCTCAAAAGGCCTTCACTCAATTTCCTTGATACTTAAAATGCATACAGTGGATTATAATAATGAAAAAGGATAATTTGAAATCTTGGTTTCAACTCTAAAGGAACTCTTTAAAAAAAAGATTTTAAGTTTTGGAAACCCCAATGAAAAAGTAGCAACTGCACGGTTTCTACTGTCAGATTCGCTCTAAGTGCCAAAAAGTGCTGGAAACGGGGAGATAAGCCTATTTTTGCAGCAATGGTTAAAATCTTCAATTTTTAATCACAGATGTGTCCAAGATGCACAAAAGCGCTGGAAACGGTGAGATAAGCCTATTTTTGCAACTTTGGTTAAAATCTTCATTTTTTCATCACAGATATGCCCAAGGTGCACAAAAGTGCTGGAAACGGTGAGATAAGCCTAATTTTGCAACAATGTTTAAGGTTTGGAGGTTTCATAGACTAAAGTTGAAAATCAGTGGTTTGACTGCCATAATGAAATAGGGTCACTAATCAACGTGTTTTCTCAAAAGGCCTTCAGTCAAATTCCTTGATACTTAAAATGCATACAGTGGATTATAATAATGAAAAAGGATAATTTGAAATCTTGGTTTCAACTCTAAAGGAACTCTTTAAAAAAAAGATTTTAAGTTTTGGAAACCCCAATGAAAAAGTAGCAACTGCACGGTTTCTACTGTCAGATTCGCTCTAAGTGCCAAAAAGTGCTGGAAACGGGGAGATAAGCCTATTTTTGCAACAATGGTTAAAATCTTCAATTTTTCATCACAGATGTGTCCAAGATGCACAAAAGCGCTGGAAACGGTGAGATAAGCCTATTTTTGCAACTTTGGTTAAAATCTTCAATTTTTCATCACAGATGTGCCCAAGATGCACAAAAGCGCTGGAAACGGTGAGATAAGCCTATTTTTGCAACTTTGGTTAAAATCTTCAATTTTTCATCACAGATGTGCCCAAGATGCGCAAAAGTGCTGGAAACGGTGAGATAAGCCTATTTTTGCAACTTTGGTTAAAATCTTAAATTTTTCATCACAGATGTGCCCAAGGTGCGCAAAAGTGCTGGAAACGGTGAGATAAGCCTAATTTTGCAACAATGTTTAAGGTTTGGAGGTTTCATAGACTAAAGTTGAAAATCAGTGGTTTGACTGCCATAATGAAATAGGGTCACTAATCAACGTGTTTTCTCAAAAGGCCTTCACTCAATTTCCTTGATACTTAAAATGCATACAGTGGATTATAATAATGAAAAAGGATAATTTGAAATCTTGGTTTCAACTCTAAAGGAACTCTTTAAAAAAAAGATTTTAAGTTTTGGAAACCCCAATGAAAAAGTAGCAACTGCACGGTTTCTACTGTCAGATTCGCTCTAAGTGCCAAAAAGTGCTGGAAACGGGGAGATAAGCCTATTTTTGCAGCAATGGTTAAAATCTTCAATTTTTCATCACAGATGTGTCCAAGATGCACAAAAGCGCTGGAAACGGTGAGATAAGCCTATTTTTGCAACTTTGGTTAAAATCTTCAATTTTTCATCACAGATGTGCCCAAGATGCGCAAAAGCTCTGGAAACGGTGAGATAAGCCTATTTTTGCAACTTTGGTTAAAATCTTCAATTTTTCAAAACAGATGTGCCCAAGATGCGCAAAAGCGCTGGAAACGGTGAGATAAGCCTATTTTTGCAACTTTGGTTAAAATCTTCATTTTTTCATCACAGATATGCCCAAGGTGCACAAAAGTGCTGGAAACGGTGAGATAAGCCTAATTTTGCAACAATGTTTAAGGTTTGGAGGTTTCATAGACTAAAGTTGAAAATCAGTGGTTTCACTGCCATAATGAAATAGGGTCACTAATCAACGTGTTTTCTCAAAAGGCCTTCACTCAATTTCCTTGATACTTAAAATGCATACAGTGGATTATAATAATGAAAAAGGATAATTTGAAATCTTGGTTTCAACTCTAAAGGAACTCTTTAAAAAAAAGATTTTAAGTTTTGGAAACCCCAATGAAAAAGTAGCAACTGCACGGTTTCTACTGTCAGATTCGCTCTAAGTGCCAAAAAGTGCTGGAAACGGGGAGATAAGCCTATTTTTGCAACAATGGTTAAAATCTTCAATTTTTCATCACAGATGTGTCCAAGATGCACAAAAGCGCTGGAAACGGTGAGATAAGCCTATTTTTGCAACTTTGGTTAAAATCTTCAATTTTTCATCACAGATGTGCCCAAGATGCACAAAAGCGCTGGAAACGGTGAGATAAGCCTATTTTTGCAACTTTGGTTAAAATCTTCAATTTTTCATCACAGATGTGCCCAAGATGCGCAAAAGCGCTGGAAACGGTGAGATAAGCCTATTTTTGCAACTTTGGTTAAAATCTTAAATTTTTCATCACAGATGTGCCCAAGGTGCGCAAAAGTGCTGGAAACGGTGAGATAAGCCTAATTTTGCAACAATGTTTAAGGTTTGGAGGTTTCATAGACTAAAGTTGAAAATCAGTGGTTTGACTGCCATAATGAAATAGGGTCACTAATCAACGTGTTTTCTCAAAAGGCCTTCACTCAATTTCCTTGATACTTAAAATGCATACAGTGGATTATAATAATGAAAAAGGATAATTTGAAATCTTGGTTTCAACTCTAAAGGAACTCTTTAAAAAAAAGATTTTAAGTTTTGGAAACCCCAATGAAAAAGTAGCAACTGCACGGTTTCTACTGTCAGATTCGCTCTAAGTGCCAAAAAGTGCTGGAAACGGGGAGATAAGCCTATTTTTGCAACAATGGTTAAAATCTTCAATTTTTCATCACAGATGTGTCCAAGATGCACAAAAGCGCTGGAAACGGTGAGATAAGCCTATTTTTGCAACTTTGGTTAAAATCTTCAATTTTTCATCACAGATGTGCCCAAGATGCACAAAAGCGCTGGAAACGGTGAGATAAGCCTAATTTTGCAACAATGTTTAAGGTTTGGAGGTTTCATAGACTAAAGTTGAAAATCAGTGGTTTGACTGCCATAATGAAATAGGGTCACTAATCAACGTGTTTTCTCAAAAGGCCTTCACTCAATTTCCTTGATACTTAAAATGCATACAGTGGATTATAATAATGAAAAAGGATAATTTGAAATCTTGGTTTCAACTCTAAAGGAACTCTTTAAAAAAAAGATTTTAAGTTTTGGAAACCCCAATGAAAAAGTAGCAACTGCACGGTTTCTACTGTCAGATTCGCTCTAAGTGCCAAAAAGTGCTGGAAACGGGGAGATAAGCCTATTTTTGCAACAATGGTTAAAATCTTCAATTTTTCATCACAGATGTGTCCAAGATGCACAAAAGCGCTGGAAACGGTGAGATAAGCCTATTTTTGCAACTTTGGTTAAAATCTTCATTTTTTCATCACAGATATGCCCAAGGTGCACAAAAGTGCTGGAAACGGTGAGATAAGCCTAATTTTGCAACAATGTTTAAGGTTTGGAGGTTTCATAGACTAAAGTTGAAAATCAGTGGTTTGACTGCCATAATGAAATAGGGTCACTAATCAACGTGTTTTCTCAAAAGGCCTTCAGTCAAATTCCTTGATACTTAAAATGCATACAGTGGATTATAATAATGAAAAAGGATAATTTGAAATCTTGGTTTCAACTCTAAAGGAACTCTTTAAAAAAAAGATTTTAAGTTTTGGAAACCCCAATGAAAAAGTAGCAACTGCACGGTTTCTACTGTCAGATTCGCTCTAAGTGCCAAAAAGTGCTGGAAACGGGGAGATAAGCCTATTTTTGCAACTTTGGTTAAAATCTTCAATTTTTCATCACAGATGTGCCCAAGATGCACAAAAGCGCTGGAAACGGTGAGATAAGCCTATTTTTGCAACTTTGGTTAAAATCTTCAATTTTTCATCACAGATGTGCCCAAGATGCGCAAAAGCGCTGGAAACGGTGAGATAAGCCTATTTTTGCAACTTTGGTTAAAATCTTCAATTTTTCATCACAGATGTGCCCAAGATGCACAAAAGCGCTGGAAACGGTGAGATAAGCCTATTTTTGCAACTTTGGTTAAAATCTTCATTTTTTCATCACAGATATGCCCAAGGTGCACAAAAGTGCTGGAAACGGTGAGATAAGCCTAATTTTGCAACAATGTTTAAGGTTTGGAGGTTTCATAGACTAAAGTTGAAAATCAGTTGTTTGACTGCCATAATGAAATAGGGTCACTAATCAACGTGTTTTCTCAAAAGGCCTTCAGTCAAATTCCTTGATACTTAAAATGCATACAGTGGATTATAATAATGAAAAAGGATAATTTGAAATCTTGGTTTCAACTCTAAAGGAACTCTTTAAAAAAAAGATTTTAAGTTTTGGAAACCCCAATGAAAAAGTAGCAACTGCACGGTTTCTACTGTCAGATTCGCTCTAAGTGCCAAAAAGTGCTGGAAACGGGGAGATAAGCCTATTTTTGCAACAATGGTTAAAATCTTCAATTTTTCATCACAGATGTGTCCAAGATGCACAAAAGCGCTGGAAACGGTGAGATAAGCCTATTTTTGCAACTTTGGTTAAAATCTTCAATTTTTCATCACAGATGTGCCCAAGATGCACAAAAGCGCTGGAAACGGTGAGATAAGCCTATTTTTGCAACTTTGGTTAAAATCTTCAATTTTTCATCACAGATGTGCCCAAGATGCGCAAAAGTGCTGGAAACGGTGAGATAAGCCTATTTTTGCAACTTTGGTTAAAATCTTAAATTTTTCATCACAGATGTGCCCAAGGTGCGCAAAAGTGCTGGAAACGGTGAGATAAGCCTAATTTTGCAACAATGTTTAAGGTTTGGAGGTTTCATAGACTAAAGTTGAAAATCAGTGGTTTGACTGCCATAATGAAATAGGGTCACTAATCAACGTGTTTTCTCAAAAGGCCTTCACTCAATTTCCTTGATACTTAAAATGCATACAGTGGATTATAATAATGAAAAAGGATAATTTGAAATCTTGGTTTCAACTCTAAAGGAACTCTTTAAAAAAAAGATTTTAAGTTTTGGAAACCCCAATGAAAAAGTAGCAACTGCACGGTTTCTACTGTCAGATTCGCTCTAAGTGCCAAAAAGTGCTGGAAACGGGGAGATAAGCCTATTTTTGCAGCAATGGTTAAAATCTTCAATTTTTAATCACAGATGTGTCCAAGATGCACAAAAGCGCTGGAAACGGTGAGATAAGCCTATTTTTGCAACTTTGGTTAAAATCTTCATTTTTTCATCACAGATATGCCCAAGGTGCACAAAAGTGCTGGAAACGGTGAGATAAGCCTAATTTTGCAACAATGTTTAAGGTTTGGAGGTTTCATAGACTAAAGTTGAAAATCAGTGGTTTGACTGCCATAATGAAATAGGGTCACTAATCAACGTGTTTTCTCAAAAGGCCTTCAGTCAAATTCCTTGATACTTAAAATGCATACAGTGGATTATAATAATGAAAAAGGATAATTTGAAATCTTGGTTTCAACTCTAAAGGAACTCTTTAAAAAAAAGATTTTAAGTTTTGGAAACCCCAATGAAAAAGTAGCAACTGCACGGTTTCTACTGTCAGATTCGCTCTAAGTGCCAAAAAGTGCTGGAAACGGGGAGATAAGCCTATTTTTGCAACAATGGTTAAAATCTTCAATTTTTCATCACAGATGTGTCCAAGATGCACAAAAGCGCTGGAAACGGTGAGATAAGCCTATTTTTGCAACTTTGGTTAAAATCTTCAATTTTTCATCACAGATGTGCCCAAGATGCACAAAAGCGCTGGAAACGGTGAGATAAGCCTATTTTTGCAACTTTGGTTAAAATCTTCAATTTTTCATCACAGATGTGCCCAAGATGCGCAAAAGTGCTGGAAACGGTGAGATAAGCCTATTTTTGCAACTTTGGTTAAAATCTTAAATTTTTCATCACAGATGTGCCCAAGGTGCGCAAAAGTGCTGGAAACGGTGAGATAAGCCTAATTTTGCAACAATGTTTAAGGTTTGGAGGTTTCATAGACTAAAGTTGAAAATCAGTGGTTTGACTGCCATAATGAAATAGGGTCACTAATCAACGTGTTTTCTCAAAAGGCCTTCACTCAATTTCCTTGATACTTAAAATGCATACAGTGGATTATAATAATGAAAAAGGATAATTTGAAATCTTGGTTTCAACTCTAAAGGAACTCTTTAAAAAAAAGATTTTAAGTTTTGGAAACCCCAATGAAAAAGTAGCAACTGCACGGTTTCTACTGTCAGATTCGCTCTAAGTGCCAAAAAGTGCTGGAAACGGGGAGATAAGCCTATTTTTGCAGCAATGGTTAAAATCTTCAATTTTTCATCACAGATGTGTCCAAGATGCACAAAAGCGCTGGAAACGGTGAGATAAGCCTATTTTTGCAACTTTGGTTAAAATCTTCAATTTTTCATCACAGATGTGCCCAAGATGCGCAAAAGCTCTGGAAACGGTGAGATAAGCCTATTTTTGCAACTTTGGTTAAAATCTTCAATTTTTCAAAACAGATGTGCCCAAGATGCGCAAAAGCGCTGGAAACGGTGAGATAAGCCTATTTTTGCAACTTTGGTTAAAATCTTCATTTTTTCATCACAGATATGCCCAAGGTGCACAAAAGTGCTGGAAACGGTGAGATAAGCCTAATTTTGCAACAATGTTTAAGGTTTGGAGGTTTCATAGACTAAAGTTGAAAATCAGTGGTTTCACTGCCATAATGAAATAGGGTCACTAATCAACGTGTTTTCTCAAAAGGCCTTCACTCAATTTCCTTGATACTTAAAATGCATACAGTGGATTATAATAATGAAAAAGGATAATTTGAAATCTTGGTTTCAACTCTAAAGGAACTCTTTAAAAAAAAGATTTTAAGTTTTGGAAACCCCAATGAAAAAGTAGCAACTGCACGGTTTCTACTGTCAGATTCGCTCTAAGTGCCAAAAAGTGCTGGAAACGGGGAGATAAGCCTATTTTTGCAACAATGGTTAAAATCTTCAATTTTTCATCACAGATGTGTCCAAGATGCACAAAAGCGCTGGAAACGGTGAGATAAGCCTATTTTTGCAACTTTGGTTAAAATCTTCAATTTTTCATCACAGATGTGCCCAAGATGCACAAAAGCGCTGGAAACGGTGAGATAAGCCTATTTTTGCAACTTTGGTTAAAATCTTCAATTTTTCATCACAGATGTGCCCAAGATGCGCAAAAGCGCTGGAAACGGTGAGATAAGCCTATTTTTGCAACTTTGGTTAAAATCTTAAATTTTTCATCACAGATGTGCCCAAGGTGCGCAAAAGTGCTGGAAACGGTGAGATAAGCCTATTTTTGCAACAATGGTTAAAATCTTCAATTTTTCATCACAGATGTGTCCAAGATGCACAAAAGCGCTGGAAACGGTGAGATAAGCCTATTTTTGCAACTTTGGTTAAAATCTTCAATTTTTCATCACAGATGTGCCCAAGATGCGCAAAAGCTCTGGAAACGGTGAGATAAGCCTATTTTTGCAACTTTGGTTAAAATCTTAAATTTTTCATCACAGATGTGCCCAAGATGCACAAAAGCGCTGGAAACGGTGAGATAAGCCTATTTTTGCAACTTTGGTTAAAATCTTCATTTTTTCATCACAGATATGCCCAAGGTGCACAAAAGTGCTGGAAACGGTGAGATAAGCCTAATTTTGCAACAATGTTTAAGGTTTGGAGGTTTCATAGACTAAAGTTGAAAATCAGTGGTTTGACTGCCATAATGAAATAGGGTCACTAATCAACGTGTTTTCTCAAAAGGCCTTCACTCAATTTCCTTGATACTTAAAATGCATACAGTGGATTATAATAATGAAAAAGGATAATTTGAAATCTTGGTTTCAACTCTAAAGGAACTCTTTAAAAAAAAGATTTTAAGTTTTGGAAACCCCAATGAAAAAGTAGCAACTGCACGGTTTCTACTGTCAGATTCGCTCTAAGTGCCAAAAAGTGCTGGAAACGGGGAGATAAGCCTATTTTTGCAACAATGGTTAAAATCTTCAATTTTTCATCACAGATGTGTCCAAGATGCACAAAAGCGCTGGAAACGGTGAGATAAGCCTATTTTTGCAACTTTGGTTAAAATCTTCAATTTTTCATCACAGATGTGCCCAAGATGCACAAAAGCGCTGGAAACGGTGAGATAAGCCTATTTTTGCAACTTTGGTTAAAATCTTCAATTTTTCATCACAGATGTGCCCAAGATGCGCAAAAGCTCTGGAAACGGTGAGATAAGCCTATTTTTGCAACTTTGGTTAAAATCTTCATTTTTTCATCACAGATATGCCCAAGGTGCACAAAAGTGCTGGAAACGGTGAGATAAGCCTAATTTTGCAACAATGTTTAAGGTTTGGAGGTTTCATAGACTAAAGTTGAAAATCAGTGGTTTGACTGCCATAATGAAATAGGGTCACTAATCAACGTGTTTTCTCAAAAGGCCTTCACTCAATTTCCTTGATACTTAAAATGCATACAGTGGATTATAATAATGAAAAAGGATAATTTGAAATCTTGGTTTCAACTCTAAAGGAACTCTTTAAAAAAAAGATTTTAGGTTTTGGAAACCCCAATGAAAAAGTAGCAACTGCACGGTTTCTACTGTCAGATTCGCTCTAAGTGCCAAAAAGTGCTGGAAACGGGGAGATAAGCCTATTTTTGCAACAATGGTTAAAATCTTCAATTTTTCATCACAGATGTGCCCAAGATGCACAAAAGCGCTGGAAACGGTGAGATAAGCCTATTTTTGCAACTTTGGTTGAAATCTTCATTTTTTCATCACAGATATGCCCAAGGTGCACAAAAGTGCTGGAAACGGTGAGATAAGCCTAATTTTGCAACAATGTTTAAGGTTTGGAGGTTTCATAGACTAAAGTTGAAAATCAGTGGTTTGACTGCCATAATGAAATAGGGTCACTAATCAACGTGTTTTCTCAAAAGGCCTTCACTCAATTTCCTTGATACTTAAAATGCATACAGTGGATTATAATAATGAAAAAGGATAATTTGAAATCTTGGTTTCAACTCTAAAGGAACTCTTTAAAAAAAAGATTTTAAGTTTTGGAAACCCCAATGAAAAAGTAGCAACTGCACGGTTTCTACTGTCAGATTCGCTCTAAGTGCCAAAAAGTGCTGGAAACGGGGAGATAAGCCTATTTTTGCAACAATGGTTAAATTCTTCAATTTTTCATCACAGATGTGTCCAAGATGCACAAAAGCGCTGGAAACGGTGAGATAAGCCTATTTTTGCAACTTTGGTTAAAATCTTCAATTTTTCATCACAGATGTGCCCAAGATGCGCAAAAGCTCTGGAAACGGTGAGATAAGCCTATTTTTGCAACTTTGGTTAAAATCTTAAATTTTTCATCACAGATGTGCCCAAGATGCACAAAAGCGCTGGAAACGGTGAGATAAGCCTATTTTTGCAACTTTGGTTAAAATCTTCATTTTTTCATCACAGATATGCCCAAGGTGCACAAAAGTGCTGGAAACGGTGAGATAAGCCTAATTTTGCAACAATGTTTAAGGTTTGGAGGTTTCATAGACTAAAGTTGAAAATCAGTGGTTTGACTGCCATAATGAAATAGGGTCACTAATCAACGTGTTTTCTCAAAAGGCCTTCACTCAATTTCCTTGATACTTAAAATGCATACAGTGGATTATAATAATGAAAAAGGATAATTTGAAATTTTGGTTTCAACTCTAAAGGAACTCTTTAAAAAAAAGATTTTAAGTTTTGGAAACCCCAATGAAAAAGTAGCAACTGCACGGTTTCTACTGTCAGATTCGCTCTAAGTGCCAAAAAGTGCTGGAAACGGGGAGATAAGCCTATTTTTGCAACAATGGTTAAAATCTTCAATTTTTCATCACAGATGTGCCCAAGATGCACAAAAGCGCTGGAAACGGTGAGATAAGCCTATTTTTGCAACTTTGGTTAAAATCTTCAATTTTTCATCACAGATGTGCCCAAGATGCACAAAAGCGCTGGAAACGGTGAGATAAGCCTATTTTTGCAACTTTGGTTAAAATCTTCAATTTTTCATCACAGATGTGCCCAAGATGCACAAAAGCGCTGGAAACGGTGAGATAAGCCTATTTTTGCAACTTTGGTTAAAACCTTCATTTTTTCATCACAGATATGCCCAAGGTGCACAAAAGTGCTGGAAACGGTGAGATAAGCCTAATTTTGCAACAATGTTTAAGGTTTGGAGGTTTCATAGACTAAAGTTGAAAATCAGTGGTTTGACTGCCATAATGAAATAGGGTCACTAATCAACGTGTTTTCTCAAAAGGCCTTCAGTCAAATTCCTTGATACTTAAAATGCATACAGTGGATTATAATAATGAAAAAGGATAATTTGAAATCTTGGTTTCAACTCTAAAGGAACTCTTTAAAAAAAAGATTTTAAGTTTTGGAAACCCCAATGAAAAAGTAGCAACTGCACGGTTTCTACTGTCAGATTCGCTCTAAGTGCCAAAAAGTGCTGGAAACGGGGAGATAAGCCTATTTTTGCAACAATGGTTAAAATCTTCAATTTTTCATCACAGATGTGTCCAAGATGCACAAAAGCGCTGGAAACGGTGAGATAAGCCTATTTTTGCAACTTTGGTTAAAATCTTCAATTTTTCATCACAGATGTGCCCAAGATGCACAAAAGCGCTGGAAACGGTGAGATAAGCCTATTTTTGCAACTTTGGTTAAAATCTTAATTTTTTCATCACAGATATGCCCAAGGTGCACAAAAGTGCTGGAAACGGTGAGATAAGCCTAATTTTGCAACAATGTTTAAGGTTTGGAGGTTTCATAGACTAAAGTTGAAAATCAGTGGTTTGACTGCCATAATGAAATAGGGTCACTAATCAACGTGTTTTCTCAAAAGGCCTTCACTCAAATTCCTTGATACTTAAAATGCATACAGTGGATTATAATAATGAAAAAGGATAATTTGAAATCTTGGTTTCAACTCTAAAGGAACTCTTTAAAAAAAAGATTTTAAGTTTTGGAAACCCCAATGAAAAAGTAGCAACTGCACGGTTTCTACTGTCAGATTCGCTCTAAGTGCCAAAAAGTGCTGGAAACGGGGAGATAAGCCTATTTTTGCAACAATGGTTAAAATCTTCAATTTTTCATCACAGATGTGTCCAAGATGCACAAAAGCGCTGGAAACGGTGAGATAAGCCTATTTTTGCAACTTTGGTTAAAATCTTCAATTTTTCATCACAGATGTGCCCAAGATGCGCAAAAGCTCTGGAAACGGTGAGATAAGCCTATTTTTGCAACTTTGGTTAAAATCTTAAATTTTTCATCACAGATGTGCCCAAGATGCACAAAAGCGCTGGAAACGGTGAGATAAGCCTATTTTTGCAACTTTGGTTAAAATCTTCATTTTTTCATCACAGATATGCCCAAGGTGCACAAAAGTGCTGGAAACGGTGAGATAAGCCTAATTTTGCAACAATGTTTAAGGTTTGGAGGTTTCATAGACTAAAGTTGAAAATCAGTGGTTTGACTGCCATAATGAAATAGGGTCACTAATCAACGTGTTTTCTCAAAAGGCCTTCACTCAATTTCCTTGATACTTAAAATGCATACAGTGGATTATAATAATGAAAAAGGATAATTTGAAATCTTGGTTTCAACTCTAAAGGAACTCTTTAAAAAAAAGATTTTAAGTTTTGGAAACCCCAATGAAAAAGTAGCAACTGCACGGTTTCTACTGTCAGATTCGCTCTAAGTGCCAAAAAGTGCTGGAAACGGGGAGATAAGCCTATTTTTGCAACAATGGTTAAAATCTTCAATTTTTCATCACAGATGTGTCCAAGATGCACAAAAGCGCTGGAAACGGTGAGATAAGCCTATTTTTGCAACTTTGGTTAAAATCTTCAATTTTTCATCACAGATGTGCCCAAGATGCACAAAAGCGCTGGAAACGGTGAGATAAGCCTATTTTTGCAACTTTGGTTAAAATCTTCAATTTTTCATCACAGATGTGCCCAAGATGCGCAAAAGCTCTGGAAACGGTGAGATAAGCCTATTTTTGCAACTTTGGTTAAAATCTTCATTTTTTCATCACAGATATGCCCAAGGTGCACAAAAGTGCTGGAAACGGTGAGATAAGCCTAATTTTGCAACAATGTTTAAGGTTTGGAGGTTTCATAGACTAAAGTTGAAAATCAGTGGTTTGACTGCCATAATGAAATAGGGTCACTAATCAACGTGTTTTCTCAAAAGGCCTTCACTCAATTTCCTTGATACTTAAAATGCATACAGTGGATTATAATAATGAAAAAGGATAATTTGAAATCTTGGTTTCAACTCTAAAGGAACTCTTTAAAAAAAAGATTTTAGGTTTTGGAAACCCCAATGAAAAAGTAGCAACTGCACGGTTTCTACTGTCAGATTCGCTCTAAGTGCCAAAAAGTGCTGGAAACGGGGAGATAAGCCTATTTTTGCAACAATGGTTAAAATCTTCAATTTTTCATCACAGATGTGCCCAAGATGCACAAAAGCGCTGGAAACGGTGAGATAAGCCTATTTTTGCAACTTTGGTTGAAATCTTCATTTTTTCATCACAGATATGCCCAAGGTGCACAAAAGTGCTGGAAACGGTGAGATAAGCCTAATTTTGCAACAATGTTTAAGGTTTGGAGGTTTCATAGACTAAAGTTGAAAATCAGTGGTTTGACTGCCATAATGAAATAGGGTCACTAATCAACGTGTTTTCTCAAAAGGCCTTCACTCAATTTCCTTGATACTTAAAATGCATACAGTGGATTATAATAATGAAAAAGGATAATTTGAAATCTTGGTTTCAACTCTAAAGGAACTCTTTAAAAAAAAGATTTTAAGTTTTGGAAACCCCAATGAAAAAGTAGCAACTGCACGGTTTCTACTGTCAGATTCGCTCTAAGTGCCAAAAAGTGCTGGAAACGGGGAGATAAGCCTATTTTTGCAACAATGGTTAAATTCTTCAATTTTTCATCACAGATGTGTCCAAGATGCACAAAAGCGCTGGAAACGGTGAGATAAGCCTATTTTTGCAACTTTGGTTAAAATCTTCAATTTTTCATCACAGATGTGCCCAAGATGCGCAAAAGCTCTGGAAACGGTGAGATAAGCCTATTTTTGCAACTTTGGTTAAAATCTTAAATTTTTCATCACAGATGTGCCCAAGATGCACAAAAGCGCTGGAAACGGTGAGATAAGCCTATTTTTGCAACTTTGGTTAAAATCTTCATTTTTTCATCACAGATATGCCCAAGGTGCACAAAAGTGCTGGAAACGGTGAGATAAGCCTAATTTTGCAACAATGTTTAAGGTTTGGAGGTTTCATAGACTAAAGTTGAAAATCAGTGGTTTGACTGCCATAATGAAATAGGGTCACTAATCAACGTGTTTTCTCAAAAGGCCTTCACTCAATTTCCTTGATACTTAAAATGCATACAGTGGATTATAATAATGAAAAAGGATAATTTGAAATTTTGGTTTCAACTCTAAAGGAACTCTTTAAAAAAAAGATTTTAAGTTTTGGAAACCCCAATGAAAAAGTAGCAACTGCACGGTTTCTACTGTCAGATTCGCTCTAAGTGCCAAAAAGTGCTGGAAACGGGGAGATAAGCCTATTTTTGCAACAATGGTTAAAATCTTCAATTTTTCATCACAGATGTGCCCAAGATGCACAAAAGCGCTGGAAACGGTGAGATAAGCCTATTTTTGCAACTTTGGTTAAAATCTTCAATTTTTCATCACAGATGTGCCCAAGATGCACAAAAGCGCTGGAAACGGTGAGATAAGCCTATTTTTGCAACTTTGGTTAAAATCTTCAATTTTTCATCACAGATGTGCCCAAGATGCACAAAAGCGCTGGAAACGGTGAGATAAGCCTATTTTTGCAACTTTGGTTAAAACCTTCATTTTTTCATCACAGATATGCCCAAGGTGCACAAAAGTGCTGGAAACGGTGAGATAAGCCTAATTTTGCAACAATGTTTAAGGTTTGGAGGTTTCATAGACTAAAGTTGAAAATCAGTGGTTTGACTGCCATAATGAAATAGGGTCACTAATCAACGTGTTTTCTCAAAAGGCCTTCAGTCAAATTCCTTGATACTTAAAATGCATACAGTGGATTATAATAATGAAAAAGGATAATTTGAAATCTTGGTTTCAACTCTAAAGGAACTCTTTAAAAAAAAGATTTTAAGTTTTGGAAACCCCAATGAAAAAGTAGCAACTGCACGGTTTCTACTGTCAGATTCGCTCTAAGTGCCAAAAAGTGCTGGAAACGGGGAGATAAGCCTATTTTTGCAACAATGGTTAAAATCTTCAATTTTTCATCACAGATGTGTCCAAGATGCACAAAAGCGCTGGAAACGGTGAGATAAGCCTATTTTTGCAACTTTGGTTAAAATCTTCAATTTTTCATCACAGATGTGCCCAAGATGCACAAAAGCGCTGGAAACGGTGAGATAAGCCTATTTTTGCAACTTTGGTTAAAATCTTAATTTTTTCATCACAGATATGCCCAAGGTGCACAAAAGTGCTGGAAACGGTGAGATAAGCCTAATTTTGCAACAATGTTTAAGGTTTGGAGGTTTCATAGACTAAAGTTGAAAATCAGTGGTTTGACTGCCATAATGAAATAGGGTCACTAATCAACGTGTTTTCTCAAAAGGCCTTCACTCAAATTCCTTGATACTTAAAATGCATACAGTGGATTATAATAATGAAAAAGGATAATTTGAAATCTTGGTTTCAACTCTAAAGGAACTCTTTAAAAAAAAGATTTTAAGTTTTGGAAACCCCAATGAAAAAGTAGCAACTGCACGGTTTCTACTGTCAGATTCGCTCTAAGTGCCAAAAAGTGCTGGAAACGGGGAGATAAGCCTATTTTTGCAACAATGGTTAAAATCTTCAATTTTTCATCACAGATGTGCCCAAGATGCGCAAAAGCTCTGGAAACGGTGAGATAAGCCTATTTTTGCAACTTTGGTTAAAATCTTCAATTTTTCATCACAGATGTGCCCAAGATGCACAAAAGCGCTGGAAACGGTGAGATAAGCCTATTTTTGCAACTTTGGTTAAAATCTTCATTTTTTCATCACAGATATGCCCAAGGTGCACAAAAGTGCTGGAAACGGTGAGATAAGCCTAATTTTGCAACAATGTTTAAGGTTTGGAGGTTTCATAGACTAAAGTTGAAAATCAGTGGTTTGACTGCCATAATGAAATAGGGTCACTAATCAACGTGTTTTCTCAAAAGGCCTTCACTCAATTTCCTTGATACTTAAAATGCATACAGTGGATTATAATAATGAAAAAGGATAATTTGAAATCTTGGTTTCAACTCTAAAGGAACTCTTTAAAAAAAAGATTTTAAGTTTTGGAAACCCCAATGAAAAAGTAGCAACTGCACGGTTTCTACTGTCAGATTCGCTCTAAGTGCCAAAAAGTGCTGGAAACGGGGAGATAAGCCTATTTTTGCAGCAATGGTTAAAATCTTCAATTTTTCATCACAGATGTGTCCAAGATGCACAAAAGCGCTGGAAACGGTGAGATAAGCCTATTTTTGCAACTTTGGTTAAAATCTTCAATTTTTCATCACAGATGTGCCCAAGATGCGCAAAAGCTCTGGAAACGGTGAGATAAGCCTATTTTTGCAACTTTGGTTAAAATCTTCAATTTTTCAAAACAGATGTGCCCAAGATGCGCAAAAGCGCTGGAAACGGTGAGATAAGCCTATTTTTGCAACTTTGGTTAAAATCTTCATTTTTTCATCACAGATATGCCCAAGGTGCACAAAAGTGCTGGAAACGGTGAGATAAGCCTAATTTTGCAACAATGTTTAAGGTTTGGAGGTTTCATAGACTAAAGTTGAAAATCAGTGGTTTCACTGCCATAATGAAATAGGGTCACTAATCAACGTGTTTTCTCAAAAGGCCTTCACTCAATTTCCTTGATACTTAAAATGCATACAGTGGATTATAATAATGAAAAAGGATAATTTGAAATCTTGGTTTCAACTCTAAAGGAACTCTTTAAAAAAAAGATTTTAAGTTTTGGAAACCCCAATGAAAAAGTAGCAACTGCACGGTTTCTACTGTCAGATTCGCTCTAAGTGCCAAAAAGTGCTGGAAACGGGGAGATAAGCCTATTTTTGCAACAATGGTTAAAATCTTCAATTTTTCATCACAGATGTGTCCAAGATGCACAAAAGCGCTGGAAACGGTGAGATAAGCCTATTTTTGCAACTTTGGTTAAAATCTTCAATTTTTCATCACAGATGTGCCCAAGATGCACAAAAGCGCTGGAAACGGTGAGATAAGCCTATTTTTGCAACTTTGGTTAAAATCTTCAATTTTTCATCACAGATGTGCCCAAGATGCGCAAAAGCGCTGGAAACGGTGAGATAAGCCTATTTTTGCAACTTTGGTTAAAATCTTAAATTTTTCATCACAGATGTGCCCAAGGTGCGCAAAAGTGCTGGAAACGGTGAGATAAGCCTAATTTTGCAACAATGTTTAAGGTTTGGAGGTTTCATAGACTAAAGTTGAAAATCAGTGGTTTGACTGCCATAATGAAATAGGGTCACTAATCAACGTGTTTTCTCAAAAGGCCTTCACTCAATTTCCTTGATACTTAAAATGCATACAGTGGATTATAATAATGAAAAAGGATAATTTGAAATCTTGGTTTCAACTCTAAAGGAACTCTTTAAAAAAAAGATTTTAAGTTTTGGAAACCCCAATGAAAAAGTAGCAACTGCACGGTTTCTACTGTCAGATTCGCTCTAAGTGCCAAAAAGTGCTGGAAACGGGGAGATAAGCCTATTTTTGCAACAATGGTTAAAATCTTCAATTTTTCATCACAGATGTGTCCAAGATGCACAAAAGCGCTGGAAACGGTGAGATAAGCCTATTTTTGCAACTTTGGTTAAAATCTTCAATTTTTCATCACAGATGTGCCCAAGATGCGCAAAAGCTCTGGAAACGGTGAGATAAGCCTATTTTTGCAACTTTGGTTAAAATCTTCAATTTTTCATCACAGATGTGCCCAAGATGCACAAAAGCGCTGGAAACGGTGAGATAAGCCTATTTTTGCAACTTTGGTTAAAATCTTCATTTTTTCATCACAGATATGCCCAAGGTGCACAAAAGTGCTGGAAACGGTGAGATAAGCCTAATTTTGCAACAATGTTTAAGGTTTGGAGGTTTCATAGACTAAAGTTGAAAATCAGTGGTTTGACTGCCATAATGAAATAGGGTCACTAATCAACGTGTTTTCTCAAAAGGCCTTCACTCAATTTCCTTGATACTTAAAATGCATACAGTGGATTATAATAATGAAAAAGGATAATTTGAAATCTTGGTTTCAACTCTAAAGGAACTCTTTAAAAAAAAGATTTTAAGTTTTGGAAACCCCAATGAAAAAGTAGCAACTGCACGGTTTCTACTGTCAGATTCGCTCTAAGTGCCAAAAAGTGCTGGAAACGGGGAGATAAGCCTATTTTTGCAACAATGGTTAAAATCTTCAATTTTTCATCACAGATGTGTCCAAGATGCACAAAAGCGCTGGAAACGGTGAGATAAGCCTATTTTTGCAACTTTGGTTAAAATCTTCAATTTTTCATCACAGATGTGCCCAAGATGCACAAAAGCGCTGGAAACGGTGAGATAAGCCTATTTTTGCAACTTTGGTTAAAATCTTCAATTTTTCATCACAGATGTGCCCAAGATGCGCAAAAGCTCTGGAAACGGTGAGATAAGCCTATTTTTGCAACTTTGGTTAAAATCTTCATTTTTTCATCACAGATATGCCCAAGGTGCACAAAAGTGCTGGAAACGGTGAGATAAGCCTAATTTTGCAACAATGTTTAAGGTTTGGAGGTTTCATAGACTAAAGTTGAAAATCAGTGGTTTGACTGCCATAATGAAATAGGGTCACTAATCAACGTGTTTTCTCAAAAGGCCTTCACTCAATTTCCTTGATACTTAAAATGCATACAGTGGATTATAATAATGAAAAAGGATAATTTGAAATCTTGGTTTCAACTCTAAAGGAACTCTTTAAAAAAAAGATTTTAGGTTTTGGAAACCCCAATGAAAAAGTAGCAACTGCACGGTTTCTACTGTCAGATTCGCTCTAAGTGCCAAAAAGTGCTGGAAACGGGGAGATAAGCCTATTTTTGCAACAATGGTTAAAATCTTCAATTTTTCATCACAGATGTGCCCAAGATGCACAAAAGCGCTGGAAACGGTGAGATAAGCCTATTTTTGCAACTTTGGTTGAAATCTTCATTTTTTCATCACAGATATGCCCAAGGTGCACAAAAGTGCTGGAAACGGTGAGATAAGCCTAATTTTGCAACAATGTTTAAGGTTTGGAGGTTTCATAGACTAAAGTTGAAAATCAGTGGTTTGACTGCCATAATGAAATAGGGTCACTAATCAACGTGTTTTCTCAAAAGGCCTTCACTCAATTTCCTTGATACTTAAAATGCATACAGTGGATTATAATAATGAAAAAGGATAATTTGAAATCTTGGTTTCAACTCTAAAGGAACTCTTTAAAAAAAAGATTTTAAGTTTTGGAAACCCCAATGAAAAAGTAGCAACTGCACGGTTTCTACTGTCAGATTCGCTCTAAGTGCCAAAAAGTGCTGGAAACGGGGAGATAAGCCTATTTTTGCAACAATGGTTAAAATCTTCAATTTTTCATCACAGATGTGTCCAAGATGCACAAAAGCGCTGGAAACGGTGAGATAAGCCTATTTTTGCAACTTTGGTTAAAATCTTCAATTTTTCATCACAGATGTGCCCAAGATGCACAAAAGCGCTGGAAACGGTGAGATAAGCCTATTTTTGCAACTTTGGTTAAAATCTTCAATTTTTCATCACAGATGTGCCCAAGATGCGCAAAAGCTCTGGAAACGGTGAGATAAGCCTATTTTTGCAACTTTGGTTAAAATCTTCATTTTTTCATCACAGATATGCCCAAGGTGCACAAAAGTGCTGGAAACGGTGAGATAAGCCTAATTTTGCAACAATGTTTAAGGTTTGGAGGTTTCATAGACTAAAGTTGAAAATCAGTGGTTTGACTGCCATAATGAAATAGGGTCACTAATCAACGTGTTTTCTCAAAAGGCCTTCACTCAATTTCCTTGATACTTAAAATGCATACAGTGGATTATAATAATGAAAAAGGATAATTTGAAATCTTGGTTTCAACTCTAAAGGAACTCTTTAAAAAAAAGATTTTAAGTTTTGGAAACCCCAATGAAAAAGTAGCAACTGCACGGTTTCTACTGTCAGATTCGCTCTAAGTGCCAAAAAGTGCTGGAAACGGGGAGATAAGCCTATTTTTGCAACAATGGTTAAAATCTTCAATTTTTCATCACAGATGTGTCCAAGATGCACAAAAGCGCTGGAAACGGTGAGATAAGCCTATTTTTGCAACTTTGGTTAAAATCTTCAATTTTTCATCACAGATGTGCCCAAGATGCACAAAAGCGCTGGAAACGGTGAGATAAGCCTATTTTTGCAACTTTGGTTAAAATCTTCAATTTTTCATCACAGATGTGCCCAAGATGCGCAAAAGCTCTGGAAACGGTGAGATAAGCCTATTTTTGCAACTTTGGTTAAAATCTTCATTTTTTCATCACAGATATGCCCAAGGTGCACAAAAGTGCTGGAAACGGTGAGATAAGCCTAATTTTGCAACAATGTTTAAGGTTTGGAGGTTTCATAGACTAAAGTTGAAAATCAGTGGTTTGACTGCCATAATGAAATAGGGTCACTAATCAACGTGTTTTCTCAAAAGGCCTTCACTCAATTTCCTTGATACTTAAAATGCATACAGTGGATTATAATAATGAAAAAGGATAATTTGAAATCTTGGTTTCAACTCTAAAGGAACTCTTTAAAAAAAAGATTTTAAGTTTTGGAAACCCCAATGAAAAAGTAGCAACTGCACGGTTTCTACTGTCAGATTCGCTCTAAGTGCCAAAAAGTGCTGGAAACGGGGAGATAAGCCTATTTTTGCAACAATGGTTAAAATCTTCAATTTTTCATCACAGATGTGTCCAAGATGCACAAAAGCGCTGGAAACGGTGAGATAAGCCTATTTTTGCAACTTTGGTTAAAATCTTCAATTTTTCATCACAGATGTGCCCAAGATGCACAAAAGCGCTGGAAACGGTGAGATAAGCCTATTTTTGCAACTTTGGTTAAAATCTTCATTTTTTCATCACAGATATGCCCAAGGTGCACAAAAGTGCTGGAAACGGTGAGATAAGCCTAATTTTGCAACAATGTTTAAGGTTTGGAGGTTTCATAGACTAAAGTTGAAAATCAGTGGTTTGACTGCCATAATGAAATAGGGTCACTAATCAACGTGTTTTCTCAAAAGGCCTTCACTCAATTTCCTTGATACTTAAAATGCATACAGTGGATTATAATAATGAAAAAGGATAATTTGAAATCTTGGTTTCAACTCTAAAGGAACTCTTTAAAAAAAAGATTTTAAGTTTTGGAAACCCCAATGAAAAAGTAGCAACTGCACGGTTTCTACTGTCAGATTCGCTCTAAGTGCCAAAAAGTGCTGGAAACGGGGAGATAAGCCTATTTTTGCAACAATGGTTAAATTCTTCAATTTTTCATCACAGATGTGTCCAAGATGCACAAAAGCGCTGGAAACGGTGAGATAAGCCTATTTTTGCAACTTTGGTTAAAATCTTCAATTTTTCATCACAGATGTGCCCAAGATGCGCAAAAGCTCTGGAAACGGTGAGATAAGCCTATTTTTGCAACTTTGGTTAAAATCTTAAATTTTTCATCACAGATGTGCCCAAGATGCACAAAAGCGCTGGAAACGGTGAGATAAGCCTATTTTTGCAACTTTGGTTAAAATCTTCATTTTTTCATCACAGATATGCCCAAGGTGCACAAAAGTGCTGGAAACGGTGAGATAAGCCTAATTTTGCAACAATGTTTAAGGTTTGGAGGTTTCATAGACTAAAGTTGAAAATCAGTGGTTTGACTGCCATAATGAAATAGGGTCACTAATCAACGTGTTTTCTCAAAAGGCCTTCACTCAATTTCCTTGATACTTAAAATGCATACAGTGGATTATAATAATGAAAAAGGATAATTTGAAATTTTGGTTTCAACTCTAAAGGAACTCTTTAAAAAAAAGATTTTAAGTTTTGGAAACCCCAATGAAAAAGTAGCAACTGCACGGTTTCTACTGTCAGATTCGCTCTAAGTGCCAAAAAGTGCTGGAAACGGGGAGATAAGCCTATTTTTGCAACAATGGTTAAAATCTTCAATTTTTCATCACAGATGTGCCCAAGATGCACAAAAGCGCTGGAAACGGTGAGATAAGCCTATTTTTGCAACTTTGGTTAAAATCTTCAATTTTTCATCACAGATGTGCCCAAGATGCACAAAAGCGCTGGAAACGGTGAGATAAGCCTATTTTTGCAACTTTGGTTAAAATCTTCAATTTTTCATCACAGATGTGCCCAAGATGCACAAAAGCGCTGGAAACGGTGAGATAAGCCTATTTTTGCAACTTTGGTTAAAACCTTCATTTTTTCATCACAGATATGCCCAAGGTGCACAAAAGTGCTGGAAACGGTGAGATAAGCCTAATTTTGCAACAATGTTTAAGGTTTGGAGGTTTCATAGACTAAAGTTGAAAATCAGTGGTTTGACTGCCATAATGAAATAGGGTCACTAATCAACGTGTTTTCTCAAAAGGCCTTCAGTCAAATTCCTTGATACTTAAAATGCATACAGTGGATTATAATAATGAAAAAGGATAATTTGAAATCTTGGTTTCAACTCTAAAGGAACTCTTTAAAAAAAAGATTTTAAGTTTTGGAAACCCCAATGAAAAAGTAGCAACTGCACGGTTTCTACTGTCAGATTCGCTCTAAGTGCCAAAAAGTGCTGGAAACGGGGAGATAAGCCTATTTTTGCAACAATGGTTAAAATCTTCAATTTTTCATCACAGATGTGTCCAAGATGCACAAAAGCGCTGGAAACGGTGAGATAAGCCTATTTTTGCAACTTTGGTTAAAATCTTCAATTTTTCATCACAGATGTGCCCAAGATGCACAAAAGCGCTGGAAACGGTGAGATAAGCCTATTTTTGCAACTTTGGTTAAAATCTTAATTTTTTCATCACAGATATGCCCAAGGTGCACAAAAGTGCTGGAAACGGTGAGATAAGCCTAATTTTGCAACAATGTTTAAGGTTTGGAGGTTTCATAGACTAAAGTTGAAAATCAGTGGTTTGACTGCCATAATGAAATAGGGTCACTAATCAACGTGTTTTCTCAAAAGGCCTTCACTCAAATTCCTTGATACTTAAAATGCATACAGTGGATTATAATAATGAAAAAGGATAATTTGAAATCTTGGTTTCAACTCTAAAGGAACTCTTTAAAAAAAAGATTTTAAGTTTTGGAAACCCCAATGAAAAAGTAGCAACTGCACGGTTTCTACTGTCAGATTCGCTCTAAGTGCCAAAAAGTGCTGGAAACGGGGAGATAAGCCTATTTTTGCAACAATGGTTAAAATCTTCAATTTTTCATCACAGATGTGTCCAAGATGCACAAAAGCGCTGGAAACGGTGAGATAAGCCTATTTTTGCAACTTTGGTTAAAATCTTCAATTTTTCATCACAGATGTGCCCAAGATGCGCAAAAGCTCTGGAAACGGTGAGATAAGCCTATTTTTGCAACTTTGGTTAAAATCTTCAATTTTTCATCACAGATGTGCCCAAGATGCACAAAAGCGCTGGAAACGGTGAGATAAGCCTATTTTTGCAACTTTGGTTGAAATCTTCATTTTTTCATCACAGATATGCCCAAGGTGCACAAAAGTGCTGGAAACGGTGAGATAAGCCTAATTTTGCAACAATGTTTAAGGTTTGGAGGTTTCATAGACTAAAGTTGAAAATCAGTGGTTTGACTGCCATAATGAAATAGGGTCACTAATCAACGTGTTTTCTCAAAAGGCCTTCACTCAATTTCCTTGATACTTAAAATGCATACAGTGGATTATAATAATGAAAAAGGATAATTTGAAATCTTGGTTTCAACTCTAAAGGAACTCTTTAAAAAAAAGATTTTAAGTTTTGGAAACCCCAATGAAAAAGTAGCAACTGCACGGTTTCTACTGTCAGATTCGCTCTAAGTGCCAAAAAGTGCTGGAAACGGGGAGATAAGCCTATTTTTGCAACAATGGTTAAAATCTTCAATTTTTCATCACAGATGTGTCCAAGATGCACAAAAGCGCTGGAAACGGTGAGATAAGCCTATTTTTGCAACTTTGGTTAAAATCTTCAATTTTTCATCACAGATGTGCCCAAGATGCACAAAAGCGCTGGAAACGGTGAGATAAGCCTATTTTTGCAACTTTGGTTAAAATCTTCATTTTTTCATCACAGATATGCCCAAGGTGCACAAAAGTGCTGGAAACGGTGAGATAAGCCTAATTTTGCAACAATGTTTAAGGTTTGGAGGTTTCATAGACTAAAGTTGAAAATCAGTGGTTTGACTGCCATAATGAAATAGGGTCACTAATCAACGTGTTTTCTCAAAAGGCCTTCACTCAATTTCCTTGATACTTAAAATGCATACAGTGGATTATAATAATGAAAAAGGATAATTTGAAATCTTGGTTTCAACTCTAAAGGAACTCTTTAAAAAAAAGATTTTAAGTTTTGGAAACCCCAATGAAAAAGTAGCAACTGCACGGTTTCTACTGTCAGATTCGCTCTAAGTGCCAAAAAGTGCTGGAAACGGGGAGATAAGCCTATTTTTGCAACAATGGTTAAATTCTTCAATTTTTCATCACAGATGTGTCCAAGATGCACAAAAGCGCTGGAAACGGTGAGATAAGCCTATTTTTGCAACTTTGGTTAAAATCTTCAATTTTTCATCACAGATGTGCCCAAGATGCGCAAAAGCTCTGGAAACGGTGAGATAAGCCTATTTTTGCAACTTTGGTTAAAATCTTAAATTTTTCATCACAGATGTGCCCAAGATGCACAAAAGCGCTGGAAACGGTGAGATAAGCCTATTTTTGCAACTTTGGTTAAAATCTTCATTTTTTCATCACAGATATGCCCAAGGTGCACAAAAGTGCTGGAAACGGTGAGATAAGCCTAATTTTGCAACAATGTTTAAGGTTTGGAGGTTTCATAGACTAAAGTTGAAAATCAGTGGTTTGACTGCCATAATGAAATAGGGTCACTAATCAACGTGTTTTCTCAAAAGGCCTTCACTCAATTTCCTTGATACTTAAAATGCATACAGTGGATTATAATAATGAAAAAGGATAATTTGAAATTTTGGTTTCAACTCTAAAGGAACTCTTTAAAAAAAAGATTTTAAGTTTTGGAAACCCCAATGAAAAAGTAGCAACTGCACGGTTTCTACTGTCAGATTCGCTCTAAGTGCCAAAAAGTGCTGGAAACGGGGAGATAAGCCTATTTTTGCAACAATGGTTAAAATCTTCAATTTTTCATCACAGATGTGCCCAAGATGCACAAAAGCGCTGGAAACGGTGAGATAAGCCTATTTTTGCAACTTTGGTTAAAATCTTCAATTTTTCATCACAGATGTGCCCAAGATGCACAAAAGCGCTGGAAACGGTGAGATAAGCCTATTTTTGCAACTTTGGTTAAAATCTTCAATTTTTCATCACAGATGTGCCCAAGATGCACAAAAGCGCTGGAAACGGTGAGATAAGCCTATTTTTGCAACTTTGGTTAAAACCTTCATTTTTTCATCACAGATATGCCCAAGGTGCACAAAAGTGCTGGAAACGGTGAGATAAGCCTAATTTTGCAACAATGTTTAAGGTTTGGAGGTTTCATAGACTAAAGTTGAAAATCAGTGGTTTGACTGCCATAATGAAATAGGGTCACTAATCAACGTGTTTTCTCAAAAGGCCTTCAGTCAAATTCCTTGATACTTAAAATGCATACAGTGGATTATAATAATGAAAAAGGATAATTTGAAATCTTGGTTTCAACTCTAAAGGAACTCTTTAAAAAAAAGATTTTAAGTTTTGGAAACCCCAATGAAAAAGTAGCAACTGCACGGTTTCTACTGTCAGATTCGCTCTAAGTGCCAAAAAGTGCTGGAAACGGGGAGATAAGCCTATTTTTGCAACAATGGTTAAAATCTTCAATTTTTCATCACAGATGTGTCCAAGATGCACAAAAGCGCTGGAAACGGTGAGATAAGCCTATTTTTGCAACTTTGGTTAAAATCTTCAATTTTTCATCACAGATGTGCCCAAGATGCACAAAAGCGCTGGAAACGGTGAGATAAGCCTATTTTTGCAACTTTGGTTAAAATCTTAATTTTTTCATCACAGATATGCCCAAGGTGCACAAAAGTGCTGGAAACGGTGAGATAAGCCTAATTTTGCAACAATGTTTAAGGTTTGGAGGTTTCATAGACTAAAGTTGAAAATCAGTGGTTTGACTGCCATAATGAAATAGGGTCACTAATCAACGTGTTTTCTCAAAAGGCCTTCACTCAAATTCCTTGATACTTAAAATGCATACAGTGGATTATAATAATGAAAAAGGATAATTTGAAATCTTGGTTTCAACTCTAAAGGAACTCTTTAAAAAAAAGATTTTAAGTTTTGGAAACCCCAATGAAAAAGTAGCAACTGCACGGTTTCTACTGTCAGATTCGCTCTAAGTGCCAAAAAGTGCTGGAAACGGGGAGATAAGCCTATTTTTGCAACAATGGTTAAAATCTTCAATTTTTCATCACAGATGTGTCCAAGATGCACAAAAGCGCTGGAAACGGTGAGATAAGCCTATTTTTGCAACTTTGGTTAAAATCTTCAATTTTTCATCACAGATGTGCCCAAGATGCGCAAAAGCTCTGGAAACGGTGAGATAAGCCTATTTTTGCAACTTTGGTTAAAATCTTCAATTTTTCATCACAGATGTGCCCAAGATGCACAAAAGCGCTGGAAACGGTGAGATAAGCCTATTTTTGCAACTTTGGTTGAAATCTTCATTTTTTCATCACAGATATGCCCAAGGTGCACAAAAGTGCTGGAAACGGTGAGATAAGCCTAATTTTGCAACAATGTTTAAGGTTTGGAGGTTTCATAGACTAAAGTTGAAAATCAGTGGTTTGACTGCCATAATGAAATAGGGTCACTAATCAACGTGTTTTCTCAAAAGGCCTTCACTCAATTTCCTTGATACTTAAAATGCATACAGTGGATTATAATAATGAAAAAGGATAATTTGAAATCTTGGTTTCAACTCTAAAGGAACTCTTTAAAAAAAAGATTTTAAGTTTTGGAAACCCCAATGAAAAAGTAGCAACTGCACGGTTTCTACTGTCAGATTCGCTCTAAGTGCCAAAAAGTGCTGGAAACGGGGAGATAAGCCTATTTTTGCAACAATGGTTAAAATCTTCAATTTTTCATCACAGATGTGTCCAAGATGCACAAAAGCGCTGGAAACGGTGAGATAAGCCTATTTTTGCAACTTTGGTTAAAATCTTCAATTTTTCATCACAGATGTGCCCAAGATGCACAAAAGCGCTGGAAACGGTGAGATAAGCCTATTTTTGCAACTTTGGTTAAAATCTTCAATTTTTCATCACAGATGTGCCCAAGATGCGCAAAAGCTCTGGAAACGGTGAGATAAGCCTATTTTTGCAACTTTGGTTAAAATCTTCATTTTTTCATCACAGATATGCCCAAGGTGCACAAAAGTGCTGGAAACGGTGAGATAAGCCTAATTTTGCAACAATGTTTAAGGTTTGGAGGTTTCATAGACTAAAGTTGAAAATCAGTGGTTTGACTGCCATAATGAAATAGGGTCACTAATCAACGTGTTTTCTCAAAAGGCCTTCACTCAATTTCCTTGATACTTAAAATGCATACAGTGGATTATAATAATGAAAAAGGATAATTTGAAATCTTGGTTTCAACTCTAAAGGAACTCTTTAAAAAAAAGATTTTAAGTTTTGGAAACCCCAATGAAAAAGTAGCAACTGCACGGTTTCTACTGTCAGATTCGCTCTAAGTGCCAAAAAGTGCTGGAAACGGGGAGATAAGCCTATTTTTGCAACAATGGTTAAAATCTTCAATTTTTCATCACAGATGTGTCCAAGATGCACAAAAGCGCTGGAAACGGTGAGATAAGCCTATTTTTGCAACTTTGGTTAAAATCTTCAATTTTTCATCACAGATGTGCCCAAGATGCACAAAAGCGCTGGAAACGGTGAGATAAGCCTATTTTTGCAACTTTGGTTAAAATCTTCAATTTTTCATCACAGATGTGCCCAAGATGCGCAAAAGCTCTGGAAACGGTGAGATAAGCCTATTTTTGCAACTTTGGTTAAAATCTTCATTTTTTCATCACAGATATGCCCAAGGTGCACAAAAGTGCTGGAAACGGTGAGATAAGCCTAATTTTGCAACAATGTTTAAGGTTTGGAGGTTTCATAGACTAAAGTTGAAAATCAGTGGTTTGACTGCCATAATGAAATAGGGTCACTAATCAACGTGTTTTCTCAAAAGGCCTTCACTCAATTTCCTTGATACTTAAAATGCATACAGTGGATTATAATAATGAAAAAGGATAATTTGAAATCTTGGTTTCAACTCTAAAGGAACTCTTTAAAAAAAAGATTTTAAGTTTTGGAAACCCCAATGAAAAAGTAGCAACTGCACGGTTTCTACTGTCAGATTCGCTCTAAGTGCCAAAAAGTGCTGGAAACGGGGAGATAAGCCTATTTTTGCAACAATGGTTAAAATCTTCAATTTTTCATCACAGATGTGTCCAAGATGCACAAAAGCGCTGGAAACGGTGAGATAAGCCTATTTTTGCAACTTTGGTTAAAATCTTCAATTTTTCATCACAGATGTGCCCAAGATGCACAAAAGCGCTGGAAACGGTGAGATAAGCCTATTTTTGCAACTTTGGTTAAAATCTTCATTTTTTCATCACAGATATGCCCAAGGTGCACAAAAGTGCTGGAAACGGTGAGATAAGCCTAATTTTGCAACAATGTTTAAGGTTTGGAGGTTTCATAGACTAAAGTTGAAAATCAGTGGTTTGACTGCCATAATGAAATAGGGTCACTAATCAACGTGTTTTCTCAAAAGGCCTTCACTCAATTTCCTTGATACTTAAAATGCATACAGTGGATTATAATAATGAAAAAGGATAATTTGAAATCTTGGTTTCAACTCTAAAGGAACTCTTTAAAAAAAAGATTTTAAGTTTTGGAAACCCCAATGAAAAAGTAGCAACTGCACGGTTTCTACTGTCAGATTCGCTCTAAGTGCCAAAAAGTGCTGGAAACGGGGAGATAAGCCTATTTTTGCAACAATGGTTAAATTCTTCAATTTTTCATCACAGATGTGTCCAAGATGCACAAAAGCGCTGGAAACGGTGAGATAAGCCTATTTTTGCAACTTTGGTTAAAATCTTCAATTTTTCATCACAGATGTGCCCAAGATGCGCAAAAGCTCTGGAAACGGTGAGATAAGCCTATTTTTGCAACTTTGGTTAAAATCTTAAATTTTTCATCACAGATGTGCCCAAGATGCGCAAAAGCTCTGGAAACGGTGAGATAAGCCTATTTTTGCAACTTTGGTTAAAATCTTCATTTTTTCATCACAGATATGCCCAAGGTGCACAAAAGTGCTGGAAACGGTGAGATAAGCCTAATTTTGCAACAATGTTTAAGGTTTGGAGGTTTCATAGACTAAAGTTGAAAATCAGTGGTTTGACTGCCATAATGAAATAGGGTCACTAATCAACGTGTTTTCTCAAAAGGCCTTCACTCAATTTCCTTGATACTTAAAATGCATACAGTGGATTATAATAATGAAAAAGGATAATTTGAAATCTTGGTTTCAACTCTAAAGGAACTCTTTAAAAAAAAGATTTTAGGTTTTGGAAACCCCAATGAAAAAGTAGCAACTGCACGGTTTCTACTGTCAGATTCGCTCTAAGTGCCAAAAAGTGCTGGAAACGGGGAGATAAGCCTATTTTTGCAACAATGGTTAAAATCTTCAATTTTTCATCACAGATGTGCCCAAGATGCACAAAAGCGCTGGAAACGGTGAGATAAGCCTATTTTTGCAACTTTGGTTGAAATCTTCATTTTTTCATCACAGATATGCCCAAGGTGCACAAAAGTGCTGGAAACGGTGAGATAAGCCTAATTTTGCAACAATGTTTAAGGTTTGGAGGTTTCATAGACTAAAGTTGAAAATCAGTGGTTTGACTGCCATAATGAAATAGGGTCACTAATCAACGTGTTTTCTCAAAAGGCCTTCACTCAATTTCCTTGATACTTAAAATGCATACAGTGGATTATAATAATGAAAAAGGATAATTTGAAATCTTGGTTTCAACTCTAAAGGAACTCTTTAAAAAAAAGATTTTAAGTTTTGGAAACCCCAATGAAAAAGTAGCAACTGCACGGTTTCTACTGTCAGATTCGCTCTAAGTGCCAAAAAGTGCTGGAAACGGGGAGATAAGCCTATTTTTGCAACAATGGTTAAAATCTTCAATTTTTCATCACAGATGTGTCCAAGATGCACAAAAGCGCTGGAAACGGTGAGATAAGCCTATTTTTGCAACTTTGGTTAAAATCTTCAATTTTTCATCACAGATGTGCCCAAGATGCACAAAAGCGCTGGAAACGGTGAGATAAGCCTATTTTTGCAACTTTGGTTAAAATCTTCAATTTTTCATCACAGATGTGCCCAAGATGCGCAAAAGCTCTGGAAACGGTGAGATAAGCCTATTTTTGCAACTTTGGTTAAAATCTTCATTTTTTCATCACAGATATGCCCAAGGTGCACAAAAGTGCTGGAAACGGTGAGATAAGCCTAATTTTGCAACAATGTTTAAGGTTTGGAGGTTTCATAGACTAAAGTTGAAAATCAGTGGTTTGACTGCCATAATGAAATAGGGTCACTAATCAACGTGTTTTCTCAAAAGGCCTTCACTCAATTTCCTTGATACTTAAAATGCATACAGTGGATTATAATAATGAAAAAGGATAATTTGAAATCTTGGTTTCAACTCTAAAGGAACTCTTTAAAAAAAAGATTTTAAGTTTTGGAAACCCCAATGAAAAAGTAGCAACTGCACGGTTTCTACTGTCAGATTCGCTCTAAGTGCCAAAAAGTGCTGGAAACGGGGAGATAAGCCTATTTTTGCAACAATGGTTAAAATCTTCAATTTTTCATCACAGATGTGTCCAAGATGCACAAAAGCGCTGGAAACGGTGAGATAAGCCTATTTTTGCAACTTTGGTTAAAATCTTCAATTTTTCATCACAGATGTGCCCAAGATGCACAAAAGCGCTGGAAACGGTGAGATAAGCCTATTTTTGCAACTTTGGTTAAAATCTTCATTTTTTCATCACAGATATGCCCAAGGTGCACAAAAGTGCTGGAAACGGTGAGATAAGCCTAATTTTGCAACAATGTTTAAGGTTTGGAGGTTTCATAGACTAAAGTTGAAAATCAGTGGTTTGACTGCCATAATGAAATAGGGTCACTAATCAACGTGTTTTCTCAAAAGGCCTTCACTCAATTTCCTTGATACTTAAAATGCATACAGTGGATTATAATAATGAAAAAGGATAATTTGAAATCTTGGTTTCAACTCTAAAGGAACTCTTTAAAAAAAAGATTTTAAGTTTTGGAAACCCCAATGAAAAAGTAGCAACTGCACGGTTTCTACTGTCAGATTCGCTCTAAGTGCCAAAAAGTGCTGGAAACGGGGAGATAAGCCTATTTTTGCAACAATGGTTAAATTCTTCAATTTTTCATCACAGATGTGTCCAAGATGCACAAAAGCGCTGGAAACGGTGAGATAAGCCTATTTTTGCAACTTTGGTTAAAATCTTCAATTTTTCATCACAGATGTGCCCAAGATGCGCAAAAGCTCTGGAAACGGTGAGATAAGCCTATTTTTGCAACTTTGGTTAAAATCTTAAATTTTTCATCACAGATGTGCCCAAGATGCACAAAAGCGCTGGAAACGGTGAGATAAGCCTATTTTTGCAACTTTGGTTAAAATCTTCATTTTTTCATCACAGATATGCCCAAGGTGCACAAAAGTGCTGGAAACGGTGAGATAAGCCTAATTTTGCAACAATGTTTAAGGTTTGGAGGTTTCATAGACTAAAGTTGAAAATCAGTGGTTTGACTGCCATAATGAAATAGGGTCACTAATCAACGTGTTTTCTCAAAAGGCCTTCACTCAATTTCCTTGATACTTAAAATGCATACAGTGGATTATAATAATGAAAAAGGATAATTTGAAATTTTGGTTTCAACTCTAAAGGAACTCTTTAAAAAAAAGATTTTAAGTTTTGGAAACCCCAATGAAAAAGTAGCAACTGCACGGTTTCTACTGTCAGATTCGCTCTAAGTGCCAAAAAGTGCTGGAAACGGGGAGATAAGCCTATTTTTGCAACAATGGTTAAAATCTTCAATTTTTCATCACAGATGTGCCCAAGATGCACAAAAGCGCTGGAAACGGTGAGATAAGCCTATTTTTGCAACTTTGGTTAAAATCTTCAATTTTTCATCACAGATGTGCCCAAGATGCACAAAAGCGCTGGAAACGGTGAGATAAGCCTATTTTTGCAACTTTGGTTAAAATCTTCAATTTTTCATCACAGATGTGCCCAAGATGCACAAAAGCGCTGGAAACGGTGAGATAAGCCTATTTTTGCAACTTTGGTTAAAACCTTCATTTTTTCATCACAGATATGCCCAAGGTGCACAAAAGTGCTGGAAACGGTGAGATAAGCCTAATTTTGCAACAATGTTTAAGGTTTGGAGGTTTCATAGACTAAAGTTGAAAATCAGTGGTTTGACTGCCATAATGAAATAGGGTCACTAATCAACGTGTTTTCTCAAAAGGCCTTCAGTCAAATTCCTTGATACTTAAAATGCATACAGTGGATTATAATAATGAAAAAGGATAATTTGAAATCTTGGTTTCAACTCTAAAGGAACTCTTTAAAAAAAAGATTTTAAGTTTTGGAAACCCCAATGAAAAAGTAGCAACTGCACGGTTTCTACTGTCAGATTCGCTCTAAGTGCCAAAAAGTGCTGGAAACGGGGAGATAAGCCTATTTTTGCAACAATGGTTAAAATCTTCAATTTTTCATCACAGATGTGTCCAAGATGCACAAAAGCGCTGGAAACGGTGAGATAAGCCTATTTTTGCAACTTTGGTTAAAATCTTCAATTTTTCATCACAGATGTGCCCAAGATGCACAAAAGCGCTGGAAACGGTGAGATAAGCCTATTTTTGCAACTTTGGTTAAAATCTTAATTTTTTCATCACAGATATGCCCAAGGTGCACAAAAGTGCTGGAAACGGTGAGATAAGCCTAATTTTGCAACAATGTTTAAGGTTTGGAGGTTTCATAGACTAAAGTTGAAAATCAGTGGTTTGACTGCCATAATGAAATAGGGTCACTAATCAACGTGTTTTCTCAAAAGGCCTTCACTCAAATTCCTTGATACTTAAAATGCATACAGTGGATTATAATAATGAAAAAGGATAATTTGAAATCTTGGTTTCAACTCTAAAGGAACTCTTTAAAAAAAAGATTTTAAGTTTTGGAAACCCCAATGAAAAAGTAGCAACTGCACGGTTTCTACTGTCAGATTCGCTCTAAGTGCCAAAAAGTGCTGGAAACGGGGAGATAAGCCTATTTTTGCAACAATGGTTAAAATCTTCAATTTTTCATCACAGATGTGTCCAAGATGCACAAAAGCGCTGGAAACGGTGAGATAAGCCTATTTTTGCAACTTTGGTTAAAATCTTCAATTTTTCATCACAGATGTGCCCAAGATGCGCAAAAGCTCTGGAAACGGTGAGATAAGCCTATTTTTGCAACTTTGGTTAAAATCTTCAATTTTTCATCACAGATGTGCCCAAGATGCACAAAAGCGCTGGAAACGGTGAGATAAGCCTATTTTTGCAACTTTGGTTGAAATCTTCATTTTTTCATCACAGATATGCCCAAGGTGCACAAAAGTGCTGGAAACGGTGAGATAAGCCTAATTTTGCAACAATGTTTAAGGTTTGGAGGTTTCATAGACTAAAGTTGAAAATCAGTGGTTTGACTGCCATAATGAAATAGGGTCACTAATCAACGTGTTTTCTCAAAAGGCCTTCACTCAATTTCCTTGATACTTAAAATGCATACAGTGGATTATAATAATGAAAAAGGATAATTTGAAATCTTGGTTTCAACTCTAAAGGAACTCTTTAAAAAAAAGATTTTAAGTTTTGGAAACCCCAATGAAAAAGTAGCAACTGCACGGTTTCTACTGTCAGATTCGCTCTAAGTGCCAAAAAGTGCTGGAAACGGGGAGATAAGCCTATTTTTGCAACAATGGTTAAAATCTTCAATTTTTCATCACAGATGTGTCCAAGATGCACAAAAGCGCTGGAAACGGTGAGATAAGCCTATTTTTGCAACTTTGGTTAAAATCTTCAATTTTTCATCACAGATGTGCCCAAGATGCACAAAAGCGCTGGAAACGGTGAGATAAGCCTATTTTTGCAACTTTGGTTAAAATCTTCAATTTTTCATCACAGATGTGCCCAAGATGCGCAAAAGCTCTGGAAACGGTGAGATAAGCCTATTTTTGCAACTTTGGTTAAAATCTTCATTTTTTCATCACAGATATGCCCAAGGTGCACAAAAGTGCTGGAAACGGTGAGATAAGCCTAATTTTGCAACAATGTTTAAGGTTTGGAGGTTTCATAGACTAAAGTTGAAAATCAGTGGTTTGACTGCCATAATGAAATAGGGTCACTAATCAACGTGTTTTCTCAAAAGGCCTTCACTCAATTTCCTTGATACTTAAAATGCATACAGTGGATTATAATAATGAAAAAGGATAATTTGAAATCTTGGTTTCAACTCTAAAGGAACTCTTTAAAAAAAAGATTTTAAGTTTTGGAAACCCCAATGAAAAAGTAGCAACTGCACGGTTTCTACTGTCAGATTCGCTCTAAGTGCCAAAAAGTGCTGGAAACGGGGAGATAAGCCTATTTTTGCAACAATGGTTAAAATCTTCAATTTTTCATCACAGATGTGTCCAAGATGCACAAAAGCGCTGGAAACGGTGAGATAAGCCTATTTTTGCAACTTTGGTTAAAATCTTCAATTTTTCATCACAGATGTGCCCAAGATGCACAAAAGCGCTGGAAACGGTGAGATAAGCCTATTTTTGCAACTTTGGTTAAAATCTTCAATTTTTCATCACAGATGTGCCCAAGATGCGCAAAAGCTCTGGAAACGGTGAGATAAGCCTATTTTTGCAACTTTGGTTAAAATCTTCATTTTTTCATCACAGATATGCCCAAGGTGCACAAAAGTGCTGGAAACGGTGAGATAAGCCTAATTTTGCAACAATGTTTAAGGTTTGGAGGTTTCATAGACTAAAGTTGAAAATCAGTGGTTTGACTGCCATAATGAAATAGGGTCACTAATCAACGTGTTTTCTCAAAAGGCCTTCACTCAATTTCCTTGATACTTAAAATGCATACAGTGGATTATAATAATGAAAAAGGATAATTTGAAATCTTGGTTTCAACTCTAAAGGAACTCTTTAAAAAAAAGATTTTAAGTTTTGGAAACCCCAATGAAAAAGTAGCAACTGCACGGTTTCTACTGTCAGATTCGCTCTAAGTGCCAAAAAGTGCTGGAAACGGGGAGATAAGCCTATTTTTGCAACAATGGTTAAAATCTTCAATTTTTCATCACAGATGTGTCCAAGATGCACAAAAGCGCTGGAAACGGTGAGATAAGCCTATTTTTGCAACTTTGGTTAAAATCTTCAATTTTTCATCACAGATGTGCCCAAGATGCACAAAAGCGCTGGAAACGGTGAGATAAGCCTATTTTTGCAACTTTGGTTAAAATCTTCATTTTTTCATCACAGATATGCCCAAGGTGCACAAAAGTGCTGGAAACGGTGAGATAAGCCTAATTTTGCAACAATGTTTAAGGTTTGGAGGTTTCATAGACTAAAGTTGAAAATCAGTGGTTTGACTGCCATAATGAAATAGGGTCACTAATCAACGTGTTTTCTCAAAAGGCCTTCACTCAATTTCCTTGATACTTAAAATGCATACAGTGGATTATAATAATGAAAAAGGATAATTTGAAATCTTGGTTTCAACTCTAAAGGAACTCTTTAAAAAAAAGATTTTAAGTTTTGGAAACCCCAATGAAAAAGTAGCAACTGCACGGTTTCTACTGTCAGATTCGCTCTAAGTGCCAAAAAGTGCTGGAAACGGGGAGATAAGCCTATTTTTGCAACAATGGTTAAATTCTTCAATTTTTCATCACAGATGTGTCCAAGATGCACAAAAGCGCTGGAAACGGTGAGATAAGCCTATTTTTGCAACTTTGGTTAAAATCTTCAATTTTTCATCACAGATGTGCCCAAGATGCGCAAAAGCTCTGGAAACGGTGAGATAAGCCTATTTTTGCAACTTTGGTTAAAATCTTAAATTTTTCATCACAGATGTGCCCAAGATGCACAAAAGCGCTGGAAACGGTGAGATAAGCCTATTTTTGCAACTTTGGTTAAAATCTTCATTTTTTCATCACAGATATGCCCAAGGTGCACAAAAGTGCTGGAAACGGTGAGATAAGCCTAATTTTGCAACAATGTTTAAGGTTTGGAGGTTTCATAGACTAAAGTTGAAAATCAGTGGTTTGACTGCCATAATGAAATAGGGTCACTAATCAACGTGTTTTCTCAAAAGGCCTTCACTCAATTTCCTTGATACTTAAAATGCATACAGTGGATTATAATAATGAAAAAGGATAATTTGAAATTTTGGTTTCAACTCTAAAGGAACTCTTTCAAAAAAAGATTTTAAGTTTTGGAAACCCCAATGAAAAAGTAGCAACTGCACGGTTTCTACTGTCAGATTCGCTCTAAGTGCCAAAAAGTGCTGGAAACGGGGAGATAAGCCTATTTTTGCAACAATGGTTAAAATCTTCAATTTTTCATCACAGATGTGCCCAAGATGCACAAAAGCGCTGGAAACGGTGAGATAAGCCTATTTTTGCAACTTTGGTTAAAATCTTCAATTTTTCATCACAGATGTGCCCAAGATGCACAAAAGCGCTGGAAACGGTGAGATAAGCCTATTTTTGCAACTTTGGTTAAAATCTTCAATTTTTCATCACAGATGTGCCCAAGATGCACAAAAGCGCTGGAAACGGTGAGATAAGCCTATTTTTGCAACTTTGGTTAAAACCTTCATTTTTTCATCACAGATATGCCCAAGGTGCACAAAAGTGCTGGAAACGGTGAGATAAGCCTAATTTTGCAACAATGTTTAAGGTTTGGAGGTTTCATAGACTAAAGTTGAAAATCAGTGGTTTCACTGCCATAATGAAATAGGGTCACTAATCAACGTGTTTTCTCAAAAGGCCTTCACTCAATTTCCTTGATACTTAAAATGCATACAGTGGATTATAATAATGAAAAAGGATAATTTGAAATCTTGGTTTCAACTCTAAAGGAACTCTTTAAAAAAAAGATTTTAAGTTTTGGAAACCCCAATGAAAAAGTAGCAACTGCACGGTTTCTACTGTCAGATTCGCTCTAAGTGCCAAAAAGTGCTGGAAACGGGGAGATAAGCCTATTTTTGCAACAATGGTTAAAATCTTCAATTTTTCATCACAGATGTGTCCAAGATGCACAAAAGCGCTGGAAACGGTGAGATAAGCCTATTTTTGCAACTTTGGTTAAAATCTTCAATTTTTCATCACAGATGTGCCCAAGATGCACAAAAGCGCTGGAAACGGTGAGATAAGCCTATTTTTGCAACTTTGGTTAAAATCTTCAATTTTTCATCACAGATGTGCCCAAGATGCGCAAAAGCGCTGGAAACGGTGAGATAAGCCTATTTTTGCAACTTTGGTTAAAATCTTAAATTTTTCATCACAGATGTGCCCAAGGTGCGCAAAAGTGCTGGAAACGGTGAGATAAGCCTAATTTTGCAACAATGTTTAAGGTTTGGAGGTTTCATAGACTAAAGTTGAAAATCAGTGGTTTGACTGCCATAATGAAATAGGGTCACTAATCAACGTGTTTTCTCAAAAGGCCTTCACTCAATTTCCTTGATACTTAAAATGCATACAGTGGATTATAATAATGAAAAAGGATAATTTGAAATCTTGGTTTCAACTCTAAAGGAACTCTTTAAAAAAAAGATTTTAAGTTTTGGAAACCCCAATGAAAAAGTAGCAACTGCACGGTTTCTACTGTCAGATTCGCTCTAAGTGCCAAAAAGTGCTGGAAACGGGGAGATAAGCCTATTTTTGCAACAATGGTTAAAATCTTCAATTTTTCATCACAGATGTGTCCAAGATGCACAAAAGCGCTGGAAACGGTGAGATAAGCCTATTTTTGCAACTTTGGTTAAAATCTTCAATTTTTCATCACAGATGTGCCCAAGATGCGCAAAAGCTCTGGAAACGGTGAGATAAGCCTATTTTTGCAACTTTGGTTAAAATCTTAAATTTTTCATCACAGATGTGCCCAAGATGCACAAAAGCGCTGGAAACGGTGAGATAAGCCTATTTTTGCAACTTTGGTTAAAATCTTCATTTTTTCATCACAGATATGCCCAAGGTGCACAAAAGTGCTGGAAACGGTGAGATAAGCCTAATTTTGCAACAATGTTTAAGGTTTGGAGGTTTCATAGACTAAAGTTGAAAATCAGTGGTTTGACTGCCATAATGAAATAGGGTCACTAATCAACGTGTTTTCTCAAAAGGCCTTCACTCAATTTCCTTGATACTTAAAATGCATACAGTGGATTATAATAATGAAAAAGGATAATTTGAAATCTTGGTTTCAACTCTAAAGGAACTCTTTAAAAAAAAGATTTTAAGTTTTGGAAACCCCAATGAAAAAGTAGCAACTGCACGGTTTCTACTGTCAGATTCGCTCTAAGTGCCAAAAAGTGCTGGAAACGGGGAGATAAGCCTATTTTTGCAACAATGGTTAAAATCTTCAATTTTTCATCACAGATGTGTCCAAGATGCACAAAAGCGCTGGAAACGGTGAGATAAGCCTATTTTTGCAACTTTGGTTAAAATCTTCAATTTTTCATCACAGATGTGCCCAAGATGCACAAAAGCGCTGGAAACGGTGAGATAAGCCTATTTTTGCAACTTTGGTTAAAATCTTCAATTTTTCATCACAGATGTGCCCAAGATGCGCAAAAGCTCTGGAAACGGTGAGATAAGCCTATTTTTGCAACTTTGGTTAAAATCTTCATTTTTTCATCACAGATATGCCCAAGGTGCACAAAAGTGCTGGAAACGGTGAGATAAGCCTAATTTTGCAACAATGTTTAAGGTTTGGAGGTTTCATAGACTAAAGTTGAAAATCAGTGGTTTGACTGCCATAATGAAATAGGGTCACTAATCAACGTGTTTTCTCAAAAGGCCTTCACTCAATTTCCTTGATACTTAAAATGCATACAGTGGATTATAATAATGAAAAAGGATAATTTGAAATCTTGGTTTCAACTCTAAAGGAACTCTTTAAAAAAAAGATTTTAAGTTTTGGAAACCCCAATGAAAAAGTAGCAACTGCACGGTTTCTACTGTCAGATTCGCTCTAAGTGCCAAAAAGTGCTGGAAACGGGGAGATAAGCCTATTTTTGCAACAATGGTTAAAATCTTCAATTTTTCATCACAGATGTGTCCAAGATGCACAAAAGCGCTGGAAACGGTGAGATAAGCCTATTTTTGCAACTTTGGTTAAAATCTTCAATTTTTCATCACAGATGTGCCCAAGATGCACAAAAGCGCTGGAAACGGTGAGATAAGCCTATTTTTGCAACTTTGGTTAAAATCTTCAATTTTTCATCACAGATGTGCCCAAGATGCACAAAAGCGCTGGAAACGGTGAGATAAGCCTATTTTTGCAACTTTGGTTAAAACCTTCATTTTTTCATCACAGATATGCCCAAGGTGCACAAAAGTGCTGGAAACGGTGAGATAAGCCTAATTTTGCAACAATGTTTAAGGTTTGGAGGTTTCATAGACTAAAGTTGAAAATCAGTGGTTTCACTGCCATAATGAAATAGGGTCACTAATCAACGTGTTTTCTCAAAAGGCCTTCACTCAATTTCCTTGATACTTAAAATGCATACAGTGGATTATAATAATGAAAAAGGATAATTTGAAATCTTGGTTTCAACTCTAAAGGAACTCTTTAAAAAAAAGATTTTAAGTTTTGGAAACCCCAATGAAAAAGTAGCAACTGCACGGTTTCTACTGTCAGATTCGCTCTAAGTGCCAAAAAGTGCTGGAAACGGGGAGATAAGCCTATTTTTGCAACAATGGTTAAAATCTTCAATTTTTCATCACAGATGTGTCCAAGATGCACAAAAGCGCTGGAAACGGTGAGATAAGCCTATTTTTGCAACTTTGGTTAAAATCTTCAATTTTTCATCACAGATGTGCCCAAGATGCACAAAAGCGCTGGAAACGGTGAGATAAGCCTATTTTTGCAACTTTGGTTAAAATCTTCAATTTTTCATCACAGATGTGCCCAAGATGCGCAAAAGCGCTGGAAACGGTGAGATAAGCCTATTTTTGCAACTTTGGTTAAAATCTTAAATTTTTCATCACAGATGTGCCCAAGGTGCGCAAAAGTGCTGGAAACGGTGAGATAAGCCTAATTTTGCAACAATGTTTAAGGTTTGGAGGTTTCATAGACTAAAGTTGAAAATCAGTGGTTTGACTGCCATAATGAAATAGGGTCACTAATCAACGTGTTTTCTCAAAAGGCCTTCACTCAATTTCCTTGATACTTAAAATGCATACAGTGGATTATAATAATGAAAAAGGATAATTTGAAATCTTGGTTTCAACTCTAAAGGAACTCTTTAAAAAAAAGATTTTAAGTTTTGGAAACCCCAATGAAAAAGTAGCAACTGCACGGTTTCTACTGTCAGATTCGCTCTAAGTGCCAAAAAGTGCTGGAAACGGGGAGATAAGCCTATTTTTGCAACAATGGTTAAAATCTTCAATTTTTCATCACAGATGTGTCCAAGATGCACAAAAGCGCTGGAAACGGTGAGATAAGCCTATTTTTGCAACTTTGGTTAAAATCTTCAATTTTTCATCACAGATGTGCCCAAGATGCGCAAAAGCTCTGGAAACGGTGAGATAAGCCTATTTTTGCAACTTTGGTTAAAATCTTAAATTTTTCATCACAGATGTGCCCAAGATGCACAAAAGCGCTGGAAACGGTGAGATAAGCCTATTTTTGCAACTTTGGTTAAAATCTTCATTTTTTCATCACAGATATGCCCAAGGTGCACAAAAGTGCTGGAAACGGTGAGATAAGCCTAATTTTGCAACAATGTTTAAGGTTTGGAGGTTTCATAGACTAAAGTTGAAAATCAGTGGTTTGACTGCCATAATGAAATAGGGTCACTAATCAACGTGTTTTCTCAAAAGGCCTTCACTCAATTTCCTTGATACTTAAAATGCATACAGTGGATTATAATAATGAAAAAGGATAATTTGAAATCTTGGTTTCAACTCTAAAGGAACTCTTTAAAAAAAAGATTTTAAGTTTTGGAAACCCCAATGAAAAAGTAGCAACTGCACGGTTTCTACTGTCAGATTCGCTCTAAGTGCCAAAAAGTGCTGGAAACGGGGAGATAAGCCTATTTTTGCAACAATGGTTAAAATCTTCAATTTTTCATCACAGATGTGTCCAAGATGCACAAAAGCGCTGGAAACGGTGAGATAAGCCTATTTTTGCAACTTTGGTTAAAATCTTCAATTTTTCATCACAGATGTGCCCAAGATGCACAAAAGCGCTGGAAACGGTGAGATAAGCCTATTTTTGCAACTTTGGTTAAAATCTTCAATTTTTCATCACAGATGTGCCCAAGATGCGCAAAAGCTCTGGAAACGGTGAGATAAGCCTATTTTTGCAACTTTGGTTAAAATCTTCATTTTTTCATCACAGATATGCCCAAGGTGCACAAAAGTGCTGGAAACGGTGAGATAAGCCTAATTTTGCAACAATGTTTAAGGTTTGGAGGTTTCATAGACTAAAGTTGAAAATCAGTGGTTTGACTGCCATAATGAAATAGGGTCACTAATCAACGTGTTTTCTCAAAAGGCCTTCACTCAATTTCCTTGATACTTAAAATGCATACAGTGGATTATAATAATGAAAAAGGATAATTTGAAATCTTGGTTTCAACTCTAAAGGAACTCTTTAAAAAAAAGATTTTAGGTTTTGGAAACCCCAATGAAAAAGTAGCAACTGCACGGTTTCTACTGTCAGATTCGCTCTAAGTGCCAAAAAGTGCTGGAAACGGGGAGATAAGCCTATTTTTGCAACAATGGTTAAAATCTTCAATTTTTCATCACAGATGTGCCCAAGATGCACAAAAGCGCTGGAAACGGTGAGATAAGCCTATTTTTGCAACTTTGGTTGAAATCTTCATTTTTTCATCACAGATATGCCCAAGGTGCACAAAAGTGCTGGAAACGGTGAGATAAGCCTAATTTTGCAACAATGTTTAAGGTTTGGAGGTTTCATAGACTAAAGTTGAAAATCAGTGGTTTGACTGCCATAATGAAATAGGGTCACTAATCAACGTGTTTTCTCAAAAGGCCTTCACTCAATTTCCTTGATACTTAAAATGCATACAGTGGATTATAATAATGAAAAAGGATAATTTGAAATCTTGGTTTCAACTCTAAAGGAACTCTTTAAAAAAAAGATTTTAAGTTTTGGAAACCCCAATGAAAAAGTAGCAACTGCACGGTTTCTACTGTCAGATTCGCTCTAAGTGCCAAAAAGTGCTGGAAACGGGGAGATAAGCCTATTTTTGCAACAATGGTTAAAATCTTCAATTTTTCATCACAGATGTGTCCAAGATGCACAAAAGCGCTGGAAACGGTGAGATAAGCCTATTTTTGCAACTTTGGTTAAAATCTTCAATTTTTCATCACAGATGTGCCCAAGATGCACAAAAGCGCTGGAAACGGTGAGATAAGCCTATTTTTGCAACTTTGGTTAAAATCTTCAATTTTTCATCACAGATGTGCCCAAGATGCGCAAAAGCTCTGGAAACGGTGAGATAAGCCTATTTTTGCAACTTTGGTTAAAATCTTCATTTTTTCATCACAGATATGCCCAAGGTGCACAAAAGTGCTGGAAACGGTGAGATAAGCCTAATTTTGCAACAATGTTTAAGGTTTGGAGGTTTCATAGACTAAAGTTGAAAATCAGTGGTTTGACTGCCATAATGAAATAGGGTCACTAATCAACGTGTTTTCTCAAAAGGCCTTCACTCAATTTCCTTGATACTTAAAATGCATACAGTGGATTATAATAATGAAAAAGGATAATTTGAAATCTTGGTTTCAACTCTAAAGGAACTCTTTAAAAAAAAGATTTTAAGTTTTGGAAACCCCAATGAAAAAGTAGCAACTGCACGGTTTCTACTGTCAGATTCGCTCTAAGTGCCAAAAAGTGCTGGAAACGGGGAGATAAGCCTATTTTTGCAACAATGGTTAAAATCTTCAATTTTTCATCACAGATGTGTCCAAGATGCACAAAAGCGCTGGAAACGGTGAGATAAGCCTATTTTTGCAACTTTGGTTAAAATCTTCAATTTTTCATCACAGATGTGCCCAAGATGCACAAAAGCGCTGGAAACGGTGAGATAAGCCTATTTTTGCAACTTTGGTTAAAATCTTCATTTTTTCATCACAGATATGCCCAAGGTGCACAAAAGTGCTGGAAACGGTGAGATAAGCCTAATTTTGCAACAATGTTTAAGGTTTGGAGGTTTCATAGACTAAAGTTGAAAATCAGTGGTTTGACTGCCATAATGAAATAGGGTCACTAATCAACGTGTTTTCTCAAAAGGCCTTCACTCAATTTCCTTGATACTTAAAATGCATACAGTGGATTATAATAATGAAAAAGGATAATTTGAAATCTTGGTTTCAACTCTAAAGGAACTCTTTAAAAAAAAGATTTTAAGTTTTGGAAACCCCAATGAAAAAGTAGCAACTGCACGGTTTCTACTGTCAGATTCGCTCTAAGTGCCAAAAAGTGCTGGAAACGGGGAGATAAGCCTATTTTTGCAACAATGGTTAAATTCTTCAATTTTTCATCACAGATGTGTCCAAGATGCACAAAAGCGCTGGAAACGGTGAGATAAGCCTATTTTTGCAACTTTGGTTAAAATCTTCAATTTTTCATCACAGATGTGCCCAAGATGCGCAAAAGCTCTGGAAACGGTGAGATAAGCCTATTTTTGCAACTTTGGTTAAAATCTTAAATTTTTCATCACAGATGTGCCCAAGATGCACAAAAGCGCTGGAAACGGTGAGATAAGCCTATTTTTGCAACTTTGGTTAAAATCTTCATTTTTTCATCACAGATATGCCCAAGGTGCACAAAAGTGCTGGAAACGGTGAGATAAGCCTAATTTTGCAACAATGTTTAACAATGTTTTAAGGTTTGGAGGTTTCATAGACTAAAGTTGAAAATCAGTGGTTTGACTGCCATAATGAAATAGGGTGAAATAGTTTCTACTGTCAGATTCGCTCTAAGTGCCAAAAAGTGCTGGAAACGGGGAGATAAGCCTATTTTTGCAACAATGGTTAAAATCTTCAATTTTTCATCACAGATGTGTCCAAGATGCACAAAAGCGCTGGAAACGGTGAGATAAGCCTATTTTTGCAACTTTGGTTAAAATCTTCAATTTTTCATCACAGATGTGCCCAAGATGCACAAAAGCGCTGGAAACGGTGAGATAAGCCTATTTTTGCAACTTTGGTTAAAATCTTAATTTTTTCATCACAGATATGCCCAAGGTGCACAAAAGTGCTGGAAACGGTGAGATAAGCCTAATTTTGCAACAATGTTTAAGGTTTGGAGGTTTCATAGACTAAAGTTGAAAATCAGTGGTTTGACTGCCATAATGAAATAGGGTCACTAATCAACGTGTTTTCTCAAAAGGCCTTCACTCAAATTCCTTGATACTTAAAATGCATACAGTGGATTATAATAATGAAAAAGGATAATTTGAAATCTTGGTTTCAACTCTAAAGGAACTCTTTAAAAAAAAGATTTTAAGTTTTGGAAACCCCAATGAAAAAGTAGCAACTGCACGGTTTCTACTGTCAGATTCGCTCTAAGTGCCAAAAAGTGCTGGAAACGGGGAGATAAGCCTATTTTTGCAACAATGGTTAAAATCTTCAATTTTTCATCACAGATGTGTCCAAGATGCACAAAAGCGCTGGAAACGGTGAGATAAGCCTATTTTTGCAACTTTGGTTAAAATCTTCAATTTTTCATCACAGATGTGCCCAAGATGCGCAAAAGCTCTGGAAACGGTGAGATAAGCCTATTTTTGCAACTTTGGTTAAAATCTTCAATTTTTCATCACAGATGTGCCCAAGATGCACAAAAGCGCTGGAAACGGTGAGATAAGCCTATTTTTGCAACTTTGGTTGAAATCTTCATTTTTTCATCACAGATATGCCCAAGGTGCACAAAAGTGCTGGAAACGGTGAGATAAGCCTAATTTTGCAACAATGTTTAAGGTTTGGAGGTTTCATAGACTAAAGTTGAAAATCAGTGGTTTGACTGCCATAATGAAATAGGGTCACTAATCAACGTGTTTTCTCAAAAGGCCTTCACTCAATTTCCTTGATACTTAAAATGCATACAGTGGATTATAATAATGAAAAAGGATAATTTGAAATCTTGGTTTCAACTCTAAAGGAACTCTTTAAAAAAAAGATTTTAAGTTTTGGAAACCCCAATGAAAAAGTAGCAACTGCACGGTTTCTACTGTCAGATTCGCTCTAAGTGCCAAAAAGTGCTGGAAACGGGGAGATAAGCCTATTTTTGCAACAATGGTTAAAATCTTCAATTTTTCATCACAGATGTGTCCAAGATGCACAAAAGCGCTGGAAACGGTGAGATAAGCCTATTTTTGCAACTTTGGTTAAAATCTTCAATTTTTCATCACAGATGTGCCCAAGATGCACAAAAGCGCTGGAAACGGTGAGATAAGCCTATTTTTGCAACTTTGGTTAAAATCTTCAATTTTTCATCACAGATGTGCCCAAGATGCGCAAAAGCTCTGGAAACGGTGAGATAAGCCTATTTTTGCAACTTTGGTTAAAATCTTCATTTTTTCATCACAGATATGCCCAAGGTGCACAAAAGTGCTGGAAACGGTGAGATAAGCCTAATTTTGCAACAATGTTTAAGGTTTGGAGGTTTCATAGACTAAAGTTGAAAATCAGTGGTTTGACTGCCATAATGAAATAGGGTCACTAATCAACGTGTTTTCTCAAAAGGCCTTCACTCAATTTCCTTGATACTTAAAATGCATACAGTGGATTATAATAATGAAAAAGGATAATTTGAAATCTTGGTTTCAACTCTAAAGGAACTCTTTAAAAAAAAGATTTTAAGTTTTGGAAACCCCAATGAAAAAGTAGCAACTGCACGGTTTCTACTGTCAGATTCGCTCTAAGTGCCAAAAAGTGCTGGAAACGGGGAGATAAGCCTATTTTTGCAACAATGGTTAAAATCTTCAATTTTTCATCACAGATGTGTCCAAGATGCACAAAAGCGCTGGAAATGGTGAGATAAGCCTATTTTTGCAACTTTGGTTAAAATCTTCAATTTTTCATCACAGATGTGCCCAAGATGCACAAAAGCGCTGGAAACGGTGAGATAAGCCTATTTTTGCAACTTTGGTTAAAATCTTCATTTTTTCATCACAGATATGCCCAAGGTGCACAAAAGTGCTGGAAACGGTGAGATAAGCCTAATTTTGCAACAATGTTTAAGGTTTGGAGGTTTCATAGACTAAAGTTGAAAATCAGTGGTTTGACTGCCATAATGAAATAGGGTCACTAATCAACGTGTTTTCTCAAAAGGCCTTCACTCAATTTCCTTGATACTTAAAATGCATACAGTGGATTATAATAATGAAAAAGGATAATTTGAAATCTTGGTTTCAACTCTAAAGGAACTCTTTAAAAAAAAGATTTTAAGTTTTGGAAACCCCAATGAAAAAGTAGCAACTGCACGGTTTCTACTGTCAGATTCGCTCTAAGTGCCAAAAAGTGCTGGAAACGGGGAGATAAGCCTATTTTTGCAACAATGGTTAAATTCTTCAATTTTTCATCACAGATGTGTCCAAGATGCACAAAAGCGCTGGAAACGGTGAGATAAGCCTATTTTTGCAACTTTGGTTAAAATCTTCAATTTTTCATCACAGATGTGCCCAAGATGCGCAAAAGCTCTGGAAACGGTGAGATAAGCCTATTTTTGCAACTTTGGTTAAAATCTTCAATTTTTCATCACAGATGTGCCCAAGATGCACAAAAGCGCTGGAAACGGTGAGATAAGCCTATTTTTGCAACTTTGGTTGAAATCTTCATTTTTTCATCACAGATATGCCCAAGGTGCACAAAAGTGCTGGAAACGGTGAGATAAGCCTAATTTTGCAACAATGTTTAAGGTTTGGAGGTTTCATAGACTAAAGTTGAAAATCAGTGGTTTGACTGCCATAATGAAATAGGGTCACTAATCAACGTGTTTTCTCAAAAGGCCTTCACTCAATTTCCTTGATACTTAAAATGCATACAGTGGATTATAATAATGAAAAAGGATAATTTGAAATCTTGGTTTCAACTCTAAAGGAACTCTTTAAAAAAAAGATTTTAAGTTTTGGAAACCCCAATGAAAAAGTAGCAACTGCACGGTTTCTACTGTCAGATTCGCTCTAAGTGCCAAAAAGTGCTGGAAACGGGGAGATAAGCCTATTTTTGCAACAATGGTTAAAATCTTCAATTTTTCATCACAGATGTGTCCAAGATGCACAAAAGCGCTGGAAACGGTGAGATAAGCCTATTTTTGCAACTTTGGTTAAAATCTTCAATTTTTCATCACAGATGTGCCCAAGATGCACAAAAGCGCTGGAAACGGTGAGATAAGCCTATTTTTGCAACTTTGGTTAAAATCTTCAATTTTTCATCACAGATGTGCCCAAGATGCGCAAAAGCTCTGGAAACGGTGAGATAAGCCTATTTTTGCAACTTTGGTTAAAATCTTCATTTTTTCATCACAGATATGCCCAAGGTGCACAAAAGTGCTGGAAACGGTGAGATAAGCCTAATTTTGCAACAATGTTTAAGGTTTGGAGGTTTCATAGACTAAAGTTGAAAATCAGTGGTTTGACTGCCATAATGAAATAGGGTCACTAATCAACGTGTTTTCTCAAAAGGCCTTCACTCAATTTCCTTGATACTTAAAATGCATACAGTGGATTATAATAATGAAAAAGGATAATTTGAAATCTTGGTTTCAACTCTAAAGGAACTCTTTAAAAAAAAGATTTTAAGTTTTGGAAACCCCAATGAAAAAGTAGCAACTGCACGGTTTCTACTGTCAGATTCGCTCTAAGTGCCAAAAAGTGCTGGAAACGGGGAGATAAGCCTATTTTTGCAACAATGGTTAAAATCTTCAATTTTTCATCACAGATGTGTCCAAGATGCACAAAAGCGCTGGAAATGGTGAGATAAGCCTATTTTTGCAACTTTGGTTAAAATCTTCAATTTTTCATCACAGATGTGCCCAAGATGCACAAAAGCGCTGGAAACGGTGAGATAAGCCTATTTTTGCAACTTTGGTTAAAATCTTCATTTTTTCATCACAGATATGCCCAAGGTGCACAAAAGTGCTGGAAACGGTGAGATAAGCCTAATTTTGCAACAATGTTTAAGGTTTGGAGGTTTCATAGACTAAAGTTGAAAATCAGTGGTTTGACTGCCATAATGAAATAGGGTCACTAATCAACGTGTTTTCTCAAAAGGCCTTCACTCAATTTCCTTGATACTTAAAATGCATACAGTGGATTATAATAATGAAAAAGGATAATTTGAAATCTTGGTTTCAACTCTAAAGGAACTCTTTAAAAAAAAGATTTTAAGTTTTGGAAACCCCAATGAAAAAGTAGCAACTGCACGGTTTCTACTGTCAGATTCGCTCTAAGTGCCAAAAAGTGCTGGAAACGGGGAGATAAGCCTATTTTTGCAACAATGGTTAAATTCTTCAATTTTTCATCACAGATGTGTCCAAGATGCACAAAAGCGCTGGAAACGGTGAGATAAGCCTATTTTTGCAACTTTGGTTAAAATCTTCAATTTTTCATCACAGATGTGCCCAAGATGCGCAAAAGCTCTGGAAACGGTGAGATAAGCCTATTTTTGCAACTTTGGTTAAAATCTTAAATTTTTCATCACAGATGTGCCCAAGATGCACAAAAGCGCTGGAAACGGTGAGATAAGCCTATTTTTGCAACTTTGGTTAAAATCTTCATTTTTTCATCACAGATATGCCCAAGGTGCACAAAAGTGCTGGAAACGGTGAGATAAGCCTAATTTTGCAACAATGTTTAAGGTTTGGAGGTTTCATAGACTAAAGTTGAAAATCAGTGGTTTGACTGCCATAATGAAATAGGGTCACTAATCAACGTGTTTTCTCAAAAGGCCTTCACTCAATTTCCTTGATACTTAAAATGCATACAGTGGATTATAATAATGAAAAAGGATAATTTGAAATTTTGGTTTCAACTCTAAAGGAACTCTTTCAAAAAAAGATTTTAAGTTTTGGAAACCCCAATGAAAAAGTAGCAACTGCACGGTTTCTACTGTCAGATTCGCTCTAAGTGCCAAAAAGTGCTGGAAACGGGGAGATAAGCCTATTTTTGCAACAATGGTTAAAATCTTCAATTTTTCATCACAGATGTGCCCAAGATGCACAAAAGCGCTGGAAACGGTGAGATAAGCCTATTTTTGCAACTTTGGTTAAAATCTTCAATTTTTCATCACAGATGTGCCCAAGATGCACAAAAGCGCTGGAAACGGTGAGATAAGCCTATTTTTGCAACTTTGGTTAAAATCTTCAATTTTTCATCACAGATGTGCCCAAGATGCACAAAAGCGCTGGAAACGGTGAGATAAGCCTATTTTTGCAACTTTGGTTAAAACCTTCATTTTTTCATCACAGATATGCCCAAGGTGCACAAAAGTGCTGGAAACGGTGAGATAAGCCTAATTTTGCAACAATGTTTAAGGTTTGGAGGTTTCATAGACTAAAGTTGAAAATCAGTGGTTTGACTGCCATAATGAAATAGGGTCACTAATCAACGTGTTTTCTCAAAAGGCCTTCAGTCAAATTCCTTGATACTTAAAATGCATACAGTGGATTATAATAATGAAAAAGGATAATTTGAAATCTTGGTTTCAACTCTAAAGGAACTCTTTAAAAAAAAGATTTTAAGTTTTGGAAACCCCAATGAAAAAGTAGCAACTGCACGGTTTCTACTGTCAGATTCGCTCTAAGTGCCAAAAAGTGCTGGAAACGGGGAGATAAGCCTATTTTTGCAACAATGGTTAAAATCTTCAATTTTTCATCACAGATGTGTCCAAGATGCACAAAAGCGCTGGAAACGGTGAGATAAGCCTATTTTTGCAACTTTGGTTAAAATCTTCAATTTTTCATCACAGATGTGCCCAAGATGCACAAAAGCGCTGGAAACGGTGAGATAAGCCTATTTTTGCAACTTTGGTTAAAATCTTCATTTTTTCATCACAGATATGCCCAAGGTGCACAAAAGTGCTGGAAACTGTGAGATAAGCCTAATTTTGCAACAATGTTTAAGGTTTGGAGGTTTCATAGACTAAAGTTGAAAATCAGTGGTTTGACTGCCATAATGAAATAGGGTCACTAATCAACGTGTTTTCTCAAAAGGCCTTCACTCAATTTCCTTGATACTTAAAATGCATACAGTGGATTATAATAATGAAAAAGGATAATTTGAAATCTTGGTTTCAACTCTAAAGGAACTCTTTAAAAAAAAGATTTTAAGTTTTGGAAACCCCAATGAAAAAGTAGCAACTGCACGGTTTCTACTGTCAGATTCGCTCTAAGTGCCAAAAAGTGCTGGAAACGGGGAGATAAGCCTATTTTTGCAACAATGGTTAAAATCTTCAATTTTTCATCACAGATGTGTCCAAGATGCACAAAAGCGCTGGAAACGGTGAGATAAGCCTATTTTTGCAACTTTGGTTAAAATCTTCAATTTTTCATCACAGATGTGCCCAAGATGCACAAAAGCGCTGGAAACGGTGAGATAAGCCTATTTTTGCAACTTTGGTTAAAATCTTCAATTTTTCATCACAGATGTGCCCAAGATGCGCAAAAGCTCTGGAAACGGTGAGATAAGCCTATTTTTGCAACTTTGGTTAAAATCTTCATTTTTTCATCACAGATATGCCCAAGGTGCACAAAAGTGCTGGAAACTGTGAGATAAGCCTAATTTTGCAACAATGTTTAAGGTTTGGAGGTTTCATAGACTAAAGTTGAAAATCAGTGGTTTGACTGCCATAATGAAATAGGGTCACTAATCAACGTGTTTTCTCAAAAGGCCTTCACTCAATTTCCTTGATACTTAAAATGCATACAGTGGATTATAATAATGAAAAAGGATAATTTGAAATCTTGGTTTCAACTCTAAAGGAACTCTTTAAAAAAAAGATTTTAGGTTTTGGAAACCCCAATGAAAAAGTAGCAACTGCACGGTTTCTACTGTCAGATTCGCTCTAAGTGCCAAAAAGTGCTGGAAACGGGGAGATAAGCCTATTTTTGCAACAATGGTTAAAATCTTCAATTTTTCATCACAGATGTGCCCAAGATGCACAAAAGCGCTGGAAACGGTGAGATAAGCCTATTTTTGCAACTTTGGTTAAAATCTTCAATTTTTCATCACAGATGTGCCCAAGATGCACAAAAGCGCTGGAAACGGTGAGATAAGCCTATTTTTGCAACTTTGGTTAAAATCTTCAATTTTTCATCACAGATGTGCCCAAGATGCACAAAAGCGCTGGAAACGGTGAGATAAGCCTATTTTTGCAACTTTGGTTAAAATCTTCATTTTTTCATCACAGATATGCCCAAGGTGCACAAAAGTGCTGGAAACGGTGAGATAAGCCTAATTTTGCAACAATGTTTAAGGTTTGGAGGTTTCATAGACTAAAGTCGAAAATCAGTGGTTTGACTGCCATAATGAAATAGGGTCACTAATCAACGTGTTTTCTCAAAAGGCCTTCAGTCAAATTCCTTGATACTTAAAATGCATACAGTGGATTATAATAATGAAAAAGGATAATTTGAAATCTTGGTTTCAACTCTAAAGGAACTCTTTAAAAAAAAGATTTTAAGTTTTGGAAACCCCAATGAAAAAGTAGCAACTGCACGGTTTCTACTGTCAGATTCGCTCTAAGTGCCAAAAAGTGCTGGAAACGGGGAGATAAGCCTATTTTTGCAACAATGGTTAAAATCTTCAATTTTTCATCACAGATGTGTCCAAGATGCACAAAAGCGCTGGAAACGGTGAGATAAGCCTATTTTTGCAACTTTGGTTAAAATCTTCAATTTTTCATCACAGATGTGCCCAAGATGCGCAAAAGCTCTGGAAACGGTGAGAAAAGCCTATTTTTGCAACTTTGGTTAAAATCTTAAATTTTTCATCACAGATGTGCCCAAGATGCACAAAAGCGCTGGAAACGGTGAGATAAGCCTATTTTTGCAACTTTGGTTAAAATCTTCATTTTTTCATCACAGATATGCCCAAGGTGCACAAAAGTGCTGGAAACGGTGAGATAAGCCTAATTTTGCAACAATGTTTAAGGTTTGGAGGTTTCATAGACTAAAGTTGAAAATCAGTGGTTTGACTGCCATAATGAAATAGGGTCACTAATCAACGTGTTTTCTCAAAAGGCCTTCACTCAATTTCCTTGATACTTAAAATGCATACAGTGGATTATAATAATGAAAAAGGATAATTTGAAATCTTGGTTTCAACTCTAAAGGAACTCTTTAAAAAAAAGATTTTAGGTTTTGGAAACCCCAATGAAAAAGTAGCAACTGCACGGTTTCTACTGTCAGATTCGCTCTAAGTGCCAAAAAGTGCTGGAAACGGGGAGATAAGCCTATTTTTGCAACAATGGTTAAAATCTTCAATTTTTCATCACAGATGTGCCCAAGATGCACAAAAGCGCTGGAAACGGTGAGATAAGCCTATTTTTGCAACTTTGGTTAAAATCTTCAATTTTTCATCACAGATGTGCCCAAGATGCACAAAAGCGCTGGAAACGGTGAGATAAGCCTATTTTTGCAACTTTGGTTAAAATCTTCAATTTTTCATCACAGATGTGCCCAAGATGCACAAAAGCGCTGGAAACGGTGAGATAAGCCTATTTTTGCAACTTTGGTTAAAATCTTCATTTTTTCATCACAGATATGCCCAAGGTGCACAAAAGTGCTGGAAACGGTGAGATAAGCCTAATTTTGCAACAATGTTTAAGGTTTGGAGGTTTCATAGACTAAAGTCGAAAATCAGTGGTTTGACTGCCATAATGAAATAGGGTCACTAATCAACGTGTTTTCTCAAAAGGCCTTCAGTCAAATTCCTTGATACTTAAAATGCATACAGTGGATTATAATAATGAAAAAGGATAATTTGAAATCTTGGTTTCAACTCTAAAGGAACTCTTTAAAAAAAAGATTTTAAGTTTTGGAAACCCCAATGAAAAAGTAGCAACTGCACGGTTTCTACTGTCAGATTCGCTCTAAGTGCCAAAAAGTGCTGGAAACGGGGAGATAAGCCTATTTTTGCAACAATGGTTAAAATCTTCAATTTTTCATCACAGATGTGTCCAAGATGCACAAAAGCGCTGGAAACGGTGAGATAAGCCTATTTTTGCAACTTTGGTTAAAATCTTCAATTTTTCATCACAGATGTGCCCAAGATGCGCAAAAGCTCTGGAAACGGTGAGAAAAGCCTATTTTTGCAACTTTGGTTAAAATCTTAAATTTTTCATCACAGATGTGCCCAAGATGCACAAAAGCGCTGGAAACGGTGAGATAAGCCTATTTTTGCAACTTTGGTTAAAATCTTCATTTTTTCATCACAGATATGCCCAAGGTGCACAAAAGTGCTGGAAACGGTGAGATAAGCCTAATTTTGCAACAATGTTTAAGGTTTGGAGGTTTCATAGACTAAAGTTGAAAATCAGTGGTTTGACTGCCATAATGAAATAGGGTCACTAATCAACGTGTTTTCTCAAAAGGCCTTCACTCAATTTCCTTGATACTTAAAATGCATACAGTGGATTATAATAATGAAAAAGGATAATTTGAAATCTTGGTTTCAACTCTAAAGGAACTCTTTAAAAAAAAGATTTTAAGTTTTGGAAACCCCAATGAAAAAGTAGCAACTGCACGGTTTCTACTGTCAGATTCGCTCTAAGTGCCAAAAAGTGCTGGAAACGGGGAGATAAGCCTATTTTTGCAACAATGGTTAAAATCTTCAATTTTTCATCACAGATGTGTCCAAGATGCACAAAAGCGCTGGAAACGGTGAGATAAGCCTATTTTTGCAACTTTGGTTAAAATCTTCAATTTTTCATCACAGATGTGCCCAAGATGCACAAAAGCGCTGGAAACGGTGAGATAAGCCTATTTTTGCAACTTTGGTTAAAATCTTCAATTTTTCATCACAGATGTGCCCAAGATGCGCAAAAGCTCTGGAAACGGTGAGATAAGCCTATTTTTGCAACTTTGGTTAAAATCTTCATTTTTTCATCACAGATATGCCCAAGGTGCACAAAAGTGCTGGAAACGGTGAGATAAGCCTAATTTTGCAACAATGTTTAAGGTTTGGAGGTTTCATAGACTGAAGTTGAAAATCAGTGGTTTGACTGCCATAATGAAATAGGGTCACTAATCAACGTGTTTTCTCAAAAGGCCTTCAGTCAAATTCCTTGATACTTAAAATGCATACAGTGGATTATAATAATGAAAAAGGATAATTTGAAATCTTGGTTTCAACTCTAAAGGAACTCTTTAAAAAAAAGATTTTAAGTTTTGGAAACCCCAATGAAAAAGTAGCAACTGCACGGTTTCTACTGTCAGATTCGCTCTAAGTGCCAAAAAGTGCTGGAAACGGGGAGATAAGCCTATTTTTGCAACAATGGTTAAAATCTTCAATTTTTCATCACAGATGTGTCCAAGATGCACAAAAGCGCTGGAAACGGTGAGATAAGCCTATTTTTGCATCTTTGGTTAAAATCTTAAATTTTTCATCACAGATGTGCCCAAGATGCACAAAAGCGCTGGAAACGGTGAGATAAGCCTATTTTTGCAACTTTGGTTAAATCTTCAATTTTTCATCACAGATTTGCCCAAGATGCGCAAAAGCTCTGGAAACGGTGAGATAAGCCTATTTTTGCAACTTTGGTTAAAATCTTCAATTTTTCAAAACAGATGTGCCCAAGATGCGCAAAAGCGCTGGAAACGGTGAGATAAGCCTATTTTTGCAACTTTGGTTAAAATCTTCATTTTTTCATCACAGATATGCCCAAGGTGCACAAAAGTGCTGGAAACGGTGAGATAAGCCTAATTTTGCAACAATGTTTAAGGTTTGGAGGTTTCATAGACTAAAGTTGAAAATCAGTGGTTTGACTGCCATAATGAAATAGGGTCACTAATCAACGTGTTTTCTCAAAAGGCCTTCACTCAATTTCCTTGATACTTAAAATGCATACAGTGGATTATAATAATGAAAAAGGATAATTTGAAATCTTGGTTTCAACTCTAAAGGAACTCTTTAAAAAAAAGATTTTAAGTTTTGGAAACCCCAATGAAAAAGTAGCAACTGCACGGTTTCTACTGTCAGATTGGCTCTAAGTGCCAAAAAGTGCTGGAAACGGGGAGATAAGCCTATTTTTGCAACAATGGTTAAAATCTTCAATTTTTCATCACAGATGTGCCCAAGATGCACAAAAGCGCTGGAAACGGTGAGATAAGCCTATTTTTGCAACTTTGGTTAAAATCTTCAATTTTTCATCACAGATGTGCCCAAGATGCACAAAAGCGCTGGAAACGGTGAGATAAGCCTATTTTTGCAACTTTGGTTAAAATCTTCAATTTTTCATCACAGATGTGCCCAAGATGCGCAAAAGCGCTGGAAACGGTGAGATAAGCCTATTTTTGCAACTTTGGTTAAAATCTTCATTTTTTCATCACAGATATGCCCAAGGTGCACAAAAGTGCTGGAAACGGTGAGATAAGCCTAATTTTGCAACAATGTTTAAGGTTTGGAGGTTTCATAGACTAAAGTTGAAAATCAGTGGTTTGACTGCCATAATGAAATAGGGTCACTAATCAACGTGTTTTCTCAAAAGGCCTTCAGTCAAATTCCTTGATACTTAAAATGCATACAGTGGATTATAATAATGAAAAAGGATAATTTGAAATCTTGGTTTCAACTCTAAAGGAACTCTTTAAAAAAAAGATTTTAAGTTTTGGAAACCCCAATGAAAAAGTAGCAACTGCACGGTTTCTACTGTCAGATTCGCTCTAAGTGCCAAAAAGTGCTGGAAACGGGGAGATAAGCCTATTTTTGCAACAATGGTTAAAATCTTCAATTTTTCATCACAGATGTGTCCAAGATGCACAAAAGCGCTGGAAACGGTGAGATAAGCCTATTTTTGCAACTTTGGTTAAAATCTTCAATTTTTCATCACAGATGTGCCCAAGATGCACAAAAGCGCTGGAAACGGTGAGATAAGCCTATTTTTGCAACTTTGGTTAAAATCTTCAATTTTTCATCACAGATGTGCCCAAGATGCGCAAAAGCTCTGGAAACGGTGAGATAAGCCTATTTTTGCAACTTTGGTTAAAATCTTCAATTTTTCAAAACAGATGTGCCCAAGATGCGCAAAAGCGCTGGAAACGGTGAGATAAGCCTATTTTTGCAACTTTGGTTAAAATCTTCATTTTTTCATCACAGATATGCCCAAGGTGCACAAAAGTGCTGGAAACGGTGAGATAAGCCTAATTTTGCAACAATGTTTAAGGTTTGGAGGTTTCATAGACTAAAGTTGAAAATCAGTGGTTTGACTGCCATAATGAAATAGGGTCACTAATCAACGTGTTTTCTCAAAAGGCCTTCAGTCAAATTCCTTGATACTTAAAATACATACAGTGGATTATAATAATGAAAAAGGATAATTTGAAATCTTGGTTTCAACTCTAAAGGAACTCTTTAAAAAAAAGATTTTAAGTTTTGGAAACCCCAATGAAAAAGTAGCAACTGCACGGTTTCTACTGTCAGATTGGCTCTAAGTGCCAAAAAGTGCTGGAAACGGGGAGATAAGCCTATTTTTGCAACAATGGTTAAAATCTTCAATTTTTCATCACAGATGTGCCCAAGATGCACAAAAGCGCTGGAAACGGTGAGATAAGCCTATTTTTGCAACTTTGGTTAAAATCTTCAATTTTTCATCACAGATGTGCCCAAGATGCACAAAAGCGCTGGAAACGGTGAGATAAGCCTATTTTTGCAACTTTGGTTAAAATCTTCAATTTTTCATCACAGATGTGCCCAAGATGCGCAAAAGCGCTGGAAACGGTGAGATAAGCCTATTTTTGCAACTTTGGTTAAAATCTTAAATTTTTCATCACAGATGTGCCCAAGATGCACAAAAGCGCTGGAAACGGTGAGATAAGCCTATTTTTGCAACTTTGGTTAAAATCTTCAATTTTTCATCACAGCTGTGCCCAAGATGCGCAAAAGCGCTGGAAACGGTGAGATAAGCCTATTTTTGCAACTTTGGTTAAAATCTTCATTTTTTCATCACAGATATGCCCAAGGTGCACAAAAGTGCTGGAAACGGTGAGATAAGCCTAATTTTGCAACAATGTTTAAGGTTTGGAGGTTTCATAGACTAAAGTCGAAAATCAGTGGATTGACTGCCATAATGAAATAGGGTCACTAATCAACGTGTTTTCTCAAAAGGCCTTCAGTCAAATTCCTTGATACTTAAAATGCATACAGTGGATTATAATAATGAAAAAGGATAATTTGAAATCTTGGTTTCAACTCTAAAGGAACTCTTTAAAAAAAAGATTTTAAGTTTTGGAAACCCAAATGAAAAAGTAGCAACTGCACGGTTTCTACTGTCAGATTGGCTCTAAGTGCCAAAAAGTGCTGGAAACGGGGAGATAAGCCTATTTTTGCAACAATGGTTAAAATCTTCAATTTTTCATCACAGATGTGTCCAAGATGCACAAAAGCGCTGGAAACGGTGAGATAAGCCTATTTTTGCAACTTTGGTTAAAATCTTCAATTTTTCATCACAGATGTGCCCAAGATGCACAAAAGCGCTGGAAACGGTGAGATAAGCCTATTTTTGCAACTTTGGTTAAAATCTTCAATTTTTCATCACAGATGTGCCCAAGATGCGCAAAAGCGCTGGAAACGGTGAGATAAGCCTATTTTTGCAACTTTGGTTAAAATCTTAAATTTTTCATCACAGATGTGCCCAAGGTGCGCAAAAGTGCTGGAAACGGTGAGATAAGCCTAATTTTGCAACTTTGGTTAAAATCTTCAATTTTTCATCACAGATGTGCCCAAGATGCGCAAAAGCTCTGGAAACGGTGAGATAAGCCTATTTTTGCAACTTTGGTTAAAATCTTCAATTTTTCAAAACAGATGTGCCCAAGATGCGCAAAAGCGCTGGAAACGGTGAGATAAGCCTATTTTTGCAACTTTGGTTAAAATCTTCATTTTTTCATCACAGATATGCCCAAGGTGCACAAAAGTGCTGGAAACGGTGAGATAAGCCTAATTTTGCAACAATGTTTAAGGTTTGGAGGTTTCATAGACTAAAGTTGAAAATCAGTGGTTTGACTGCCATAATGAAATAGGGTCACTAATCAACGTGTTTTCTCAAAAGGCCTTCAGTCAAATTCCTTGATACTTAAAATGCATACAGTGGATTATAATAATGAAAAAGGATAATTTGAAATCTTGGTTTCAACTCTAAAGGAACTCTTTAAAAAAAAGATTTTAAGTTTTGGAAACCCCAATGAAAAAGTAGCAACTGCACGGTTTCTACTGTCAGATTGGCTCTAAGTGCCAAAAAGTGCTGGAAACGGGGAGATAAGCCTATTTTTGCAACAATGGTTAAAATCTTCAATTTTTCATCACAGATGTGCCCAAGATGCACAAAAGCGCTGGAAACGGTGAGATAAGCCTATTTTTGCAACTTTGGTTAAAATCTTCAATTTTTCATCACAGATGTGCCCAAGATGCACAAAAGCGCTGGAAACGGTGAGATAAGCCTATTTTTGCAACTTTGGTTAAAATCTTCAATTTTTCATCACAGATGTGCCCAAGATGCGCAAAAGCGCTGGAAACGGTGAGATAAGCCTATTTTTGCAACTTTGGTTAAAATCTTAAATTTTTCATCACAGATGTGCCCAAGATGCCCAAAAGCGCTGGAAACGGTGAGATAAGCCTATTTTTGCAACTTTGGTTAAAATCTTCATTTTTTCATCACAGATATGCCCAAGGTGCACAAAAGTGCTGGAAACGGTGAGATAAGCCTAATTTTGCAACAATGTTTAAGGTTTGGAGGTTTCATAGACTAAAGTCGAAAATCAGTGGTTTGACTGCCATAATGAAATAGGGTCACTAATCAACGTGTTTTCTCAAAAGGCCTTCAGTCAAATTCCTTGATACTTAAAATGCATACACTGGATTATAATAATGAAAAAGGATAATTTGAAATCTTGGTTTCAACTCTAAAGGAACTCTTTAAAAAAAAGATTTTAAGTTTTGGAAACCCAAATGAAAAAGTAGCAACTGCACGGTTTCTACTGTCAGATTGGCTCTAAGTGCCAAAAAGTGCTGGAAACGGGGAGATAAGCCTATTTTTGCAACAATGGTTAAAATCTTCAATTTTTCATCACAGATGTGTCCTAGATGCACAAAAGCGCTGGAAACGGTGAGATAAGCCTATTTTTGCAACTTTGGTTAAAATCTTCAATTTTTCATCACAGATGTGCCCAAGATGCACAAAAGCGCTGGAAACGGTGAGATAAGCCTATTTTTGCAACTTTGGTTAAAATCTTCAATTTTTCATCACAGATGTGCCCAAGATGCGCAAAAGCTCTGGAAACGGTGAGATAAGCCTATTTTTGCAACTTTGGTTAAAATCTTAAATTTTTCATCACAGATGTGCCCAAGATGCGCAAAAGCGCTGGAAACGGTGAGATAAGCCTATTTTTGCAACTTTGGTTAAAATCTTCATTTTTTCATCACAGATATGCCCAAGGTGCACAAAAGTGCTGGAAACGGTGAGATAAGCCTAATTTTGCAACAATGTTTAAGGTTTGGAGGTTTCATAGACTAAAGTTGAAAATCAGTGGTTTGACTGCCATAATGAAAGAGGGTCACTAATCAACGTGTTTTCTCAAAAGGCCTTCAGTCAAATTCCTTGATACTTAAAATGCATACAGTGGATTATAATAATGAAAAAGGATAATTTGAAATCTTGGTTTCAACTCTAAAGGAACTCTTTAAAAAAAAGATTTTAAGTTTTGGAAACCCCAATGAAAAAGTAGCAACTGCACGGTTTCTACTGTCAGATTCGCTCTAAGTGCCAAAAAGTGCTGGAAACGGGGAGATAAGCCTATTTTTGCAACAATGGTTAAAATCTTCAATTTTTCATCACAGATGTGTCCAAGATGCACAAAAGCGCTGGAAATGGTGAGATAAGCCTATTTTTGCAACTTTGGTTAAAATCTTCAATTTTTCATCACAGATGTGCCCAAGATGCACAAAAGCGCTGGAAACGGTGAGATAAGCCTATTTTTGCAACTTTGGTTAAAATCTTCAATTTTTCATCACAGATGTGCCCAAGATGCGCAAAAGCTCTGGAAACGGTGAGATAAGCCTATTTTTGCAACTTTGGTTAAAATCTTCAATTTTTTAAAACAGATGTGCCCAAGATGCGCAAAAGCGCTGGAAACGGTGAGATAAGCCTATTTTTGCAACTTTGGTTAAAATCTTCATTTTTTCATCACAGATATGCCCAAGGTGCACAAAAGTGCTGGAAACGGTGAGATAAGCCTAATTTTGCAACAATGTTTAAGGTTTGGAGGTTTCATAGACTAAAGTTGAAAATCAGTGGTTTGACTGCCATAATGAAATAGGGTCACTAATCAACGTGTTTTCTCAAAAGGCCTTCAGTCAAATTCCTTGATACTTAAAATGCATACAGTGGATTATAATAATGAAAAAGGATAATTTGAAATCTTGGTTTCAACTCTAAAGGAACTCTTTAAAAAAAAGATTTTAAGTTTTGGAAACCCCAATGAAAAAGTAGCAACTGCACGGTTTCTACTGTCAGATTGGCTCTAAGTGCCAAAAAGTGCTGGAAACGGGGAGATAAGCCTATTTTTGCAACTTTGGTTAAAATCTTCAATTTTTCATCACAGATGTGCCCAAGATGCACAAAAGCGCTGGAAACGGTGAGATAAGCCTATTTTTGCAACTTTGGTTAAAATCTTCAATTTTTCATCACAGATGTGCCCAAGATGCGCAAAAGCGCTGGAAACGGTGAGATAAGCCTATTTTTGCAACTTTGGTTAAAATCTTCATTTTTTCATCACAGATATGCCCAAGGTGCACAAAAGTGCTGGAAACGGTGAGATAAGCCTAATTTTGCAACAATGTTTAAGGTTTGGAGGTTTCATAGACTAAAGTCGAAAATCAGTGGATTGACTGCCATAATGAAATAGGGTCACTAATCAACGTGTTTTCTCAAAAGGCCTTCAGTCAAATTCCTTGATACTTAAAATGCATACAGTGGATTATAATAATGAAAAAGGATAATTTGAAATCTTGGTTTCAACTCTAAAGGAACTCTTTAAAAAAAAGATTTTAAGTTTTGGAAACCCAAATGAAAAAGTAGCAACTGCACGGTTTCTACTGTCAGATTGGCTCTAAGTGCCAAAAAGTGCTGGAAACGGGGAGATAAGCCTATTTTTGCAACAATGGTTAAAATCTTCAATTTTTCATCACAGATGTGTCCAAGATGCACAAAAGCGCTGGAAACGGTGAGATAAGCCTATTTTTGCAACTTTGGTTAAAATCTTCAATTTTTCATCACAGATGTGCCCAAGATGCACAAAAGCGCTGGAAACGGTGAGATAAGCCTATTTTTGCAACTTTGGTTAAAATCTTCAATTTTTCATCACAGATGTGCCCAAGATGCGCAAAAGCTCTGGAAACGGTGAGATAAGCCTATTTTTGCAACTTTGGTTAAAATCTTAAATTTTTCATCACAGATGTGCCCAAGATGCGCAAAAGCGCTGGAAACGGTGAGATAAGCCTATTTTTGCAACTTTGGTTAAAATCTTAATTTTTTCATCACAGATATGCCCAAGGTGCACAAAAGTGCTGGAAACGGTGAGATAAGCCTAATTTTGCAACAATGTTTAAGGTTTGGAGGTTTCATAGACTAAAGTTGAAAATCAGTGGTTTGACTGCCATAATGAAAGAGGGTCACTAATCAACGTGTTTTCTCAAAAGGCCTTCAGTCAAATTCCTTGATACTTAAAATGCATACAGTGGATTATAATAATGAAAAAGGATAATTTGAAATCTTGGTTTCAACTCTAAAGGAACTCTTTAAAAAAAAGATTTTAAGTTTTGGAAACCCCAATGAAAAAGTAGCAACTGCACGGTTTCTACTGTCAGATTCGCTCTAAGTGCCAAAAAGTGCTGGAAACGGGGAGATAAGCCTATTTTTGCAACAATGGTTAAAATCTTCAATTTTTCATCACAGATGTGTCCAAGATGCACAAAAGCGCTGGAAACGGTGAGATAAGCCTATTTTTGCAACTTTGGTTAAAATCTTCAATTTTTCATCACAGATGTGCCCAAGATGCACAAAAGCGCTGGAAACGGTGAGATAAGCCTATTTTTGCAACTTTGGTTAAAATCTTCAATTTTTCATCACAGATGTGCCCAAGATGCGCAAAAGCGCTGGAAACGGTGAGATAAGCCTATTTTTGCAACTTTGGTTAAAATCTTAAATTTTTCATCACAGATGTGCCCAAGGTGCGCAAAAGTGCTGGAAACGTTGAGATAAGCCTAATTTTGCAACAATGTTTAAGGTTTGGAGGTTTCATAGACTAAAGTTGAAAATCAGTGGTTTGACTGCCATAATGAAATAGGGTCACTAATCAACGTGTTTTCTCAAAAGGCCTTCACTCAATTTCCTTGATACTTAAAATGCATACAGTGGATTATAATAATGAAAAAGGATAATTTGAAATCTTGGTTTCAACTCTAAAGGAACTCTTTAAAAAAAAGATTTTAAGTTTTGGAAACCCCAATGAAAAAGTAGCAACTGCACGGTTTCAACTGTCAGATTCGCTCTAAGTGCCAAAAAGTGCTGGAAACGGGGAGATAAGCCTATTTTTGCAACAATGGTTAAAATCTTCAATTTTTCATCACAGATGTGTCCAAGATGCACAAAAGCGCTGGAAACGGTGAGATAAGCCTATTTTTGCAACTTTGGTTAAAATCTTCAATTTTTCATCACAGATGTGCCCAAGATGCACAAAAGCGCTGGAAACGGTGAGATAAGCCTATTTTTGCAACTTTGGTTAAAATCTTCAATTTTTCATCACAGATGTGCCCAAGATGCGCAAAAGCGCTGGAAACGGTGAGATAAGCCTATTTTTGCAACTTTGGTTAAAATCTTAAATTTTTCATCACAGATGTGCCCAAGGTGCGCAAAAGTGCTGGAAACGTTGAGATAAGCCTAATTTTGCAACAATGTTTAAGGTTTGGAGGTTTCATAGACTAAAGTTGAAAATCAGTGGTTTGACTGCCATAATGAAATAGGGTCACTAATCAACGTGTTTTCTCAAAAGGCCTTCACTCAATTTCCTTGATACTTAAAATGCATACAGTGGATTATAATAATGAAAAAGGATAATTTGAAATCTTGGTTTCAACTCTAAAGGAACTCTTTAAAAAAAAGATTTTAAGTTTTGGAAACCCCAATGAAAAAGTAGCAACTGCACGGTTTCTACTGTCAGATTCGCTCTAAGTGCCAAAAAGTGCTGGAAACGGGGAGATAAGCCTATTTTTGCAACTTTGGTTAAAATCTTCAATTTTTCATCACAGATGTGCCCAAGATGCACAAAAGCGCTGGAAACGGTGAGATAAGCCTATTTTTGCAACTTTGGTTAAAATCTTCAATTTTTCATCACAGATGTGCCCAAGATGCGCAAAAGCGCTGGAAACGGTGAGATAAGCCTATTTTTGCAACTTTGGTTAAAATCTTCAATTTTTCATCACAGATGTGCCCAAGATGCGCAAAAGCGCTGGAAACGGTGAGATAAGCCTATTTTTGCAACTTTGGTTAAAATCTTAAATTTTTCATCACAGATGTGCCCAAGGTGCGCAAAAGTGCTGGAAACGGTGAGATAAGCCTAATTTTGCAACAATGTTTAAGGTTTGGAGGTTTCATAGACTAAAGTTGAAAATCAGTGGTTTGACTGCCATAATGAAATAGGGTCACTAATCAACGTGTTTTCTCAAAAGGCCTTCACTCAATTTCCTTGATACTTAAAATGCATACAGTGGATTATAATAATGAAAAAGGATAATTTGAAATCTTGGTTTCAACTCTAAAGGAACTCTTTAAAAAAAAGATTTTAAGTTTTGGAAACCCCAATGAAAAAGTAGCAACTGCACGGTTTCTACTGTCAGATTCGCTCTAAGTGCCAAAAAGTGCTGGAAACGGGGAGATAAGCCTATTTTTGCAACAATGGTTAAAATCTTCAATTTTTCATCACAGATGTGTCCAAGATGCACAAAAGCGCTGGAAACGGTGAGATAAGCCTATTTTTGCAACTTTGGTTAAAATCTTCAATTTTTCATCACAGATGTGCCCAAGATGCACAAAAGCGCTGGAAACGGTGAGATAAGCCTATTTTTGCAACTTTGGTTAAAATCTTCAATTTTTCATCACAGATGTGCCCAAGATGCGCAAAAGCTCTGGAAACGGTGAGATAAGCCTATTTTTGCAACTTCGGTTAAAATCTTCAATTTTTCAAAACAGATGTGCCCAAGATGCGCAAAAGCGCTGGAAACGGTGAGATAAGCCTATTTTTGCAACTTTGGTTAAAATCTTCATTTTTTCATCACAGATATGCCCAAGGTGCACAAAAGTGCTGGAAACGGTGAGATAAGCCTAATTTTGCAACAATGTTTAAGGTTTGGAGGTTTCATAGACTAAAGTTGAAAATCAGTGGTTTGACTGCCATAATGAAATAGGGTCACTAATCAACGTGTTTTCTCAAAAGGCCTTCACTCAATTTCCTTGATACTTAAAATGCATACAGTGGATTATAATAATGAAAAAGGATAATTTGAAATCTTGGTTTCAACTCTAAAGGAACTCTTTAAAAAAAAGATTTTAAGTTTTGGAAACCCCAATGAAAAAGTAGCAACTGCACGGTTTCTACTGTCAGATTCGCTCTAAGTGCCAAAAAGTGCTGGAAACGGGGAGATAAGCCTATTTTTGCAACAATGGTTAAAATCTTCAATTTTTCATCACAGATGTGTCCAAGATGCACAAAAGCGCTGGAAACGGTGAGATAAGCCTATTTTTGCAACTTTGGTTAAAATCTTCAATTTTTCATCACAGATGTGCCCAAGATGCACAAAAGCGCTGGAAACGGTGAGATAAGCCTATTTTTGCAACTTTGGTTAAAATCTTCAATTTTTCATCACAGATGTGCCCAAGATGCGCAAAAGCGCTGGAAACGGTGAGATAAGCCTATTTTTGCAACTTTGGTTAAAATCTTAAATTTTTCATCACAGATGTGCCCAAGGTGCGCAAAAGTGCTGGAAACGTTGAGATAAGCCTAATTTTGCAACAATGTTTAAGGTTTGGAGGTTTCATAGACTAAAGTTGAAAATCAGTGGTTTGACTGCCATAATGAAATAGGGTCACTAATCAACGTGTTTTCTCAAAAGGCCTTCACTCAATTTCCTTGATACTTAAAATGCATACAGTGGATTATAATAATGAAAAAGGATAATTTGAAATCTTGGTTTCAACTCTAAAGGAACTCTTTAAAAAAAAGATTTTAAGTTTTGGAAACCCCAATGAAAAAGTAGCAACTGCACGGTTTCTACTGTCAGATTCGCTCTAAGTGCCAAAAAGTGCTGGAAACGGGGAGATAAGCCTATTTTTGCAACAATGGTTAAAATCTTCAATTTTTCATCACAGATGTGTCCAAGATGCACAAAAGCGCTGGAAACGGTGAGATAAGCCTATTTTTGCAACTTTGGTTAAAATCTTCATTTTTTCATCACAGATATGCCCAAGGTGCACAAAAGTGCTGGAAACGGTGAGATAAGCCTAATTTTGCAACAATGTTTAAGGTTTGGAGGTTTCATAGACTAAAGTTGAAAATCAGTGGTTTGACTGCCATAATGAAATAGGGTCACTAATCAACGTGTTTTCTCAAAAGGCCTTCAGTCAAATTCCTTGATACTTAAAATGCATACAGTGGATTATAATAATGAAAAAGGATAATTTGAAATCTTGGTTTCAACTCTAAAGGAACTCTTTAAAAAAAAGATTTTAAGTTTTGGAAACCCCAATGAAAAAGTAGCAACTGCACGGTTTCTACTGTCAGATTCGCTCTAAGTGCCAAAAAGTGCTGGAAACGGGGAGATAAGCCTATTTTTGCAACTTTGGTTAAAATCTTCAATTTTTCATCACAGATGTGCCCAAGATGCACAAAAGCGCTGGAAACGGTGAGATAAGCCTATTTTTGCAACTTTGGTTAAAATCTTCAATTTTTCATCACAGATGTGCCCAAGATGCGCAAAAGCGCTGGAAACGGTGAGATAAGCCTATTTTTGCAACTTTGGTTAAAATCTTCAATTTTTCATCACAGATGTGCCCAAGATGCACAAAAGCGCTGGAAACGGTGAGATAAGCCTATTTTTGCAACTTTGGTTAAAATCTTCATTTTTTCATCACAGATATGCCCAAGGTGCACAAAAGTGCTGGAAACGGTGAGATAAGCCTAATTTTGCAACAATGTTTAAGGTTTGGAGGTTTCATAGACTAAAGTTGAAAATCAGTTGTTTGACTGCCATAATGAAATAGGGTCACTAATCAACGTGTTTTCTCAAAAGGCCTTCAGTCAAATTCCTTGATACTTAAAATGCATACAGTGGATTATAATAATGAAAAAGGATAATTTGAAATCTTGGTTTCAACTCTAAAGGAACTCTTTAAAAAAAAGATTTTAAGTTTTGGAAACCCCAATGAAAAAGTAGCAACTGCACGGTTTCTACTGTCAGATTCGCTCTAAGTGCCAAAAAGTGCTGGAAACGGGGAGATAAGCCTATTTTTGCAACAATGGTTAAAATCTTCAATTTTTCATCACAGATGTGTCCAAGATGCACAAAAGCGCTGGAAACGGTGAGATAAGCCTATTTTTGCAACTTTGGTTAAAATCTTCAATTTTTCATCACAGATGTGCCCAAGATGCACAAAAGCGCTGGAAACGGTGAGATAAGCCTATTTTTGCAACTTTGGTTAAAATCTTCAATTTTTCATCACAGATGTGCCCAAGATGCACAAAAGCGCTGGAAACGGTGAGATAAGCCTATTTTTGCAACTTTGGTTAAAATCTTCATTTTTTCATCACAGATATGCCCAAGGTGCACAAAAGTGCTGGAAACGGTGAGATAAGCCTAATTTTGCAACAATGTTTAAGGTTTGGAGGTTTCATAGACTAAAGTTGAAAATCAGTTGTTTGACTGCCATAATGAAATAGGGTCACTAATCAACGTGTTTTCTCAAAAGGCCTTCAGTCAAATTCCTTGATACTTAAAATGCATACAGTGGATTATAATAATGAAAAAGGATAATTTGAAATCTTGGTTTCAACTCTAAAGGAACTCTTTAAAAAAAAGATTTTAAGTTTTGGAAACCCCAATGAAAAAGTAGCAACTGCACGGTTTCTACTGTCAGATTCGCTCTAAGTGCCAAAAAGTGCTGGAAACGGGGAGATAAGCCTATTTTTGCAACAATGGTTAAAATCTTCAATTTTTCATCACAGATGTGTCCAAGATGCACAAAAGCGCTGGAAACGGTGAGATAAGCCTATTTTTGCAACTTTGGTTAAAATCTTCAATTTTTCATCACAGATGTGCCCAAGATGCACAAAAGCGCTGGAAACGGTGAGATAAGCCTATTTTTGCAACTTTGGTTAAAATCTTCAATTTTTCATCACAGATGTGCCCAAGATGCGCAAAAGTGCTGGAAACGGTGAGATAAGCCTATTTTTGCAACTTTGGTTAAAATCTTAAATTTTTCATCACAGATGTGCCCAAGGTGCGCAAAAGTGCTGGAAACGGTGAGATAAGCCTAATTTTGCAACAATGTTTAAGGTTTGGAGGTTTCATAGACTAAAGTTGAAAATCAGTGGTTTGACTGCCATAATGAAATAGGGTCACTAATCAACGTGTTTTCTCAAAAGGCCTTCACTCAATTTCCTTGATACTTAAAATGCATACAGTGGATTATAATAATGAAAAAGGATAATTTGAAATCTTGGTTTCAACTCTAAAGGAACTCTTTAAAAAAAAGATTTTAAGTTTTGGAAACCCCAATGAAAAAGTAGCAACTGCACGGTTTCTACTGTCAGATTCGCTCTAAGTGCCAAAAAGTGCTGGAAACGGGGAGATAAGCCTATTTTTGCAGCAATGGTTAAAATCTTCAATTTTTAATCACAGATGTGTCCAAGATGCACAAAAGCGCTGGAAACGGTGAGATAAGCCTATTTTTGCAACTTTGGTTAAAATCTTCATTTTTTCATCACAGATATGCCCAAGGTGCACAAAAGTGCTGGAAACGGTGAGATAAGCCTAATTTTGCAACAATGTTTAAGGTTTGGAGGTTTCATAGACTAAAGTTGAAAATCAGTGGTTTGACTGCCATAATGAAATAGGGTCACTAATCAACGTGTTTTCTCAAAAGGCCTTCAGTCAAATTCCTTGATACTTAAAATGCATACAGTGGATTATAATAATGAAAAAGGATAATTTGAAATCTTGGTTTCAACTCTAAAGGAACTCTTTAAAAAAAAGATTTTAAGTTTTGGAAACCCCAATGAAAAAGTAGCAACTGCACGGTTTCTACTGTCAGATTCGCTCTAAGTGCCAAAAAGTGCTGGAAACGGGGAGATAAGCCTATTTTTGCAACAATGGTTAAAATCTTCAATTTTTCATCACAGATGTGTCCAAGATGCACAAAAGCGCTGGAAACGGTGAGATAAGCCTATTTTTGCAACTTTGGTTAAAATCTTCAATTTTTCATCACAGATGTGCCCAAGATGCACAAAAGCGCTGGAAACGGTGAGATAAGCCTATTTTTGCAACTTTGGTTAAAATCTTCAATTTTTCATCACAGATGTGCCCAAGATGCGCAAAAGTGCTGGAAACGGTGAGATAAGCCTATTTTTGCAACTTTGGTTAAAATCTTAAATTTTTCATCACAGATGTGCCCAAGGTGCGCAAAAGTGCTGGAAACGGTGAGATAAGCCTAATTTTGCAACAATGTTTAAGGTTTGGAGGTTTCATAGACTAAAGTTGAAAATCAGTGGTTTGACTGCCATAATGAAATAGGGTCACTAATCAACGTGTTTTCTCAAAAGGCCTTCACTCAATTTCCTTGATACTTAAAATGCATACAGTGGATTATAATAATGAAAAAGGATAATTTGAAATCTTGGTTTCAACTCTAAAGGAACTCTTTAAAAAAAAGATTTTAAGTTTTGGAAACCCCAATGAAAAAGTAGCAACTGCACGGTTTCTACTGTCAGATTCGCTCTAAGTGCCAAAAAGTGCTGGAAACGGGGAGATAAGCCTATTTTTGCAGCAATGGTTAAAATCTTCAATTTTTCATCACAGATGTGTCCAAGATGCACAAAAGCGCTGGAAACGGTGAGATAAGCCTATTTTTACAACTTTGGTTAAAATCTTCAATTTTTCATCACAGATGTGCCCAAGATGCGCAAAAGCTCTGGAAACGGTGAGATAAGCCTATTTTTGCAACTTTGGTTAAAATCTTCAATTTTTCAAAACAGATGTGCCCAAGATGCGCAAAAGCGCTGGAAACGGTGAGATAAGCCTATTTTTGCAACTTTGGTTAAAATCTTCATTTTTTCATCACAGATATGCCCAAGGTGCACAAAAGTGCTGGAAACGGTGAGATAAGCCTAATTTTGCAACAATGTTTAAGGTTTGGAGGTTTCATAGACTAAAGTTGAAAATCAGTGGTTTCACTGCCATAATGAAATAGGGTCACTAATCAACGTGTTTTCTCAAAAGGCCTTCACTCAATTTCCTTGATACTTAAAATGCATACAGTGGATTATAATAATGAAAAAGGATAATTTGAAATCTTGGTTTCAACTCTAAAGGAACTCTTTAAAAAAAAGATTTTAAGTTTTGGAAACCCCAATGAAAAAGTAGCAACTGCACGGTTTCTACTGTCAGATTCGCTCTAAGTGCCAAAAAGTGCTGGAAACGGGGAGATAAGCCTATTTTTGCAACTTTGGTTAAAATCTTCAATTTTTCATCACAGATGTGCCCAAGATGCACAAAAGCGCTGGAAACGGTGAGATAAGCCTATTTTTGCAACTTTGGTTAAAATCTTCAATTTTTCATCACAGATGTGCCCAAGATGCGCAAAAGCGCTGGAAACGGTGAGATAAGCCTATTTTTGCAACTTTGGTTAAAATCTTAAATTTTTCATCACAGATGTGCCCAAGGTGCGCAAAAGTGCTGGAAACGGTGAGATAAGCCTAATTTTGCAACAATGTTTAAGGTTTGGAGGTTTCATAGACTAAAGTTGAAAATCAGTGGTTTGACTGCCATAATGAAATAGGGTCACTAATCAACGTGTTTTCTCAAAAGGCCTTCACTCAATTTCCTTGATACTTAAAATGCATACAGTGGATTATAATAATGAAAAAGGATAATTTGAAATCTTGGTTTCAACTCTAAAGGAACTCTTTAAAAAAAAGATTTTAAGTTTTGGAAACCCCAATGAAAAAGTAGCAACTGCACGGTTTCTACTGTCAGATTCGCTCTAAGTGCCAAAAAGTGCTGGAAACGGGGAGATAAGCCTATTTTTGCAACAATGGTTAAAATCTTCAATTTTTCATCACAGATGTGTCCAAGATGCACAAAAGCGCTGGAAACGGTGAGATAAGCCTATTTTTGCAACTTTGGTTAAAATCTTCAATTTTTCATCACAGATGTACCCAAGATGCGCAAAAGCTCTGGAAACGGTGAGATAAGCCTATTTTTGCAACTTTGGTTAAAATCTTAAATTTTTCATCACAGATGTGCCCAAGATGCACAAAAGCGCTGGAAACGGTGAGATAAGCCTATTTTTGCAACTTTGGTTAAAATCTTCATTTTTTCATCACAGATATGCCCAAGGTGCACAAAAGTGCTGGAAACGGTGAGATAAGCCTAATTTTGCAACAATGTTTAAGGTTTGGAGGTTTCATAGACTAAAGTTGAAAATCAGTGGTTTGACTGCCATAATGAAATAGGGTCACTAATCAACGTGTTTTCTCAAAAGGCCTTCACTCAATTTCCTTGATACTTAAAATGCATACAGTGGATTATAATAATGAAAAAGGATAATTTGAAATCTTGGTTTCAACTCTAAAGGAACTCTTTAAAAAAAAGATTTTAAGTTTTGGAAACCCCAATGAAAAAGTAGCAACTGCACGGTTTCTACTGTCAGATTCGCTCTAAGTGCCAAAAAGTGCTGGAAACGGGGAGATAAGCCTATTTTTGCAACAATGGTTAAAATCTTCAATTTTTCATCACAGATGTGTCCAAGATGCACAAAAGCGCTGGAAACGGTGAGATAAGCCTATTTTTGCAACTTTGGTTAAAATCTTCAATTTTTCATCACAGATGTGCCCAAGATGCACAAAAGCGCTGGAAACGGGGAGATAAGCCTATTTTTGCAACAATGGTTAAAATCTTCAATTTTTCATCACAGATGTGCCCAAGATGCACAAAAGCGCTGGAAACGGTGAGATAAGCCTATTTTTGCAACTTTGGTTGAAATCTTCATTTTTTCATCACAGATATGCCCAAGGTGCACAAAAGTGCTGGAAACGGTGAGATAAGCCTAATTTTGCAACAATGTTTAAGGTTTGGAGGTTTCATAGACTAAAGTTGAAAATCAGTGGTTTGACTGCCATAATGAAATAGGGTCACTAATCAACGTGTTTTCTCAAAAGGCCTTCACTCAATTTCCTTGATACTTAAAATGCATACAGTGGATTATAATAATGAAAAAGGATAATTTGAAATCTTGGTTTCAACTCTAAAGGAACTCTTTAAAAAAAAGATTTTAAGTTTTGGAAACCCCAATGAAAAAGTAGCAACTGCACGGTTTCTACTGTCAGATTCGCTCTAAGTGCCAAAAAGTGCTGGAAACGGGGAGATAAGCCTATTTTTGCAACAATGGTTAAAATCTTCAATTTTTCATCACAGATGTGTCCAAGATGCACAAAAGCGCTGGAAACGGTGAGATAAGCCTATTTTTGCAACTTTGGTTAAAATCTTCAATTTTTCATCACAGATGTGCCCAAGATGCACAAAAGCGCTGGAAACGGTGAGATAAGCCTATTTTTGCAACTTTGGTTAAAATCTTCAATTTTTCATCACAGATGTGCCCAAGATGCGCAAAAGCTCTGGAAACGGTGAGATAAGCCTATTTTTGCAACTTTGGTTAAAATCTTCATTTTTTCATCACAGATATGCCCAAGGTGCACAAAAGTGCTGGAAACGGTGAGATAAGCCTAATTTTGCAACAATGTTTAAGGTTTGGAGGTTTCATAGACTGAAGTTGAAAATCAGTGGTTTGACTGCCATAATGAAATAGGGTCACTAATCAACGTGTTTTCTCAAAAGGCCTTCAGTCAAATTCCTTGATACTTAAAATGCATACAGTGGATTATAATAATGAAAAAGGATAATTTGAAATCTTGGTTTCAACTCTAAAGGAACTCTTTAAAAAAAAGATTTTAAGTTTTGGAAACCCCAATGAAAAAGTAGCAACTGCACGGTTTCTACTGTCAGATTCGCTCTAAGTGCCAAAAAGTGCTGGAAACGGGGAGATAAGCCTATTTTTGCAACAATGGTTAAAATCTTCAATTTTTCATCACAGATGTGTCCAAGATGCACAAAAGCGCTGGAAACGGTGAGATAAGCCTATTTTTGCATCTTTGGTTAAAATCTTAAATTTTTCATCACAGATGTGCCCAAGATGCACAAAAGCGCTGGAAACGGTGAGATAAGCCTATTTTTGCAACTTTGGTTAAATCTTCAATTTTTCATCACAGATTTGCCCAAGATGCGCAAAAGCTCTGGAAACGGTGAGATAAGCCTATTTTTGCAACTTTGGTTAAAATCTTCAATTTTTCAAAACAGATGTGCCCAAGATGCGCAAAAGCGCTGGAAACGGTGAGATAAGCCTATTTTTGCAACTTTGGTTAAAATCTTCATTTTTTCATCACAGATATGCCCAAGGTGCACAAAAGTGCTGGAAACGGTGAGATAAGCCTAATTTTGCAACAATGTTTAAGGTTTGGAGGTTTCATAGACTAAAGTTGAAAATCAGTGGTTTGACTGCCATAATGAAATAGGGTCACTAATCAACGTGTTTTCTCAAAAGGCCTTCACTCAATTTCCTTGATACTTAAAATGCATACAGTGGATTATAATAATGAAAAAGGATAATTTGAAATCTTGGTTTCAACTCTAAAGGAACTCTTTAAAAAAAAGATTTTAAGTTTTGGAAACCCCAATGAAAAAGTAGCAACTGCACGGTTTCTACTGTCAGATTGGCTCTAAGTGCCAAAAAGTGCTGGAAACGGGGAGATAAGCCTATTTTTGCAACAATGGTTAAAATCTTCAATTTTTCATCACAGATGTGCCCAAGATGCACAAAAGCGCTGGAAACGGTGAGATAAGCCTATTTTTGCAACTTTGGTTAAAATCTTCAATTTTTCATCACAGATGTGCCCAAGATGCACAAAAGCGCTGGAAACGGTGAGATAAGCCTATTTTTGCAACTTTGGTTAAAATCTTCAATTTTTCATCACAGATGTGCCCAAGATGCGCAAAAGCGCTGGAAACGGTGAGATAAGCCTATTTTTGCAACTTTGGTTAAAATCTTCATTTTTTCATCACAGATATGCCCAAGGTGCACAAAAGTGCTGGAAACGGTGAGATAAGCCTAATTTTGCAACAATGTTTAAGGTTTGGAGGTTTCATAGACTAAAGTTGAAAATCAGTGGTTTGACTGCCATAATGAAATAGGGTCACTAATCAACGTGTTTTCTCAAAAGGCCTTCAGTCAAATTCCTTGATACTTAAAATGCATACAGTGGATTATAATAATGAAAAAGGATAATTTGAAATCTTGGTTTCAACTCTAAAGGAACTCTTTAAAAAAAAGATTTTAAGTTTTGGAAACCCCAATGAAAAAGTAGCAACTGCACGGTTTCTACTGTCAGATTCGCTCTAAGTGCCAAAAAGTGCTGGAAACGGGGAGATAAGCCTATTTTTGCAACAATGGTTAAAATCTTCAATTTTTCATCACAGATGTGTCCAAGATGCACAAAAGCGCTGGAAACGGTGAGATAAGCCTATTTTTGCAACTTTGGTTAAAATCTTCAATTTTTCATCACAGATGTGCCCAAGATGCACAAAAGCGCTGGAAACGGTGAGATAAGCCTATTTTTGCAACTTTGGTTAAAATCTTCAATTTTTCATCACAGATGTGCCCAAGATGCGCAAAAGCTCTGGAAACGGTGAGATAAGCCTATTTTTGCAACTTTGGTTAAAATCTTCAATTTTTCAAAACAGATGTGCCCAAGATGCGCAAAAGCGCTGGAAACGGTGAGATAAGCCTATTTTTGCAACTTTGGTTAAAATCTTCATTTTTTCATCACAGATATGCCCAAGGTGCACAAAAGTGCTGGAAACGGTGAGATAAGCCTAATTTTGCAACAATGTTTAAGGTTTGGAGGTTTCATAGACTAAAGTTGAAAATCAGTGGTTTGACTGCCATAATGAAATAGGGTCACTAATCAACGTGTTTTCTCAAAAGGCCTTCAGTCAAATTCCTTGATACTTAAAATACATACAGTGGATTATAATAATGAAAAAGGATAATTTGAAATCTTGGTTTCAACTCTAAAGGAACTCTTTAAAAAAAAGATTTTAAGTTTTGGAAACCCCAATGAAAAAGTAGCAACTGCACGGTTTCTACTGTCAGATTGGCTCTAAGTGCCAAAAAGTGCTGGAAACGGGGAGATAAGCCTATTTTTGCAACAATGGTTAAAATCTTCAATTTTTCATCACAGATGTGCCCAAGATGCACAAAAGCGCTGGAAACGGTGAGATAAGCCTATTTTTGCAACTTTGGTTAAAATCTTCAATTTTTCATCACAGATGTGCCCAAGATGCACAAAAGCGCTGGAAACGGTGAGATAAGCCTATTTTTGCAACTTTGGTTAAAATCTTCAATTTTTCATCACAGATGTGCCCAAGATGCGCAAAAGCGCTGGAAACGGTGAGATAAGCCTATTTTTGCAACTTTGGTTAAAATCTTAAATTTTTCATCACAGATGTGCCCAAGATGCACAAAAGCGCTGGAAACGGTGAGATAAGCCTATTTTTGCAACTTTGGTTAAAATCTTCAATTTTTCATCACAGATGTGCCCAAGATGCGCAAAAGCGCTGGAAACGGTGAGATAAGCCTATTTTTGCAACTTTGGTTAAAATCTTCATTTTTTCATCACAGATATGCCCAAGGTGCACAAAAGTGCTGGAAACGGTGAGATAAGCCTAATTTTGCAACAATGTTTAAGGTTTGGAGGTTTCATAGACTAAAGTCGAAAATCAGTGGATTGACTGCCATAATGAAATAGGGTCACTAATCAACGTGTTTTCTCAAAAGGCCTTCAGTCAAATTCCTTGATACTTAAAATGCATACAGTGGATTATAATAATGAAAAAGGATAATTTGAAATCTTGGTTTCAACTCTAAAGGAACTCTTTAAAAAAAAGATTTTAAGTTTTGGAAACCCAAATGAAAAAGTAGCAACTGCACGGTTTCTACTGTCAGATTGGCTCTAAGTGCCAAAAAGTGCTGGAAACGGGGAGATAAGCCTATTTTTGCAACAATGGTTAAAATCTTCAATTTTTCATCACAGATGTGTCCAAGATGCACAAAAGCGCTGGAAACGGTGAGATAAGCCTATTTTTGCAACTTTGGTTAAAATCTTCAATTTTTCATCACAGATGTGCCCAAGATGCACAAAAGCGCTGGAAACGGTGAGATAAGCCTATTTTTGCAACTTTGGTTAAAATCTTCAATTTTTCATCACAGATGTGCCCAAGATGCGCAAAAGCGCTGGAAACGGTGAGATAAGCCTATTTTTGCAACTTTGGTTAAAATCTTAAATTTTTCATCACAGATGTGCCCAAGGTGCGCAAAAGTGCTGGAAACGGTGAGATAAGCCTAATTTTGCAACTTTGGTTAAAATCTTCAATTTTTCATCACAGATGTGCCCAAGATGCGCAAAAGCTCTGGAAACGGTGAGATAAGCCTATTTTTGCAACTTTGGTTAAAATCTTCAATTTTTCAAAACAGATGTGCCCAAGATGCGCAAAAGCGCTGGAAACGGTGAGATAAGCCTATTTTTGCAACTTTGGTTAAAATCTTCATTTTTTCATCACAGATATGCCCAAGGTGCACAAAAGTGCTGGAAACGGTGAGATAAGCCTAATTTTGCAACAATGTTTAAGGTTTGGAGGTTTCATAGACTAAAGTTGAAAATCAGTGGTTTGACTGCCATAATGAAATAGGGTCACTAATCAACGTGTTTTCTCAAAAGGCCTTCAGTCAAATTCCTTGATACTTAAAATGCATACAGTGGATTATAATAATGAAAAAGGATAATTTGAAATCTTGGTTTCAACTCTAAAGGAACTCTTTAAAAAAAAGATTTTAAGTTTTGGAAACCCCAATGAAAAAGTAGCAACTGCACGGTTTCTACTGTCAGATTGGCTCTAAGTGCCAAAAAGTGCTGGAAACGGGGAGATAAGCCTATTTTTGCAACAATGGTTAAAATCTTCAATTTTTCATCACAGATGTGCCCAAGATGCACAAAAGCGCTGGAAACGGTGAGATAAGCCTATTTTTGCAACTTTGGTTAAAATCTTCAATTTTTCATCACAGATGTGCCCAAGATGCACAAAAGCGCTGGAAACGGTGAGATAAGCCTATTTTTGCAACTTTGGTTAAAATCTTCAATTTTTCATCACAGATGTGCCCAAGATGCGCAAAAGCGCTGGAAACGGTGAGATAAGCCTATTTTTGCAACTTTGGTTAAAATCTTAAATTTTTCATCACAGATGTGCCCAAGATGCCCAAAAGCGCTGGAAACGGTGAGATAAGCCTATTTTTGCAACTTTGGTTAAAATCTTCATTTTTTCATCACAGATATGCCCAAGGTGCACAAAAGTGCTGGAAACGGTGAGATAAGCCTAATTTTGCAACAATGTTTAAGGTTTGGAGGTTTCATAGACTAAAGTCGAAAATCAGTGGTTTGACTGCCATAATGAAATAGGGTCACTAATCAACGTGTTTTCTCAAAAGGCCTTCAGTCAAATTCCTTGATACTTAAAATGCATACAGTGGATTATAATAATGAAAAAGGATAATTTGAAATCTTGGTTTCAACTCTAAAGGAACTCTTTAAAAAAAAGATTTTAAGTTTTGGAAACCCAAATGAAAAAGTAGCAACTGCACGGTTTCTACTGTCAGATTGGCTCTAAGTGCCAAAAAGTGCTGGAAACGGGGAGATAAGCCTATTTTTGCAACAATGGTTAAAATCTTCAATTTTTCATCACAGATGTGTCCTAGATGCACAAAAGCGCTGGAAACGGTGAGATAAGCCTATTTTTGCAACTTTGGTTAAAATCTTCAATTTTTCATCACAGATGTGCCCAAGATGCACAAAAGCGCTGGAAACGGTGAGATAAGCCTATTTTTGCAACTTTGGTTAAAATCTTCAATTTTTCATCACAGATGTGCCCAAGATGCGCAAAAGCTCTGGAAACGGTGAGATAAGCCTATTTTTGCAACTTTGGTTAAAATCTTAAATTTTTCATCACAGATGTGCCCAAGATGCGCAAAAGCGCTGGAAACGGTGAGATAAGCCTATTTTTGCAACTTTGGTTAAAATCTTCATTTTTTCATCACAGATATGCCCAAGGTGCACAAAAGTGCTGGAAACGGTGAGATAAGCCTAATTTTGCAACAATGTTTAAGGTTTGGAGGTTTCATAGACTAAAGTTGAAAATCAGTGGTTTGACTGCCATAATGAAAGAGGGTCACTAATCAACGTGTTTTCTCAAAAGGCCTTCAGTCAAATTCCTTGATACTTAAAATGCATACAGTGGATTATAATAATGAAAAAGGATAATTTGAAATCTTGGTTTCAACTCTAAAGGAACTCTTTAAAAAAAAGATTTTAAGTTTTGGAAACCCCAATGAAAAAGTAGCAACTGCACGGTTTCTACTGTCAGATTCGCTCTAAGTGCCAAAAAGTGCTGGAAACGGGGAGATAAGCCTATTTTTGCAACAATGGTTAAAATCTTCAATTTTTCATCACAGATGTGTCCAAGATGCACAAAAGCGCTGGAAATGGTGAGATAAGCCTATTTTTGCAACTTTGGTTAAAATCTTCAATTTTTCATCACAGATGTGCCCAAGATGCACAAAAGCGCTGGAAACGGTGAGATAAGCCTATTTTTGCAACTTTGGTTAAAATCTTCAATTTTTCATCACAGATGTGCCCAAGATGCGCAAAAGCTCTGGAAACGGTGAGATAAGCCTATTTTTGCAACTTTGGTTAAAATCTTCAATTTTTTAAAACAGATGTGCCCAAGATGCGCAAAAGCGCTGGAAACGGTGAGATAAGCCTATTTTTGCAACTTTGGTTAAAATCTTCATTTTTTCATCACAGATATGCCCAAGGTGCACAAAAGTGCTGGAAACGGTGAGATAAGCCTAATTTTGCAACAATGTTTAAGGTTTGGAGGTTTCATAGACTAAAGTTGAAAATCAGTGGTTTGACTGCCATAATGAAATAGGGTCACTAATCAACGTGTTTTCTCAAAAGGCCTTCAGTCAAATTCCTTGATACTTAAAATGCATACAGTGGATTATAATAATGAAAAAGGATAATTTGAAATCTTGGTTTCAACTCTAAAGGAACTCTTTAAAAAAAAGATTTTAAGTTTTGGAAACCCCAATGAAAAAGTAGCAACTGCACGGTTTCTACTGTCAGATTGGCTCTAAGTGCCAAAAAGTGCTGGAAACGGGGAGATAAGCCTATTTTTGCAACTTTGGTTAAAATCTTCAATTTTTCATCACAGATGTGCCCAAGATGCACAAAAGCGCTGGAAACGGTGAGATAAGCCTATTTTTGCAACTTTGGTTAAAATCTTCAATTTTTCATCACAGATGTGCCCAAGATGCGCAAAAGCGCTGGAAACGGTGAGATAAGCCTATTTTTGCAACTTTGGTTAAAATCTTCATTTTTTCATCACAGATATGCCCAAGGTGCACAAAAGTGCTGGAAACGGTGAGATAAGCCTAATTTTGCAACAATGTTTAAGGTTTGGAGGTTTCATAGACTAAAGTCGAAAATCAGTGGATTGACTGCCATAATGAAATAGGGTCACTAATCAACGTGTTTTCTCAAAAGGCCTTCAGTCAAATTCCTTGATACTTAAAATGCATACAGTGGATTATAATAATGAAAAAGGATAATTTGAAATCTTGGTTTCAACTCTAAAGGAACTCTTTAAAAAAAAGATTTTAAGTTTTGGAAACCCAAATGAAAAAGTAGCAACTGCACGGTTTCTACTGTCAGATTGGCTCTAAGTGCCAAAAAGTGCTGGAAACGGGGAGATAAGCCTATTTTTGCAACAATGGTTAAAATCTTCAATTTTTCATCACAGATGTGTCCAAGATGCACAAAAGCGCTGGAAACGGTGAGATAAGCCTATTTTTGCAACTTTGGTTAAAATCTTCAATTTTTCATCACAGATGTGCCCAAGATGCACAAAAGCGCTGGAAACGGTGAGATAAGCCTATTTTTGCAACTTTGGTTAAAATCTTCAATTTTTCATCACAGATGTGCCCAAGATGCGCAAAAGCTCTGGAAACGGTGAGATAAGCCTATTTTTGCAACTTTGGTTAAAATCTTAAATTTTTCATCACAGATGTGCCCAAGATGCGCAAAAGCGCTGGAAACGGTGAGATAAGCCTATTTTTGCAACTTTGGTTAAAATCTTAATTTTTTCATCACAGATATGCCCAAGGTGCACAAAAGTGCTGGAAACGGTGAGATAAGCCTAATTTTGCAACAATGTTTAAGGTTTGGAGGTTTCATAGACTAAAGTTGAAAATCAGTGGTTTGACTGCCATAATGAAAGAGGGTCACTAATCAACGTGTTTTCTCAAAAGGCCTTCAGTCAAATTCCTTGATACTTAAAATGCATACAGTGGATTATAATAATGAAAAAGGATAATTTGAAATCTTGGTTTCAACTCTAAAGGAACTCTTTAAAAAAAAGATTTTAAGTTTTGGAAACCCCAATGAAAAAGTAGCAACTGCACGGTTTCTACTGTCAGATTCGCTCTAAGTGCCAAAAAGTGCTGGAAACGGGGAGATAAGCCTATTTTTGCAACAATGGTTAAAATCTTCAATTTTTCATCACAGATGTGTCCAAGATGCACAAAAGCGCTGGAAACGGTGAGATAAGCCTATTTTTGCAACTTTGGTTAAAATCTTCAATTTTTCATCACAGATGTGCCCAAGATGCACAAAAGCGCTGGAAACGGTGAGATAAGCCTATTTTTGCAACTTTGGTTAAAATCTTCAATTTTTCATCACAGATGTGCCCAAGATGCGCAAAAGCGCTGGAAACGGTGAGATAAGCCTATTTTTGCAACTTTGGTTAAAATCTTAAATTTTTCATCACAGATGTGCCCAAGGTGCGCAAAAGTGCTGGAAACGTTGAGATAAGCCTAATTTTGCAACAATGTTTAAGGTTTGGAGGTTTCATAGACTAAAGTTGAAAATCAGTGGTTTGACTGCCATAATGAAATAGGGTCACTAATCAACGTGTTTTCTCAAAAGGCCTTCACTCAATTTCCTTGATACTTAAAATGCATACAGTGGATTATAATAATGAAAAAGGATAATTTGAAATCTTGGTTTCAACTCTAAAGGAACTCTTTAAAAAAAAGATTTTAAGTTTTGGAAACCCCAATGAAAAAGTAGCAACTGCACGGTTTCAACTGTCAGATTCGCTCTAAGTGCCAAAAAGTGCTGGAAACGGGGAGATAAGCCTATTTTTGCAACAATGGTTAAAATCTTCAATTTTTCATCACAGATGTGTCCAAGATGCACAAAAGCGCTGGAAACGGTGAGATAAGCCTATTTTTGCAACTTTGGTTAAAATCTTCAATTTTTCATCACAGATGTGCCCAAGATGCACAAAAGCGCTGGAAACGGTGAGATAAGCCTATTTTTGCAACTTTGGTTAAAATCTTCAATTTTTCATCACAGATGTGCCCAAGATGCGCAAAAGCGCTGGAAACGGTGAGATAAGCCTATTTTTGCAACTTTGGTTAAAATCTTAAATTTTTCATCACAGATGTGCCCAAGGTGCGCAAAAGTGCTGGAAACGTTGAGATAAGCCTAATTTTGCAACAATGTTTAAGGTTTGGAGGTTTCATAGACTAAAGTTGAAAATCAGTGGTTTGACTGCCATAATGAAATAGGGTCACTAATCAACGTGTTTTCTCAAAAGGCCTTCACTCAATTTCCTTGATACTTAAAATGCATACAGTGGATTATAATAATGAAAAAGGATAATTTGAAATCTTGGTTTCAACTCTAAAGGAACTCTTTAAAAAAAAGATTTTAAGTTTTGGAAACCCCAATGAAAAAGTAGCAACTGCACGGTTTCTACTGTCAGATTCGCTCTAAGTGCCAAAAAGTGCTGGAAACGGGGAGATAAGCCTATTTTTGCAACTTTGGTTAAAATCTTCAATTTTTCATCACAGATGTGCCCAAGATGCACAAAAGCGCTGGAAACGGTGAGATAAGCCTATTTTTGCAACTTTGGTTAAAATCTTCAATTTTTCATCACAGATGTGCCCAAGATGCGCAAAAGCGCTGGAAACGGTGAGATAAGCCTATTTTTGCAACTTTGGTTAAAATCTTCAATTTTTCATCACAGATGTGCCCAAGATGCGCAAAAGCGCTGGAAACGGTGAGATAAGCCTATTTTTGCAACTTTGGTTAAAATCTTAAATTTTTCATCACAGATGTGCCCAAGGTGCGCAAAAGTGCTGGAAACGGTGAGATAAGCCTAATTTTGCAACAATGTTTAAGGTTTGGAGGTTTCATAGACTAAAGTTGAAAATCAGTGGTTTGACTGCCATAATGAAATAGGGTCACTAATCAACGTGTTTTCTCAAAAGGCCTTCACTCAATTTCCTTGATACTTAAAATGCATACAGTGGATTATAATAATGAAAAAGGATAATTTGAAATCTTGGTTTCAACTCTAAAGGAACTCTTTAAAAAAAAGATTTTAAGTTTTGGAAACCCCAATGAAAAAGTAGCAACTGCACGGTTTCTACTGTCAGATTCGCTCTAAGTGCCAAAAAGTGCTGGAAACGGGGAGATAAGCCTATTTTTGCAACAATGGTTAAAATCTTCAATTTTTCATCACAGATGTGTCCAAGATGCACAAAAGCGCTGGAAACGGTGAGATAAGCCTATTTTTGCAACTTTGGTTAAAATCTTCAATTTTTCATCACAGATGTGCCCAAGATGCACAAAAGCGCTGGAAACGGTGAGATAAGCCTATTTTTGCAACTTTGGTTAAAATCTTCAATTTTTCATCACAGATGTGCCCAAGATGCGCAAAAGCTCTGGAAACGGTGAGATAAGCCTATTTTTGCAACTTCGGTTAAAATCTTCAATTTTTCAAAACAGATGTGCCCAAGATGCGCAAAAGCGCTGGAAACGGTGAGATAAGCCTATTTTTGCAACTTTGGTTAAAATCTTCATTTTTTCATCACAGATATGCCCAAGGTGCACAAAAGTGCTGGAAACGGTGAGATAAGCCTAATTTTGCAACAATGTTTAAGGTTTGGAGGTTTCATAGACTAAAGTTGAAAATCAGTGGTTTGACTGCCATAATGAAATAGGGTCACTAATCAACGTGTTTTCTCAAAAGGCCTTCACTCAATTTCCTTGATACTTAAAATGCATACAGTGGATTATAATAATGAAAAAGGATAATTTGAAATCTTGGTTTCAACTCTAAAGGAACTCTTTAAAAAAAAGATTTTAAGTTTTGGAAACCCCAATGAAAAAGTAGCAACTGCACGGTTTCTACTGTCAGATTCGCTCTAAGTGCCAAAAAGTGCTGGAAACGGGGAGATAAGCCTATTTTTGCAACAATGGTTAAAATCTTCAATTTTTCATCACAGATGTGTCCAAGATGCACAAAAGCGCTGGAAACGGTGAGATAAGCCTATTTTTGCAACTTTGGTTAAAATCTTCAATTTTTCATCACAGATGTGCCCAAGATGCACAAAAGCGCTGGAAACGGTGAGATAAGCCTATTTTTGCAACTTTGGTTAAAATCTTCAATTTTTCATCACAGATGTGCCCAAGATGCGCAAAAGCGCTGGAAACGGTGAGATAAGCCTATTTTTGCAACTTTGGTTAAAATCTTAAATTTTTCATCACAGATGTGCCCAAGGTGCGCAAAAGTGCTGGAAACGTTGAGATAAGCCTAATTTTGCAACAATGTTTAAGGTTTGGAGGTTTCATAGACTAAAGTTGAAAATCAGTGGTTTGACTGCCATAATGAAATAGGGTCACTAATCAACGTGTTTTCTCAAAAGGCCTTCACTCAATTTCCTTGATACTTAAAATGCATACAGTGGATTATAATAATGAAAAAGGATAATTTGAAATCTTGGTTTCAACTCTAAAGGAACTCTTTAAAAAAAAGATTTTAAGTTTTGGAAACCCCAATGAAAAAGTAGCAACTGCACGGTTTCTACTGTCAGATTCGCTCTAAGTGCCAAAAAGTGCTGGAAACGGGGAGATAAGCCTATTTTTGCAACAATGGTTAAAATCTTCAATTTTTCATCACAGATGTGTCCAAGATGCACAAAAGCGCTGGAAACGGTGAGATAAGCCTATTTTTGCAACTTTGGTTAAAATCTTCATTTTTTCATCACAGATATGCCCAAGGTGCACAAAAGTGCTGGAAACGGTGAGATAAGCCTAATTTTGCAACAATGTTTAAGGTTTGGAGGTTTCATAGACTAAAGTTGAAAATCAGTGGTTTGACTGCCATAATGAAATAGGGTCACTAATCAACGTGTTTTCTCAAAAGGCCTTCAGTCAAATTCCTTGATACTTAAAATGCATACAGTGGATTATAATAATGAAAAAGGATAATTTGAAATCTTGGTTTCAACTCTAAAGGAACTCTTTAAAAAAAAGATTTTAAGTTTTGGAAACCCCAATGAAAAAGTAGCAACTGCACGGTTTCTACTGTCAGATTCGCTCTAAGTGCCAAAAAGTGCTGGAAACGGGGAGATAAGCCTATTTTTGCAACTTTGGTTAAAATCTTCAATTTTTCATCACAGATGTGCCCAAGATGCACAAAAGCGCTGGAAACGGTGAGATAAGCCTATTTTTGCAACTTTGGTTAAAATCTTCAATTTTTCATCACAGATGTGCCCAAGATGCGCAAAAGCGCTGGAAACGGTGAGATAAGCCTATTTTTGCAACTTTGGTTAAAATCTTCAATTTTTCATCACAGATGTGCCCAAGATGCACAAAAGCGCTGGAAACGGTGAGATAAGCCTATTTTTGCAACTTTGGTTAAAATCTTCATTTTTTCATCACAGATATGCCCAAGGTGCACAAAAGTGCTGGAAACGGTGAGATAAGCCTAATTTTGCAACAATGTTTAAGGTTTGGAGGTTTCATAGACTAAAGTTGAAAATCAGTTGTTTGACTGCCATAATGAAATAGGGTCACTAATCAACGTGTTTTCTCAAAAGGCCTTCAGTCAAATTCCTTGATACTTAAAATGCATACAGTGGATTATAATAATGAAAAAGGATAATTTGAAATCTTGGTTTCAACTCTAAAGGAACTCTTTAAAAAAAAGATTTTAAGTTTTGGAAACCCCAATGAAAAAGTAGCAACTGCACGGTTTCTACTGTCAGATTCGCTCTAAGTGCCAAAAAGTGCTGGAAACGGGGAGATAAGCCTATTTTTGCAACAATGGTTAAAATCTTCAATTTTTCATCACAGATGTGTCCAAGATGCACAAAAGCGCTGGAAACGGTGAGATAAGCCTATTTTTGCAACTTTGGTTAAAATCTTCAATTTTTCATCACAGATGTGCCCAAGATGCACAAAAGCGCTGGAAACGGTGAGATAAGCCTATTTTTGCAACTTTGGTTAAAATCTTCAATTTTTCATCACAGATGTGCCCAAGATGCACAAAAGCGCTGGAAACGGTGAGATAAGCCTATTTTTGCAACTTTGGTTAAAATCTTCATTTTTTCATCACAGATATGCCCAAGGTGCACAAAAGTGCTGGAAACGGTGAGATAAGCCTAATTTTGCAACAATGTTTAAGGTTTGGAGGTTTCATAGACTAAAGTTGAAAATCAGTTGTTTGACTGCCATAATGAAATAGGGTCACTAATCAACGTGTTTTCTCAAAAGGCCTTCAGTCAAATTCCTTGATACTTAAAATGCATACAGTGGATTATAATAATGAAAAAGGATAATTTGAAATCTTGGTTTCAACTCTAAAGGAACTCTTTAAAAAAAAGATTTTAAGTTTTGGAAACCCCAATGAAAAAGTAGCAACTGCACGGTTTCTACTGTCAGATTCGCTCTAAGTGCCAAAAAGTGCTGGAAACGGGGAGATAAGCCTATTTTTGCAACAATGGTTAAAATCTTCAATTTTTCATCACAGATGTGTCCAAGATGCACAAAAGCGCTGGAAACGGTGAGATAAGCCTATTTTTGCAACTTTGGTTAAAATCTTCAATTTTTCATCACAGATGTGCCCAAGATGCACAAAAGCGCTGGAAACGGTGAGATAAGCCTATTTTTGCAACTTTGGTTAAAATCTTCAATTTTTCATCACAGATGTGCCCAAGATGCGCAAAAGTGCTGGAAACGGTGAGATAAGCCTATTTTTGCAACTTTGGTTAAAATCTTAAATTTTTCATCACAGATGTGCCCAAGGTGCGCAAAAGTGCTGGAAACGGTGAGATAAGCCTAATTTTGCAACAATGTTTAAGGTTTGGAGGTTTCATAGACTAAAGTTGAAAATCAGTGGTTTGACTGCCATAATGAAATAGGGTCACTAATCAACGTGTTTTCTCAAAAGGCCTTCACTCAATTTCCTTGATACTTAAAATGCATACAGTGGATTATAATAATGAAAAAGGATAATTTGAAATCTTGGTTTCAACTCTAAAGGAACTCTTTAAAAAAAAGATTTTAAGTTTTGGAAACCCCAATGAAAAAGTAGCAACTGCACGGTTTCTACTGTCAGATTCGCTCTAAGTGCCAAAAAGTGCTGGAAACGGGGAGATAAGCCTATTTTTGCAGCAATGGTTAAAATCTTCAATTTTTAATCACAGATGTGTCCAAGATGCACAAAAGCGCTGGAAACGGTGAGATAAGCCTATTTTTGCAACTTTGGTTAAAATCTTCATTTTTTCATCACAGATATGCCCAAGGTGCACAAAAGTGCTGGAAACGGTGAGATAAGCCTAATTTTGCAACAATGTTTAAGGTTTGGAGGTTTCATAGACTAAAGTTGAAAATCAGTGGTTTGACTGCCATAATGAAATAGGGTCACTAATCAACGTGTTTTCTCAAAAGGCCTTCAGTCAAATTCCTTGATACTTAAAATGCATACAGTGGATTATAATAATGAAAAAGGATAATTTGAAATCTTGGTTTCAACTCTAAAGGAACTCTTTAAAAAAAAGATTTTAAGTTTTGGAAACCCCAATGAAAAAGTAGCAACTGCACGGTTTCTACTGTCAGATTCGCTCTAAGTGCCAAAAAGTGCTGGAAACGGGGAGATAAGCCTATTTTTGCAACAATGGTTAAAATCTTCAATTTTTCATCACAGATGTGTCCAAGATGCACAAAAGCGCTGGAAACGGTGAGATAAGCCTATTTTTGCAACTTTGGTTAAAATCTTCAATTTTTCATCACAGATGTGCCCAAGATGCACAAAAGCGCTGGAAACGGTGAGATAAGCCTATTTTTGCAACTTTGGTTAAAATCTTCAATTTTTCATCACAGATGTGCCCAAGATGCGCAAAAGTGCTGGAAACGGTGAGATAAGCCTATTTTTGCAACTTTGGTTAAAATCTTAAATTTTTCATCACAGATGTGCCCAAGGTGCGCAAAAGTGCTGGAAACGGTGAGATAAGCCTAATTTTGCAACAATGTTTAAGGTTTGGAGGTTTCATAGACTAAAGTTGAAAATCAGTGGTTTGACTGCCATAATGAAATAGGGTCACTAATCAACGTGTTTTCTCAAAAGGCCTTCACTCAATTTCCTTGATACTTAAAATGCATACAGTGGATTATAATAATGAAAAAGGATAATTTGAAATCTTGGTTTCAACTCTAAAGGAACTCTTTAAAAAAAAGATTTTAAGTTTTGGAAACCCCAATGAAAAAGTAGCAACTGCACGGTTTCTACTGTCAGATTCGCTCTAAGTGCCAAAAAGTGCTGGAAACGGGGAGATAAGCCTATTTTTGCAGCAATGGTTAAAATCTTCAATTTTTCATCACAGATGTGTCCAAGATGCACAAAAGCGCTGGAAACGGTGAGATAAGCCTATTTTTACAACTTTGGTTAAAATCTTCAATTTTTCATCACAGATGTGCCCAAGATGCGCAAAAGCTCTGGAAACGGTGAGATAAGCCTATTTTTGCAACTTTGGTTAAAATCTTCAATTTTTCAAAACAGATGTGCCCAAGATGCGCAAAAGCGCTGGAAACGGTGAGATAAGCCTATTTTTGCAACTTTGGTTAAAATCTTCATTTTTTCATCACAGATATGCCCAAGGTGCACAAAAGTGCTGGAAACGGTGAGATAAGCCTAATTTTGCAACAATGTTTAAGGTTTGGAGGTTTCATAGACTAAAGTTGAAAATCAGTGGTTTCACTGCCATAATGAAATAGGGTCACTAATCAACGTGTTTTCTCAAAAGGCCTTCACTCAATTTCCTTGATACTTAAAATGCATACAGTGGATTATAATAATGAAAAAGGATAATTTGAAATCTTGGTTTCAACTCTAAAGGAACTCTTTAAAAAAAAGATTTTAAGTTTTGGAAACCCCAATGAAAAAGTAGCAACTGCACGGTTTCTACTGTCAGATTCGCTCTAAGTGCCAAAAAGTGCTGGAAACGGGGAGATAAGCCTATTTTTGCAACTTTGGTTAAAATCTTCAATTTTTCATCACAGATGTGCCCAAGATGCACAAAAGCGCTGGAAACGGTGAGATAAGCCTATTTTTGCAACTTTGGTTAAAATCTTCAATTTTTCATCACAGATGTGCCCAAGATGCGCAAAAGCGCTGGAAACGGTGAGATAAGCCTATTTTTGCAACTTTGGTTAAAATCTTAAATTTTTCATCACAGATGTGCCCAAGGTGCGCAAAAGTGCTGGAAACGGTGAGATAAGCCTAATTTTGCAACAATGTTTAAGGTTTGGAGGTTTCATAGACTAAAGTTGAAAATCAGTGGTTTGACTGCCATAATGAAATAGGGTCACTAATCAACGTGTTTTCTCAAAAGGCCTTCACTCAATTTCCTTGATACTTAAAATGCATACAGTGGATTATAATAATGAAAAAGGATAATTTGAAATCTTGGTTTCAACTCTAAAGGAACTCTTTAAAAAAAAGATTTTAAGTTTTGGAAACCCCAATGAAAAAGTAGCAACTGCACGGTTTCTACTGTCAGATTCGCTCTAAGTGCCAAAAAGTGCTGGAAACGGGGAGATAAGCCTATTTTTGCAACAATGGTTAAAATCTTCAATTTTTCATCACAGATGTGTCCAAGATGCACAAAAGCGCTGGAAACGGTGAGATAAGCCTATTTTTGCAACTTTGGTTAAAATCTTCAATTTTTCATCACAGATGTACCCAAGATGCGCAAAAGCTCTGGAAACGGTGAGATAAGCCTATTTTTGCAACTTTGGTTAAAATCTTAAATTTTTCATCACAGATGTGCCCAAGATGCACAAAAGCGCTGGAAACGGTGAGATAAGCCTATTTTTGCAACTTTGGTTAAAATCTTCATTTTTTCATCACAGATATGCCCAAGGTGCACAAAAGTGCTGGAAACGGTGAGATAAGCCTAATTTTGCAACAATGTTTAAGGTTTGGAGGTTTCATAGACTAAAGTTGAAAATCAGTGGTTTGACTGCCATAATGAAATAGGGTCACTAATCAACGTGTTTTCTCAAAAGGCCTTCACTCAATTTCCTTGATACTTAAAATGCATACAGTGGATTATAATAATGAAAAAGGATAATTTGAAATCTTGGTTTCAACTCTAAAGGAACTCTTTAAAAAAAAGATTTTAAGTTTTGGAAACCCCAATGAAAAAGTAGCAACTGCACGGTTTCTACTGTCAGATTCGCTCTAAGTGCCAAAAAGTGCTGGAAACGGGGAGATAAGCCTATTTTTGCAACAATGGTTAAAATCTTCAATTTTTCATCACAGATGTGTCCAAGATGCACAAAAGCGCTGGAAACGGTGAGATAAGCCTATTTTTGCAACTTTGGTTAAAATCTTCAATTTTTCATCACAGATGTGCCCAAGATGCACAAAAGCGCTGGAAACGGGGAGATAAGCCTATTTTTGCAACAATGGTTAAAATCTTCAATTTTTCATCACAGATGTGCCCAAGATGCACAAAAGCGCTGGAAACGGTGAGATAAGCCTATTTTTGCAACTTTGGTTGAAATCTTCATTTTTTCATCACAGATATGCCCAAGGTGCACAAAAGTGCTGGAAACGGTGAGATAAGCCTAATTTTGCAACAATGTTTAAGGTTTGGAGGTTTCATAGACTAAAGTTGAAAATCAGTGGTTTGACTGCCATAATGAAATAGGGTCACTAATCAACGTGTTTTCTCAAAAGGCCTTCACTCAATTTCCTTGATACTTAAAATGCATACAGTGGATTATAATAATGAAAAAGGATAATTTGAAATCTTGGTTTCAACTCTGAAGGAACTCTTTAAAAAAAAGATTTTAAGTTTTGGAAACCCCAATGAAAAAGTAGCAACTGCACGGTTTCTACTGTCAGATTCGCTCTAAGTGCCAAAAAGTGCTGGAAACGGGGAGATAAGCCTATTTTTGCAACAATGGTTAAAATCTTCAATTTTTCATCACAGATGTGTCCAAGATGCACAAAAGCGCTGGAAACGGTGAGATAAGCCTATTTTTGCAACTTTGGTTAAAATCTTCAATTTTTCATCACAGATGTGCCCAAGATGCACAAAAGCGCTGGAAACGGTGAGATAAGCCTATTTTTGCAACTTTGGTTAAAATCTTCAATTTTTCATCACAGATGTGCCCAAGATGCGCAAAAGCTCTGGAAACGGTGAGATAAGCCTATTTTTGCAACTTTGGTTAAAATCTTCATTTTTTCATCACAGATATGCCCAAGGTGCACAAAAGTGCTGGAAACGGTGAGATAAGCCTAATTTTGCAACAATGTTTAAGGTTTGGAGGTTTCATAGACTAAAGTTGAAAATCAGTGGTTTGACTGCCATAATGAAATAGGGTCACTAATCAACGTGTTTTCTCAAAAGGCCTTCACTCAATTTCCTTGATACTTAAAATGCATACAGTGGATTATAATAATGAAAAAGGATAATTTGAAATCTTGGTTTCAACTCTAAAGGAACTCTTTAAAAAAAAGATTTTAAGTTTTGGAAACCCCAATGAAAAAGTAGCAACTGCACGGTTTCTACTGTCAGATTCGCTCTAAGTGCCAAAAAGTGCTGGAAACGGGGAGATAAGCCTATTTTTGCAACAATGGTTAAAATCTTCAATTTTTCATCACAGATGTGTCCAAGATGCACAAAAGCGCTGGAAACGGTGAGATAAGCCTATTTTTGCAACTTTGGTTAAAATCTTCAATTTTTCATCACAGATGTGCCCAAGATGCACAAAAGCGCTGGAAACGGTGAGATAAGCCTATTTTTGCAACTTTGGTTAAAATCTTCATTTTTTCATCACAGATATGCCCAAGGTGCACAAAAGTGCTGGAAACGGTGAGATAAGCCTAATTTTGCAACAATGTTTAAGGTTTGGAGGTTTCATAGACTAAAGTTGAAAATCAGTGGTTTGACTGCCATAATGAAATAGGGTCACTAATCAACGTGTTTTCTCAAAAGGCCTTCACTCAATTTCCTTGATACTTAAAATGCATACAGTGGATTATAATAATGAAAAAGGATAATTTGAAATCTTGGTTTCAACTCTAAAGGAACTCTTTAAAAAAAAGATTTTAAGTTTTGGAAACCCCAATGAAAAAGTAGCAACTGCACGGTTTCTACTGTCAGATTCGCTCTAAGTGCCAAAAAGTGCTGGAAACGGGGAGATAAGCCTATTTTTGCAACAATGGTTAAATTCTTCAATTTTTCATCACAGATGTGTCCAAGATGCACAAAAGCGCTGGAAACGGTGAGATAAGCCTATTTTTGCAACTTTGGTTAAAATCTTCAATTTTTCATCACAGATGTGCCCAAGATGCGCAAAAGCTCTGGAAACGGTGAGATAAGCCTATTTTTGCAACTTTGGTTAAAATCTTAAATTTTTCATCACAGATGTGCCCAAGATGCACAAAAGCGCTGGAAACGGTGAGATAAGCCTATTTTTGCAACTTTGGTTAAAATCTTCATTTTTTCATCACAGATATGCCCAAGGTGCACAAAAGTGCTGGAAACGGTGAGATAAGCCTAATTTTGCAACAATGTTTAAGGTTTGGAGGTTTCATAGACTAAAGTTGAAAATCAGTGGTTTGACTGCCATAATGAAATAGGGTCACTAATCAACGTGTTTTCTCAAAAGGCCTTCACTCAATTTCCTTGATACTTAAAATGCATACAGTGGATTATAATAATGAAAAAGGATAATTTGAAATTTTGGTTTCAACTCTAAAGGAACTCTTTAAAAAAAAGATTTTAAGTTTTGGAAACCCCAATGAAAAAGTAGCAACTGCACGGTTTCTACTGTCAGATTCGCTCTAAGTGCCAAAAAGTGCTGGAAACGGGGAGATAAGCCTATTTTTGCAACAATGGTTAAAATCTTCAATTTTTCATCACAGATGTGCCCAAGATGCACAAAAGCGCTGGAAACGGTGAGATAAGCCTATTTTTGCAACTTTGGTTAAAATCTTCAATTTTTCATCACAGATGTGCCCAAGATGCACAAAAGCGCTGGAAACGGTGAGATAAGCCTATTTTTGCAACTTTGGTTAAAATCTTCAATTTTTCATCACAGATGTGCCCAAGATGCACAAAAGCGCTGGAAACGGTGAGATAAGCCTATTTTTGCAACTTTGGTTAAAACCTTCATTTTTTCATCACAGATATGCCCAAGGTGCACAAAAGTGCTGGAAACGGTGAGATAAGCCTAATTTTGCAACAATGTTTAAGGTTTGGAGGTTTCATAGACTAAAGTTGAAAATCAGTGGTTTGACTGCCATAATGAAATAGGGTCACTAATCAACGTGTTTTCTCAAAAGGCCTTCAGTCAAATTCCTTGATACTTAAAATGCATACAGTGGATTATAATAATGAAAAAGGATAATTTGAAATCTTGGTTTCAACTCTAAAGGAACTCTTTAAAAAAAAGATTTTAAGTTTTGGAAACCCCAATGAAAAAGTAGCAACTGCACGGTTTCTACTGTCAGATTCGCTCTAAGTGCCAAAAAGTGCTGGAAACGGGGAGATAAGCCTATTTTTGCAACAATGGTTAAAATCTTCAATTTTTCATCACAGATGTGTCCAAGATGCACAAAAGCGCTGGAAACGGTGAGATAAGCCTATTTTTGCAACTTTGGTTAAAATCTTCAATTTTTCATCACAGATGTGCCCAAGATGCACAAAAGCGCTGGAAACGGTGAGATAAGCCTATTTTTGCAACTTTGGTTAAAATCTTAATTTTTTCATCACAGATATGCCCAAGGTGCACAAAAGTGCTGGAAACGGTGAGATAAGCCTAATTTTGCAACAATGTTTAAGGTTTGGAGGTTTCATAGACTAAAGTTGAAAATCAGTGGTTTGACTGCCATAATGAAATAGGGTCACTAATCAACGTGTTTTCTCAAAAGGCCTTCACTCAAATTCCTTGATACTTAAAATGCATACAGTGGATTATAATAATGAAAAAGGATAATTTGAAATCTTGGTTTCAACTCTAAAGGAACTCTTTAAAAAAAAGATTTTAAGTTTTGGAAACCCCAATGAAAAAGTAGCAACTGCACGGTTTCTACTGTCAGATTCGCTCTAAGTGCCAAAAAGTGCTGGAAACGGGGAGATAAGCCTATTTTTGCAACAATGGTTAAAATCTTCAATTTTTCATCACAGATGTGTCCAAGATGCACAAAAGCGCTGGAAACGGTGAGATAAGCCTATTTTTGCAACTTTGGTTAAAATCTTCAATTTTTCATCACAGATGTGCCCAAGATGCGCAAAAGCTCTGGAAACGGTGAGATAAGCCTATTTTTGCAACTTTGGTTAAAATCTTCAATTTTTCAAAACAGATGTGCCCAAGATGCGCAAAAGCGCTGGAAACGGTGAGATAAGCCTATTTTTGCAACTTTGGTTAAAATCTTCATTTTTTCATCACAGATATGCCCAAGGTGCACAAAAGTGCTGGAAACGGTGAGATAAGCCTAATTTTGCAACAATGTTTAAGGTTTGGAGGTTTCATAGACTAAAGTTGAAAATCAGTGGTTTCACTGCCATAATGAAATAGGGTCACTAATCAACGTGTTTTCTCAAAAGGCCTTCACTCAATTTCCTTGATACTTAAAATGCATACAGTGGATTATAATAATGAAAAAGGATAATTTGAAATCTTGGTTTCAACTCTAAAGGAACTCTTTAAAAAAAAGATTTTAAGTTTTGGAAACCCCAATGAAAAAGTAGCAACTGCACGGTTTCTACTGTCAGATTCGCTCTAAGTGCCAAAAAGTGCTGGAAACGGGGAGATAAGCCTATTTTTGCAACAATGGTTAAAATCTTCAATTTTTCATCACAGATGTGTCCAAGATGCACAAAAGCGCTGGAAACGGTGAGATAAGCCTATTTTTGCAACTTTGGTTAAAATCTTCAATTTTTCATCACAGATGTGCCCAAGATGCACAAAAGCGCTGGAAACGGTGAGATAAGCCTATTTTTGCAACTTTGGTTAAAATCTTCATTTTTTCATCACAGATATGCCCAAGGTGCACAAAAGTGCTGGAAACGGTGAGATAAGCCTAATTTTGCAACAATGTTTAAGGTTTGGAGGTTTCATAGACTAAAGTTGAAAATCAGTGGTTTGACTGCCATAATGAAATAGGGTCACTAATCAACGTGTTTTCTCAAAAGGCCTTCACTCAATTTCCTTGATACTTAAAATGCATACAGTGGATTATAATAATGAAAAAGGATAATTTGAAATCTTGGTTTCAACTCTAAAGGAACTCTTTAAAAAAAAGATTTTAAGTTTTGGAAACCCCAATGAAAAAGTAGCAACTGCACGGTTTCTACTGTCAGATTCGCTCTAAGTGCCAAAAAGTGCTGGAAACGGGGAGATAAGCCTATTTTTGCAACAATGGTTAAATTCTTCAATTTTTCATCACAGATGTGTCCAAGATGCACAAAAGCGCTGGAAACGGTGAGATAAGCCTATTTTTGCAACTTTGGTTAAAATCTTCAATTTTTCATCACAGATGTGCCCAAGATGCACAAAAGCGCTGGAAACGGTGAGATAAGCCTATTTTTGCAACTTTGGTTAAAATCTTCATTTTTTCATCACAGATATGCCCAAGGTGCACAAAAGTGCTGGAAACGGTGAGATAAGCCTAATTTTGCAACAATGTTTAAGGTTTGGAGGTTTCATAGACTAAAGTTGAAAATCAGTGGTTTGACTGCCATAATGAAATAGGGTCACTAATCAACGTGTTTTCTCAAAAGGCCTTCACTCAATTTCCTTGATACTTAAAATGCATACAGTGGATTATAATAATGAAAAAGGATAATTTGAAATTTTGGTTTCAACTCTAAAGGAACTCTTTAAAAAAAAGATTTTAAGTTTTGGAAACCCCAATGAAAAAGTAGCAACTGCACGGTTTCTACTGTCAGATTCGCTCTAAGTGCCAAAAAGTGCTGGAAACGGGGAGATAAGCCTATTTTTGCAACAATGGTTAAAATCTTCAATTTTTCATCACAGATGTGCCCAAGATGCACAAAAGCGCTGGAAACGGTGAGATAAGCCTATTTTTGCAACTTTGGTTAAAATCTTCAATTTTTCATCACAGATGTGCCCAAGATGCACAAAAGCGCTGGAAACGGTGAGATAAGCCTATTTTTGCAACTTTGGTTAAAATCTTCAATTTTTCATCACAGATGTGCCCAAGATGCACAAAAGCGCTGGAAACGGTGAGATAAGCCTATTTTTGCAACTTTGGTTAAAACCTTCATTTTTTCATCACAGATATGCCCAAGGTGCACAAAAGTGCTGGAAACGGTGAGATAAGCCTAATTTTGCAACAATGTTTAAGGTTTGGAGGTTTCATAGACTAAAGTTGAAAATCAGTGGTTTGACTGCCATAATGAAATAGGGTCACTAATCAACGTGTTTTCTCAAAAGGCCTTCAGTCAAATTCCTTGATACTTAAAATGCATACAGTGGATTATAATAATGAAAAAGGATAATTTGAAATCTTGGTTTCAACTCTAAAGGAACTCTTTAAAAAAAAGATTTTAAGTTTTGGAAACCCCAATGAAAAAGTAGCAACTGCACGGTTTCTACTGTCAGATTCGCTCTAAGTGCCAAAAAGTGCTGGAAACGGGGAGATAAGCCTATTTTTGCAACAATGGTTAAAATCTTCAATTTTTCATCACAGATGTGTCCAAGATGCACAAAAGCGCTGGAAACGGTGAGATAAGCCTATTTTTGCAACTTTGGTTAAAATCTTCAATTTTTCATCACAGATGTGCCCAAGATGCACAAAAGCGCTGGAAACGGTGAGATAAGCCTATTTTTGCAACTTTGGTTAAAATCTTAATTTTTTCATCACAGATATGCCCAAGGTGCACAAAAGTGCTGGAAACGGTGAGATAAGCCTAATTTTGCAACAATGTTTAAGGTTTGGAGGTTTCATAGACTAAAGTTGAAAATCAGTGGTTTGACTGCCATAATGAAATAGGGTCACTAATCAACGTGTTTTCTCAAAAGGCCTTCACTCAAATTCCTTGATACTTAAAATGCATACAGTGGATTATAATAATGAAAAAGGATAATTTGAAATCTTGGTTTCAACTCTAAAGGAACTCTTTAAAAAAAAGATTTTAAGTTTTGGAAACCCCAATGAAAAAGTAGCAACTGCACGGTTTCTACTGTCAGATTCGCTCTAAGTGCCAAAAAGTGCTGGAAACGGGGAGATAAGCCTATTTTTGCAACAATGGTTAAAATCTTCAATTTTTCATCACAGATGTGTCCAAGATGCACAAAAGCGCTGGAAACGGTGAGATAAGCCTATTTTTGCAACTTTGGTTAAAATCTTCAATTTTTCATCACAGATGTGCCCAAGATGCGCAAAAGCTCTGGAAACGGTGAGATAAGCCTATTTTTGCAACTTTGGTTAAAATCTTCAATTTTTCAAAACAGATGTGCCCAAGATGCGCAAAAGCGCTGGAAACGGTGAGATAAGCCTATTTTTGCAACTTTGGTTAAAATCTTCATTTTTTCATCACAGATATGCCCAAGGTGCACAAAAGTGCTGGAAACGGTGAGATAAGCCTAATTTTGCAACAATGTTTAAGGTTTGGAGGTTTCATAGACTAAAGTTGAAAATCAGTGGTTTCACTGCCATAATGAAATAGGGTCACTAATCAACGTGTTTTCTCAAAAGGCCTTCACTCAATTTCCTTGATACTTAAAATGCATACAGTGGATTATAATAATGAAAAAGGATAATTTGAAATCTTGGTTTCAACTCTAAAGGAACTCTTTAAAAAAAAGATTTTAAGTTTTGGAAACCCCAATGAAAAAGTAGCAACTGCACGGTTTCTACTGTCAGATTCGCTCTAAGTGCCAAAAAGTGCTGGAAACGGGGAGATAAGCCTATTTTTGCAACAATGGTTAAAATCTTCAATTTTTCATCACAGATGTGTCCAAGATGCACAAAAGCGCTGGAAACGGTGAGATAAGCCTATTTTTGCAACTTTGGTTAAAATCTTCAATTTTTCATCACAGATGTGCCCAAGATGCACAAAAGCGCTGGAAACGGTGAGATAAGCCTATTTTTGCAACTTTGGTTAAAATCTTCATTTTTTCATCACAGATATGCCCAAGGTGCACAAAAGTGCTGGAAACGGTGAGATAAGCCTAATTTTGCAACAATGTTTAAGGTTTGGAGGTTTCATAGACTAAAGTTGAAAATCAGTGGTTTGACTGCCATAATGAAATAGGGTCACTAATCAACGTGTTTTCTCAAAAGGCCTTCACTCAATTTCCTTGATACTTAAAATGCATACAGTGGATTATAATAATGAAAAAGGATAATTTGAAATCTTGGTTTCAACTCTAAAGGAACTCTTTAAAAAAAAGATTTTAAGTTTTGGAAACCCCAATGAAAAAGTAGCAACTGCACGGTTTCTACTGTCAGATTCGCTCTAAGTGCCAAAAAGTGCTGGAAACGGGGAGATAAGCCTATTTTTGCAACAATGGTTAAATTCTTCAATTTTTCATCACAGATGTGTCCAAGATGCACAAAAGCGCTGGAAACGGTGAGATAAGCCTATTTTTGCAACTTTGGTTAAAATCTTCAATTTTTCATCACAGATGTGCCCAAGATGCGCAAAAGCTCTGGAAACGGTGAGATAAGCCTATTTTTGCAACTTTGGTTAAAATCTTAAATTTTTCATCACAGATGTGCCCAAGATGCACAAAAGCGCTGGAAACGGTGAGATAAGCCTATTTTTGCAACTTTGGTTAAAATCTTCATTTTTTCATCACAGATATGCCCAAGGTGCACAAAAGTGCTGGAAACGGTGAGATAAGCCTAATTTTGCAACAATGTTTAAGGTTTGGAGGTTTCATAGACTAAAGTTGAAAATCAGTGGTTTGACTGCCATAATGAAATAGGGTCACTAATCAACGTGTTTTCTCAAAAGGCCTTCACTCAATTTCCTTGATACTTAAAATGCATACAGTGGATTATAATAATGAAAAAGGATAATTTGAAATTTTGGTTTCAACTCTAAAGGAACTCTTTAAAAAAAAGATTTTAAGTTTTGGAAACCCCAATGAAAAAGTAGCAACTGCACGGTTTCTACTGTCAGATTCGCTCTAAGTGCCAAAAAGTGCTGGAAACGGGGAGATAAGCCTATTTTTGCAACAATGGTTAAAATCTTCAATTTTTCATCACAGATGTGCCCAAGATGCACAAAAGCGCTGGAAACGGTGAGATAAGCCTATTTTTGCAACTTTGGTTAAAATCTTCAATTTTTCATCACAGATGTGCCCAAGATGCACAAAAGCGCTGGAAACGGTGAGATAAGCCTATTTTTGCAACTTTGGTTAAAATCTTCAATTTTTCATCACAGATGTGCCCAAGATGCACAAAAGCGCTGGAAACGGTGAGATAAGCCTATTTTTGCAACTTTGGTTAAAACCTTCATTTTTTCATCACAGATATGCCCAAGGTGCACAAAAGTGCTGGAAACGGTGAGATAAGCCTAATTTTGCAACAATGTTTAAGGTTTGGAGGTTTCATAGACTAAAGTTGAAAATCAGTGGTTTGACTGCCATAATGAAATAGGGTCACTAATCAACGTGTTTTCTCAAAAGGCCTTCAGTCAAATTCCTTGATACTTAAAATGCATACAGTGGATTATAATAATGAAAAAGGATAATTTGAAATCTTGGTTTCAACTCTAAAGGAACTCTTTAAAAAAAAGATTTTAAGTTTTGGAAACCCCAATGAAAAAGTAGCAACTGCACGGTTTCTACTGTCAGATTCGCTCTAAGTGCCAAAAAGTGCTGGAAACGGGGAGATAAGCCTATTTTTGCAACAATGGTTAAAATCTTCAATTTTTCATCACAGATGTGTCCAAGATGCACAAAAGCGCTGGAAACGGTGAGATAAGCCTATTTTTGCAACTTTGGTTAAAATCTTCAATTTTTCATCACAGATGTGCCCAAGATGCACAAAAGCGCTGGAAACGGTGAGATAAGCCTATTTTTGCAACTTTGGTTAAAATCTTAATTTTTTCATCACAGATATGCCCAAGGTGCACAAAAGTGCTGGAAACGGTGAGATAAGCCTAATTTTGCAACAATGTTTAAGGTTTGGAGGTTTCATAGACTAAAGTTGAAAATCAGTGGTTTGACTGCCATAATGAAATAGGGTCACTAATCAACGTGTTTTCTCAAAAGGCCTTCACTCAAATTCCTTGATACTTAAAATGCATACAGTGGATTATAATAATGAAAAAGGATAATTTGAAATCTTGGTTTCAACTCTAAAGGAACTCTTTAAAAAAAAGATTTTAAGTTTTGGAAACCCCAATGAAAAAGTAGCAACTGCACGGTTTCTACTGTCAGATTCGCTCTAAGTGCCAAAAAGTGCTGGAAACGGGGAGATAAGCCTATTTTTGCAACAATGGTTAAAATCTTCAATTTTTCATCACAGATGTGTCCAAGATGCACAAAAGCGCTGGAAACGGTGAGATAAGCCTATTTTTGCAACTTTGGTTAAAATCTTCAATTTTTCATCACAGATGTGCCCAAGATGCGCAAAAGCTCTGGAAACGGTGAGATAAGCCTATTTTTGCAACTTTGGTTAAAATCTTCAATTTTTCAAAACAGATGTGCCCAAGATGCGCAAAAGCGCTGGAAACGGTGAGATAAGCCTATTTTTGCAACTTTGGTTAAAATCTTCATTTTTTCATCACAGATATGCCCAAGGTGCACAAAAGTGCTGGAAACGGTGAGATAAGCCTAATTTTGCAACAATGTTTAAGGTTTGGAGGTTTCATAGACTAAAGTTGAAAATCAGTGGTTTCACTGCCATAATGAAATAGGGTCACTAATCAACGTGTTTTCTCAAAAGGCCTTCACTCAATTTCCTTGATACTTAAAATGCATACAGTGGATTATAATAATGAAAAAGGATAATTTGAAATCTTGGTTTCAACTCTAAAGGAACTCTTTAAAAAAAAGATTTTAAGTTTTGGAAACCCCAATGAAAAAGTAGCAACTGCACGGTTTCTACTGTCAGATTCGCTCTAAGTGCCAAAAAGTGCTGGAAACGGGGAGATAAGCCTATTTTTGCAACAATGGTTAAAATCTTCAATTTTTCATCACAGATGTGTCCAAGATGCACAAAAGCGCTGGAAACGGTGAGATAAGCCTATTTTTGCAACTTTGGTTAAAATCTTCAATTTTTCATCACAGATGTGCCCAAGATGCGCAAAAGCTCTGGAAACGGTGAGATAAGCCTATTTTTGCAACTTTGGTTAAAATCTTAAATTTTTCATCACAGATGTGCCCAAGATGCACAAAAGCGCTGGAAACGGTGAGATAAGCCTATTTTTGCAACTTTGGTTAAAATCTTCATTTTTTCATCACAGATATGCCCAAGGTGCACAAAAGTGCTGGAAACGGTGAGATAAGCCTAATTTTGCAACAATGTTTAAGGTTTGGAGGTTTCATAGACTAAAGTTGAAAATCAGTGGTTTGACTGCCATAATGAAATAGGGTCACTAATCAACGTGTTTTCTCAAAAGGCCTTCACTCAATTTCCTTGATACTTAAAATGCATACAGTGGATTATAATAATGAAAAAGGATAATTTGAAATCTTGGTTTCAACTCTAAAGGAACTCTTTAAAAAAAAGATTTTAAGTTTTGGAAACCCCAATGAAAAAGTAGCAACTGCACGGTTTCTACTGTCAGATTCGCTCTAAGTGCCAAAAAGTGCTGGAAACGGGGAGATAAGCCTATTTTTGCAACAATGGTTAAATTCTTCAATTTTTCATCACAGATGTGTCCAAGATGCACAAAAGCGCTGGAAACGGTGAGATAAGCCTATTTTTGCAACTTTGGTTAAAATCTTCAATTTTTCATCACAGATGTGCCCAAGATGCGCAAAAGCTCTGGAAACGGTGAGATAAGCCTATTTTTGCAACTTTGGTTAAAATCTTAAATTTTTCATCACAGATGTGCCCAAGATGCACAAAAGCGCTGGAAACGGTGAGATAAGCCTATTTTTGCAACTTTGGTTAAAATCTTCATTTTTTCATCACAGATATGCCCAAGGTGCACAAAAGTGCTGGAAACGGTGAGATAAGCATAATTTTGCAACAATGTTTAAGGTTTGGAGGTTTCATAGACTAAAGTTGAAAATCAGTGGTTTGACTGCCATAATGAAATAGGGTCACTAATCAACGTGTTTTCTCAAAAGGCCTTCACTCAATTTCCTTGATACTTAAAATGCATACAGTGGATTATAATAATGAAAAAGGATAATTTGAAATTTTGGTTTCAACTCTAAAGGAACTCTTTAAAAAAAAGATTTTAAGTTTTGGAAACCCCAATGAAAAAGTAGCAACTGCACGGTTTCTACTGTCAGATTCGCTCTAAGTGCCAAAAAGTGCTGGAAACGGGGAGATAAGCCTATTTTTGCAACAATGGTTAAAATCTTCAATTTTTCATCACAGATGTGCCCAAGATGCACAAAAGCGCTGGAAACGGTGAGATAAGCCTATTTTTGCAACTTTGGTTAAAATCTTCAATTTTTCATCACAGATGTGCCCAAGATGCACAAAAGCGCTGGAAACGGTGAGATAAGCCTATTTTTGCAACTTTGGTTAAAATCTTCAATTTTTCATCACAGATGTGCCCAAGATGCACAAAAGCGCTGGAAACGGTGAGATAAGCCTATTTTTGCAACTTTGGTTAAAATCTTAATTTTTTCATCACAGATATGCCCAAGGTGCACAAAAGTGCTGGAAACGGTGAGATAAGCCTAATTTTGCAACAATGTTTAAGGTTTGGAGGTTTCATAGACTAAAGTTGAAAATCAGTGGTTTGACTGCCATAATGAAATAGGGTCACTAATCAACGTGTTTTCTCAAAAGGCCTTCACTCAAATTCCTTGATACTTAAAATGCATACAGTGGATTATAATAATGAAAAAGGATAATTTGAAATCTTGGTTTCAACTCTAAAGGAACTCTTTAAAAAAAAGATTTTAAGTTTTGGAAACCCCAATGAAAAAGTAGCAACTGCACGGTTTCTACTGTCAGATTCGCTCTAAGTGCCAAAAAGTGCTGGAAACGGGGAGATAAGCCTATTTTTGCAACAATGGTTAAAATCTTCAATTTTTCATCACAGATGTGTCCAAGATGCACAAAAGCGCTGGAAACGGTGAGATAAGCCTATTTTTGCAACTTTGGTTAAAATCTTCAATTTTTCATCACAGATGTGCCCAAGATGCGCAAAAGCTCTGGAAACGGTGAGATAAGCCTATTTTTGCAACTTTGGTTAAAATCTTCAATTTTTCATCACAGATGTGCCCAAGATGCACAAAAGCGCTGGAAACGGTGAGATAAGCCTATTTTTGCAACTTTGGTTAAAATCTTCATTTTTTCATCACAGATATGCCCAAGGTGCACAAAAGTGCTGGAAACGGTGAGATAAGCCTAATTTTGCAACAATGTTTAAGGTTTGGAGGTTTCATAGACTAAAGTTGAAAATCAGTGGTTTGACTGCCATAATGAAATAGGGTCACTAATCAACGTGTTTTCTCAAAAGGCCTTCACTCAATTTCCTTGATACTTAAAATGCATACAGTGGATTATAATAATGAAAAAGGATAATTTGAAATCTTGGTTTCAACTCTAAAGGAACTCTTTAAAAAAAAGATTTTAAGTTTTGGAAACCCCAATGAAAAAGTAGCAACTGCACGGTTTCTACTGTCAGATTCGCTCTAAGTGCCAAAAAGTGCTGGAAACGGGGAGATAAGCCTATTTTTGCAACAATGGTTAAAATCTTCAATTTTTCATCACAGATGTGTCCAAGATGCACAAAAGCGCTGGAAACGGTGAGATAAGCCTATTTTTGCAACTTTGGTTAAAATCTTCAATTTTTCATCACAGATGTGCCCAAGATGCACAAAAGCGCTGGAAACGGTGAGATAAGCCTATTTTTGCAACTTTGGTTAAAATCTTCATTTTTTCATCACAGATATGCCCAAGGTGCACAAAAGTGCTGGAAACGGTGAGATAAGCCTAATTTTGCAACAATGTTTAAGGTTTGGAGGTTTCATAGACTAAAGTTGAAAATCAGTGGTTTGACTGCCATAATGAAATAGGGTCACTAATCAACGTGTTTTCTCAAAAGGCCTTCACTCAATTTCCTTGATACTTAAAATGCATACAGTGGATTATAATAATGAAAAAGGATAATTTGAAATCTTGGTTTCAACTCTAAAGGAACTCTTTAAAAAAAAGATTTTAAGTTTTGGAAACCCCAATGAAAAAGTAGCAACTGCACGGTTTCTACTGTCAGATTCGCTCTAAGTGCCAAAAAGTGCTGGAAACGGGGAGATAAGCCTATTTTTGCAACAATGGTTAAATTCTTCAATTTTTCATCACAGATGTGTCCAAGATGCACAAAAGCGCTGGAAACGGTGAGATAAGCCTATTTTTGCAACTTTGGTTAAAATCTTCAATTTTTCATCACAGATGTGCCCAAGATGCGCAAAAGCTCTGGAAACGGTGAGATAAGCCTATTTTTGCAACTTTGGTTAAAATCTTAAATTTTTCATCACAGATGTGCCCAAGATGCACAAAAGCGCTGGAAACGGTGAGATAAGCCTATTTTTGCAACTTTGGTTAAAATCTTCATTTTTTCATCACAGATATGCCCAAGGTGCACAAAAGTGCTGGAAACGGTGAGATAAGCCTAATTTTGCAACAATGTTTAAGGTTTGGAGGTTTCATAGACTAAAGTTGAAAATCAGTGGTTTGACTGCCATAATGAAATAGGGTCACTAATCAACGTGTTTTCTCAAAAGGCCTTCACTCAATTTCCTTGATACTTAAAATGCATACAGTGGATTATAATAATGAAAAAGGATAATTTGAAATTTTGGTTTCAACTCTAAAGGAACTCTTTAAAAAAAAGATTTTAAGTTTTGGAAACCCCAATGAAAAAGTAGCAACTGCACGGTTTCTACTGTCAGATTCGCTCTAAGTGCCAAAAAGTGCTGGAAACGGGGAGATAAGCCTATTTTTGCAACAATGGTTAAAATCTTCAATTTTTCATCACAGATGTGCCCAAGATGCACAAAAGCGCTGGAAACGGTGAGATAAGCCTATTTTTGCAACTTTGGTTAAAATCTTCAATTTTTCATCACAGATGTGCCCAAGATGCACAAAAGCGCTGGAAACGGTGAGATAAGCCTATTTTTGCAACTTTGGTTAAAATCTTCAATTTTTCATCACAGATGTGCCCAAGATGCACAAAAGCGCTGGAAACGGTGAGATAAGCCTATTTTTGCAACTTTGGTTAAAACCTTCATTTTTTCATCACAGATATGCCCAAGGTGCACAAAAGTGCTGGAAACGGTGAGATAAGCCTAATTTTGCAACAATGTTTAAGGTTTGGAGGTTTCATAGACTAAAGTTGAAAATCAGTGGTTTGACTGCCATAATGAAATAGGGTCACTAATCAACGTGTTTTCTCAAAAGGCCTTCAGTCAAATTCCTTGATACTTAAAATGCATACAGTGGATTATAATAATGAAAAAGGATAATTTGAAATCTTGGTTTCAACTCTAAAGGAACTCTTTAAAAAAAAGATTTTAAGTTTTGGAAACCCCAATGAAAAAGTAGCAACTGCACGGTTTCTACTGTCAGATTCGCTCTAAGTGCCAAAAAGTGCTGGAAACGGGGAGATAAGCCTATTTTTGCAACAATGGTTAAAATCTTCAATTTTTCATCACAGATGTGTCCAAGATGCACAAAAGCGCTGGAAACGGTGAGATAAGCCTATTTTTGCAACTTTGGTTAAAATCTTCAATTTTTCATCACAGATGTGCCCAAGATGCACAAAAGCGCTGGAAACGGTGAGATAAGCCTATTTTTGCAACTTTGGTTAAAATCTTAATTTTTTCATCACAGATATGCCCAAGGTGCACAAAAGTGCTGGAAACGGTGAGATAAGCCTAATTTTGCAACAATGTTTAAGGTTTGGAGGTTTCATAGACTAAAGTTGAAAATCAGTGGTTTGACTGCCATAATGAAATAGGGTCACTAATCAACGTGTTTTCTCAAAAGGCCTTCACTCAAATTCCTTGATACTTAAAATGCATACAGTGGATTATAATAATGAAAAAGGATAATTTGAAATCTTGGTTTCAACTCTAAAGGAACTCTTTAAAAAAAAGATTTTAAGTTTTGGAAACCCCAATGAAAAAGTAGCAACTGCACGGTTTCTACTGTCAGATTCGCTCTAAGTGCCAAAAAGTGCTGGAAACGGGGAGATAAGCCTATTTTTGCAACAATGGTTAAAATCTTCAATTTTTCATCACAGATGTGTCCAAGATGCACAAAAGCGCTGGAAACGGTGAGATAAGCCTATTTTTGCAACTTTGGTTAAAATCTTCAATTTTTCATCACAGATGTGCCCAAGATGCGCAAAAGCTCTGGAAACGGTGAGATAAGCCTATTTTTGCAACTTTGGTTAAAATCTTCAATTTTTCATCACAGATGTGCCCAAGATGCACAAAAGCGCTGGAAACGGTGAGATAAGCCTATTTTTGCAACTTTGGTTAAAATCTTCATTTTTTCATCACAGATATGCCCAAGGTGCACAAAAGTGCTGGAAACGGTGAGATAAGCCTAATTTTGCAACAATGTTTAAGGTTTGGAGGTTTCATAGACTAAAGTTGAAAATCAGTGGTTTGACTGCCATAATGAAATAGGGTCACTAATCAACGTGTTTTCTCAAAAGGCCTTCAGTCAAATTCCTTGATACTTAAAATGCATACAGTGGATTATAATAATGAAAAAGGATAATTTGAAATCTTGGTTTCAACTCTAAAGGAACTCTTTAAAAAAAAGATTTTAAGTTTTGGAAACCCCAATGAAAAAGTAGCAACTGCACGGTTTCTACTGTCAGATTCGCTCTAAGTGCCAAAAAGTGCTGGAAACGGGGAGATAAGCCTATTTTTGCAACAATGGTTAAAATCTTCAATTTTTCATCACAGATGTGTCCAAGATGCACAAAAGCGCTGGAAACGGTGAGATAAGCCTATTTTTGCAACTTTGGTTAAAATCTTCAATTTTTCATCACAGATGTGCCCAAGATGCACAAAAGCGCTGGAAACGGTGAGATAAGCCTATTTTTGCAACTTTGGTTAAAATCTTCAATTTTTCATCACAGATGTGCCCAAGATGCGCAAAAGTGCTGGAAACGGTGAGATAAGCCTAATTTTGCAACAATGTTTAAGGTTTGGAGGTTTCATAGACTAAAGTTGAAAATCAGTGTTTGGCTGCCATAATGAAATAGGGTCACTAATCAACGTGTTTTCTCAAAAGGCCTTCAGTCAAATTCCTTGATACTTAAAATGCATACAGTGGATTATAATAATGAAAAAGGATAATTTGAAATCTTGGTTTCAACTCTAAAGGAACTCTTTAAAAAAAAGATTTTAAGTTTTGGAAACCCCAATGAAAAAGTAGCAACTGCACGGTTTCTACTGTCAGATTCGCTCTAAGTGCCAAAAAGTGCTGGAAACGGGGAGATAAGCCTATTTTTGCAACAATGGTTAAAATCTTCAATTTTTCATCACAGATGTGTCCAAGATGCACAAAAGCGCTGGAAACGGTGAGATAAGCCTATTTTTGCAACTTTGGTTAAAATCTTCAATTTTTCATCACAGATGTGCCCAAGATGCACAAAAGCGCTGGAAACGGTGAGATAAGCCTATTTTTGCAACTTTGGTTAAAATCTTCAATTTTTCATCACAGATGTGCCCAAGATGCGCAAAAGTGCTGGAAACGGTGAGATAAGCCTATTTTTGCAACTTTGGTTAAAATCTTAAATTTTTCATCACAGATGTGCCCAAGGTGCGCAAAAGTGCTGGAAACGGTGAGATAAGCCTAATTTTGCAACAATGTTTAAGGTTTGGAGGTTTCATAGACTAAAGTTGAAAATCAGTGGTTTGACTGCCATAATGAAATAGGGTCACTAATCAACGTGTTTTCTCAAAAGGCCTTCACTCAATTTCCTTGATACTTAAAATGCATACAGTGGATTATAATAATGAAAAAGGATAATTTGAAATCTTGGTTTCAACTCTAAAGGAACTCTTTAAAAAAAAGATTTTAAGTTTTGGAAACCCCAATGAAAAAGTAGCAACTGCACGGTTTCTACTGTCAGATTCGCTCTAAGTGCCAAAAAGTGCTGGAAACGGGGAGATAAGCCTATTTTTGCAACAATGGTTAAAATCTTCAATTTTTCATCACAGATGTGTCCAAGATGCACAAAAGCGCTGGAAACGGTGAGATAAGCCTATTTTTGCAACTTTGGTTAAAATCTTCAATTTTTCATCACAGATGTGCCCAAGATGCACAAAAGCGCTGGAAACGGTGAGATAAGCCTATTTTTGCAACTTTGGTTAAAATCTTCAATTTTTCATCACAGATGTGCCCAAGATGCGCAAAAGTGCTGGAAACGGTGAGATAAGCCTATTTTTGCAACTTTGGTTAAAATCTTAAATTTTTCATCACAGATGTGCCCAAGGTGCGCAAAAGTGCTGGAAACGGTGAGATAAGCCTAATTTTGCAACAATGTTTAAGGTTTGGAGGTTTCATAGACTAAAGTTGAAAATCAGTGGTTTGACTGCCATAATGAAATAGGGTCACTAATCAACGTGTTTTCTCAAAAGGCCTTCACTCAATTTCCTTGATACTTAAAATGCATACAGTGGATTATAATAATGAAAAAGGATAATTTGAAATCTTGGTTTCAACTCTAAAGGAACTCTTTAAAAAAAAGATTTTAAGTTTTGGAAACCCCAATGAAAAAGTAGCAACTGCACGGTTTCTACTGTCAGATTCGCTCTAAGTGCCAAAAAGTGCTGGAAACGGGGAGATAAGCCTATTTTTGCAACAATGGTTAAAATCTTCAATTTTTCATCACAGATGTGTCCAAGATGCACAAAAGCGCTGGAAACGGTGAGATAAGCCTATTTTTGCAACTTTGGTTAAAATCTTCAATTTTTCATCACAGATGTGCCCAAGATGCGCAAAAGCTCTGGAAACGGTGAGATAAGCCTATTTTTGCAACTTTGGTTAAAATCTTCAATTTTTCAAAACAGATGTGCCCAAGATGCGCAAAAGCGCTGGAAACGGTGAGATAAGCCTATTTTTGCAACTTTGGTTAAAATCTTCATTTTTTCATCACAGATATGCCCAAGGTGCACAAAAGTGCTGGAAACGGTGAGATAAGCCTAATTTTGCAACAATGTTTAAGGTTTGGAGGTTTCATAGACTAAAGTTGAAAATCAGTGGTTTGACTGCCATAATGAAATAGGGTCACTAATCAACGTGTTTTCTCAAAAGGCCTTCACTCAATTTCCTTGATACTTAAAATGCATACAGTGGATTATAATAATGAAAAAGGATAATTTGAAATCTTGGTTTCAACTCTAAAGGAACTCTTTAAAAAAAAGATTTTAAGTTTTGGATACCCCAATGAAAAAGTAGCAACTGCACGGTTTCTACTGTCAGATTCGCTCTAAGTGCCAAAAAGTGCTGGAAACGGGGAGATAAGCCTATTTTTGCAACAATGGTTAAAATCTTCAATTTTTCATCACAGATGTGTCCAAGATGCACAAAAGCGCTGGAAACGGTGAGATAAGCCTATTTTTGCAACTTTGGTTAAAATCTTCAATTTTTCATCACAGATGTGCCCAAGATGCACAAAAGCGCTGGAAACGGTGAGATAAGCCTATTTTTGCAACTTTGGTTAAAATCTTCAATTTTTCATCACAGATGTGCCCAAGATGCGCAAAAGCTCTGGAAACGGTGAGATAAGCCTATTTTTGCAACTTTGGTTAAAATCTTCATTTTTTCATCACAGATATGCCCAAGGTGCACAAAAGTGCTGGAAACGGTGAGATAAGCCTAATTTTGCAACAATGTTTAAGGTTTGGAGGTTTCATAGACTAAAGTTGAAAATCAGTGGTTTGACTGCCATAATGAAATAGGGTCACTAATCAACGTGTTTTCTCAAAAGGCCTTCACTCAATTTCCTTGATACTTAAAATGCATACAGTGGATTATAATAATGAAAAAGGATAATTTGAAATCTTGGTTTCAACTCTAAAGGAACTCTTTAAAAAAAAGATTTTAGGTTTTGGAAACCCCAATGAAAAAGTAGCAACTGCACGGTTTCTACTGTCAGATTCGCTCTAAGTGCCAAAAAGTGCTGGAAACGGGGAGATAAGCCTATTTTTGCAACAATGGTTAAAATCTTCAATTTTTCATCACAGATGTGCCCAAGATGCACAAAAGCGCTGGAAACGGTGAGATAAGCCTATTTTTGCAACTTTGGTTAAAATCTTAAATTTTTCATCACAGATGTGCCCAAGGTGCGCAAAAGTGCTGGAAACGGTGAGATAAGCCTAATTTTGCAACAATGTTTAAGGTTTGGAGGTTTCATAGACTAAAGTTGAAAATCAGTGGTTTGACTGCCATAATGAAATAGGGTCACTAATCAACGTGTTTTCTCAAAAGGCCTTCACTCAATTTCCTTGATACTTAAAATGCATACAGTGGATTATAATAATGAAAAAGGATAATTTGAAATCTTGGTTTCAACTCTAAAGGAACTCTTTAAAAAAAAGATTTTAAGTTTTGGAAACCCCAATGAAAAAGTAGCAACTGCACGGTTTCTACTGTCAGATTCGCTCTAAGTGCCAAAAAGTGCTGGAAACGGGGAGATAAGCCTATTTTTGCAACAATGGTTAAAATCTTCAATTTTTCATCACAGATGTGTCCAAGATGCACAAAAGCGCTGGAAACGGTGAGATAAGCCTATTTTTGCAACTTTGGTTAAAATCTTCAATTTTTCATCACAGATGTGCCCAAGATGCGCAAAAGCTCTGGAAACGGTGAGATAAGCCTATTTTTGCAACTTTGGTTAAAATCTTCAATTTTTCAAAACAGATGTGCCCAAGATGCGCAAAAGCGCTGGAAACGGTGAGATAAGCCTATTTTTGCAACTTTGGTTAAAATCTTCATTTTTTCATCACAGATATGCCCAAGGTGCACAAAAGTGCTGGAAACGGTGAGATAAGCCTAATTTTGCAACAATGTTTAAGGTTTGGAGGTTTCATAGACTAAAGTTGAAAATCAGTGGTTTGACTGCCATAATGAAATAGGGTCACTAATCAACGTGTTTTCTCAAAAGGCCTTCAGTCAAATTCCTTGATACTTAAAATGCATACAGTGGATTATAATAATGAAAAAGGATAATTTGAAATCTTGGTTTCAACTCTAAAGGAACTCTTTAAAAAAAAGATTTTAAGTTTTGGAAACCCCAATGAAAAAGTAGCAACTGCACGGTTTCTACTGTCAGATTCGCTCTAAGTGCCAAAAAGTGCTGGAAACGGGGAGATAAGCCTATTTTTGCAACTTTGGTTAAAATCTTCAATTTTTCATCACAGATGTGCCCAAGATGCACAAAAGCGCTGGAAACGGTGAGATAAGCCTATTTTTGCAACTTTGGTTAAAATCTTCAATTTTTCATCACAGATGTGCCCAAGATGCGCAAAAGTGCTGGAAACGGTGAGATAAGCCTATTTTTGCAACTTTGGTTAAAATCTTAAATTTTTCATCACAGATGTGCCCAAGGTGCGCAAAAGTGCTGGAAACGGTGAGATAAGCCTAATTTTGCAACAATGTTTAAGGTTTGGAGGTTTCATAGACTAAAGTTGAAAATCAGTGGTTTGACTGCCATAATGAAATAGGGTCACTAATCAACGTGTTTTCTCAAAAGGCCTTCACTCAATTTCCTTGATACTTAAAATGCATACAGTGGATTATAATAATGAAAAAGGATAATTTGAAATCTTGGTTTCAACTCTAAAGGAACTCTTTAAAAAAAAGATTTTAAGTTTTGGAAACCCCAATGAAAAAGTAGCAACTGCACGGTTTCTACTGTCAGATTCGCTCTAAGTGCCAAAAAGTGCTGGAAACGGGGAGATAAGCCTATTTTTGCAACAATGGTTAAAATCTTCAATTTTTCATCACAGATGTGTCCAAGATGCACAAAAGCGCTGGAAACGGTGAGATAAGCCTATTTTTGCAACTTTGGTTAAAATCTTCAATTTTTCATCACAGATGTGCCCAAGATGCGCAAAAGCTCTGGAAACGGTGAGATAAGCCTATTTTTGCAACTTTGGTTAAAATCTTCAATTTTTCAAAACAGATGTGCCCAAGATGCGCAAAAGCGCTGGAAACGGTGAGATAAGCCTATTTTTGCAACTTTGGTTAAAATCTTCATTTTTTCATCACAGATATGCCCAAGGTGCACAAAAGTGCTGGAAACGGTGAGATAAGCCTAATTTTGCAACAATGTTTAAGGTTTGGAGGTTTCATAGACTAAAGTTGAAAATCAGTGGTTTGACTGCCATAATGAAATAGGGTCACTAATCAACGTGTTTTCTCAAAAGGCCTTCACTCAATTTCCTTGATACTTAAAATGCATACAGTGGATTATAATAATGAAAAAGGATAATTTGAAATCTTGGTTTCAACTCTAAAGGAACTCTTTAAAAAAAAGATTTTAAGTTTTGGAAACCCCAATGAAAAAGTAGCAACTGCACGGTTTCTACTGTCAGATTCGCTCTAAGTGCCAAAAAGTGCTGGAAACGGGGAGATAAGCCTATTTTTGCAACAATGGTTAAAATCTTCAATTTTTCATCACAGATGTGTCCAAGATGCACAAAAGCGCTGGAAACGGTGAGATAAGCCTATTTTTGCAACTTTGGTTAAAATCTTCAATTTTTCATCACAGATGTGCCCAAGATGCGCAAAAGCGCTGGAAACGGTGAGATAAGCCTATTTTTGCAACTTTGGTTAAAATCTTAAATTTTTCATCACAGATGTGCCCAAGGTGCGCAAAAGTGCTGGAAACGGTGAGATAAGCCTAATTTTGCAACAATGTTTAAGGTTTGGAGGTTTCATAGACTAAAGTTGAAAATCAGTGGTTTGACTGCCATAATGAAATAGGGTCACTAATCAACGTGTTTTCTCAAAAGGCCTTCACTCAATTTCCTTGATACTTAAAATGCATACAGTGGATTATAATAATGAAAAAGGATAATTTGAAATCTTGGTTTCAACTCTAAAGGAACTCTTTAAAAAAAAGATTTTAAGTTTTGGAAACCCCAATGAAAAAGTAGCAACTGCACGGTTTCTACTGTCAGATTCGCTCTAAGTGCCAAAAAGTGCTGGAAACGGGGAGATAAGCCTATTTTTGCAACAATGGTTAAAATCTTCAATTTTTCATCACAGATGTGTCCAAGATGCACAAAAGCGCTGGAAACGGTGAGATAAGCCTATTTTTGCAACTTTGGTTAAAATCTTCAATTTTTCATCACAGATGTGCCCAAGATGCGCAAAAGCTCTGGAAACGGTGAGATAAGCCTATTTTTGCAACTTTGGTTAAAATCTTAAATTTTTCATCACAGATGTGCCCAAGATGCGCAAAAGCGCTGGAAACGGTGAGATAAGCCTATTTTTGCAACTTTGGTTAAAATCTTCATTTTTTCATCACAGATATGCCCAAGGTGCACAAAAGTGCTGGAAACGGTGAGATAAGCCTAATTTTGCAACAATGTTTAAGGTTTGGAGGTTTCATAGACTAAAGTTGAAAATCAGTGGTTTGACTGCCATAATGAAATAGGGTCACTAATCAACGTGTTTTCTCAAAAGGCCTTCAGTCAAATTCCTTGATACTTAAAATGCATACAGTGGATTATAATAATGAAAAAGGATAATTTGAAATCTTGGTTTCAACTCTAAAGGAACTCTTTAAAAAAAAGATTTTAAGTTTTGGAAACCCCAATGAAAAAGTAGCAACTGCACGGTTTCTACTGTCAGATTCGCTCTAAGTGCCAAAAAGTGCTGGAAACGGGGAGATAAGCCTATTTTTGCAACAATGGTTAAAATCTTCAATTTTTCATCACAGATGTGTCCAAGATGCACAAAAGCGCTGGAAACGGTGAGATAAGCCTATTTTTGCAACTTTGGTTAAAATCTTCAATTTTTCATCACAGATGTGCCCAAGATGCACAAAAGCGCTGGAAACGGTGAGATAAGCCTATTTTTGCAACTTTGGTTAAAATCTTCAATTTTTCATCACAGATGTGCCCAAGATGCGCAAAAGTGCTGGAAACGGTGAGATAAGCCTATTTTTGCAACTTTGGTTAAAATCTTCATTTTTTCATCACAGATATGCCCAAGGTGCGCAAAAGTGCTGGAAACGGTGAGATAAGCCTAATTTTGCAACAATGTTTAAGGTTTGGAGGTTTCATAGACTAAAGTTGAAAATCAGTGGTTTGACTGCCATAATGAAATAGGGTCACTAATCAACGTGTTTTCTCAAAAGGCCTTCACTCAATTTCCTTGATACTTAAAATGCATACAGTGGATTATAATAATGAAAAAGGATAATTTGAAATCTTGGTTTCAACTCTAAAGGAACTCTTTAAAAAAAAGATTTTAAGTTTTGGAAACCCCAATGAAAAAGTAGCAACTGCACGGTTTCTACTGTCAGATTCGCTCTAAGTGCCAAAAAGTGCTGGAAACGGGGAGATAAGCCTATTTTTGCAACAATGGTTAAAATCTTCAATTTTTCATCACAGATGTGTCCAAGATGCACAAAAGCGCTGGAAACGGTGAGATAAGCCTATTTTTGCAACTTTGGTTAAAATCTTCAATTTTTCATCACAGATGTGCCCAAGATGCGCAAAAGCTCTGGAAACGGTGAGATAAGCCTATTTTTGCAACTTTGGTTAAAATCTTCAATTTTTCAAAACAGATGTGCCCAAGATGCGCAAAAGCGCTGGAAACGGTGAGATAAGCCTATTTTTGCAACTTTGGTTAAAATCTTCATTTTTTCATCACAGATATGCCCAAGGTGCACAAAAGTGCTGGAAACGGTGAGATAAGCCTAATTTTGCAACAATGTTTAAGGTTTGGAGGTTTCATAGACTAAAGTTGAAAATCAGTGGTTTGACTGCCATAATGAAATAGGGTCACTAATCAACGTGTTTTCTCAAAAGGCCTTCAGTCAAATTCCTTGATACTTAAAATGCATACAGTGGATTATAATAATGAAAAAGGATAATTTGAAATCTTGGTTTCAACTCTAAAGGAACTCTTTAAAAAAAAGATTTTAAGTTTTGGAAACCCCAATGAAAAAGTAGCAACTGCACGGTTTCTACTGTCAGATTCGCTCTAAGTGCCAAAAAGTGCTGGAAACGGGGAGATAAGCCTATTTTTGCAACAATGGTTAAAATCTTCAATTTTTCATCACAGATGTGTCCAAGATGCACAAAAGCGCTGGAAACGGTGAGATAAGCCTATTTTTGCAACTTTGGTTAAAATCTTCAATTTTTCATCACAGATGTGCCCAAGATGCACAAAAGCGCTGGAAACGGTGAGATAAGCCTATTTTTGCAACTTTGGTTAAAATCTTCAATTTTTCATCACAGATGTGCCCAAGATGCGCAAAAGTGCTGGAAACGGTGAGATAAGCCTATTTTTGCAACTTTGGTTAAAATCTTAAATTTTTCATCACAGATGTGCCCAAGGTGCGCAAAAGTGCTGGAAACGGTGAGATAAGCCTAATTTTGCAACAATGTTTAAGGTTTGGAGGTTTCATAGACTAAAGTTGAAAATCAGTGGTTTGACTGCCATAATGAAATAGGGTCACTAATCAACGTGTTTTCTCAAAAGGCCTTCACTCAATTTCCTTGATACTTAAAATGCATACAGTGGATTATAATAATGAAAAAGGATAATTTGAAATCTTGGTTTCAACTCTAAAGGAACTCTTTAAAAAAAAGATTTTAAGTTTTGGAAACCCCAATGAAAAAGTAGCAACTGCACGGTTTCTACTGTCAGATTCGCTCTAAGTGCCAAAAAGTGCTGGAAACGGGGAGATAAGCCTATTTTTGCAACAATGGTTAAAATCTTCAATTTTTCATCACAGATGTGTCCAAGATGCACAAAAGCGCTGGAAACGGTGAGATAAGCCTATTTTTGCAACTTTGGTTAAAATCTTCAATTTTTCATCACAGATGTGCCCAAGATGCGCAAAAGCTCTGGAAACGGTGAGATAAGCCTATTTTTGCAACTTTGGTTAAAATCTTCAATTTTTCAAAACAGATGTGCCCAAGATGCGCAAAAGCGCTGGAAACGGTGAGATAAGCCTATTTTTGCAACTTTGGTTAAAATCTTCATTTTTTCATCACAGATATGCCCAAGGTGCACAAAAGTGCTGGAAACGGTGAGATAAGCCTAATTTTGCAACAATGTTTAAGGTTTGGAGGTTTCATAGACTAAAGTTGAAAATCAGTGGTTTGACTGCCATAATGAAATAGGGTCACTAATCAACGTGTTTTCTCAAAAGGCCTTCACTCAATTTCCTTGATACTTAAAATGCATACAGTGGATTATAATAATGAAAAAGGATAATTTGAAATCTTGGTTTCAACTCTAAAGGAACTCTTTAAAAAAAAGATTTTAAGTTTTGGAAACCCCAATGAAAAAGTAGCAACTGCACGGTTTCTACTGTCAGATTCGCTCTAAGTGCCAAAAAGTGCTGGAAACGGGGAGATAAGCCTATTTTTGCAACAATGGTTAAAATCTTCAATTTTTCATCACAGATGTGTCCAAGATGCACAAAAGCGCTGGAAACGGTGAGATAAGCCTATTTTTGCAACTTTGGTTAAAATCTTCAATTTTTCATCACAGATGTGCCCAAGATGCGCAAAAGCGCTGGAAACGGTGAGATAAGCCTATTTTTGCAACTTTGGTTAAAATCTTAAATTTTTCATCACAGATGTGCCCAAGGTGCGCAAAAGTGCTGGAAACGGTGAGATAAGCCTAATTTTGCAACAATGTTTAAGGTTTGGAGGTTTCATAGACTAAAGTTGAAAATCAGTGGTTTGACTGCCATAATGAAATAGGGTCACTAATCAACGTGTTTTCTCAAAAGGCCTTCACTCAATTTCCTTGATACTTAAAATGCATACAGTGGATTATAATAATGAAAAAGGATAATTTGAAATCTTGGTTTCAACTCTAAAGGAACTCTTTAAAAAAAAGATTTTAAGTTTTGGAAACCCCAATGAAAAAGTAGCAACTGCACGGTTTCTACTGTCAGATTCGCTCTAAGTGCCAAAAAGTGCTGGAAACGGGGAGATAAGCCTATTTTTGCAACAATGGTTAAAATCTTCAATTTTTCAAAACAGATGTGCCCAAGATGCGCAAAAGCGCTGGAAACGGTGAGATAAGCCTATTTTTGCAACTTTGGTTAAAATCTTCAATTTTTCATCACAGATGTGCCCAAGATGCGCAAAAGCTCTGGAAACGGTGAGATAAGCCTATTTTTGCAACTTTGGTTAAAATCTTCAATTTTTCAAAACAGATGTGCCCAAGATGCGCAAAAGCGCTGGAAACGGTGAGATAAGCCTATTTTTGCAACTTTGGTTAAAATCTTCATTTTTTCATCACAGATATGCCCAAGGTGCACAAAAGTGCTGGAAACGGTGAGATAAGCCTAATTTTGCAACAATGTTTAAGGTTTGGAGGTTTCATAGACTAAAGTTGAAAATCAGTGGTTTGACTGCCATAATGAAATAGGGTCACTAATCAACGTGTTTTCTCAAAAGGCCTTCACTCAATTTCCTTGATACTTAAAATGCATACAGTGGATTATAATAATGAAAAAGGATAATTTGAAATCTTGGTTTCAACTCTAAAGGAACTCTTTAAAAAAAAGATTTTAAGTTTTGGAAACCCCAATGAAAAAGTAGCAACTGCACGGTTTCTACTGTCAGATTCGCTCTAAGTGCCAAAAAGTGCTGGAAACGGGGAGATAAGCCTATTTTTGCAACAATGGTTAAAATCTTCAATTTTTCATCACAGATGTGTCCAAGATGCACAAAAGCGCTGGAAACGGTGAGATAAGCCTATTTTTGCAACTTTGGTTAAAATCTTCAATTTTTCATCACAGATGTGCCCAAGATGCGCAAAAGCGCTGGAAACGGTGAGATAAGCCTATTTTTGCAACTTTGGTTAAAATCTTAAATTTTTCATCACAGATGTGCCCAAGGTGCGCAAAAGTGCTGGAAACGGTGAGATAAGCCTAATTTTGCAACAATGTTTAAGGTTTGGAGGTTTCATAGACTAAAGTTGAAAATCAGTGGTTTGACTGCCATAATGAAATAGGGTCACTAATCAACGTGTTTTCTCAAAAGGCCTTCACTCAATTTCCTTGATACTTAAAATGCATACAGTGGATTATAATAATGAAAAAGGATAATTTGAAATCTTGGTTTCAACTCTAAAGGAACTCTTTAAAAAAAAGATTTTAAGTTTTGGAAACCCCAATGAAAAAGTAGCAACTGCACGGTTTCTACTGTCAGATTCGCTCTAAGTGCCAAAAAGTGCTGGAAACGGGGAGATAAGCCTATTTTTGCAACAATGGTTAAAATCTTCAATTTTTCATCACAGATGTGTCCAAGATGCACAAAAGCGCTGGAAACGGTGAGATAAGCCTATTTTTGCAACTTTGGTTAAAATCTTCAATTTTTCATCACAGATGTGCCCAAGATGCGCAAAAGCTCTGGAAACGGTGAGATAAGCCTATTTTTGCAACTTTGGTTAAAATCTTCATTTTTTCATCACAGATATGCCCAAGGTGCACAAAAGTGCTGGAAACGGTGAGATAAGCCTAATTTTGCAACAATGTTTAAGGTTTGGAGGTTTCATAGACTAAAGTTGAAAATCAGTGGTTTGACTGCCATAATGAAATAGGGTCACTAATCAACGTGTTTTCTCAAAAGGCCTTCACTCAATTTCCTTGATACTTAAAATGCATACAGTGGATTATAATAATGAAAAAGGATAATTTGAAATCTTGGTTTCAACTCTAAAGGAACTCTTTAAAAAAAAGATTTTAAGTTTTGGAAACCCCAATGAAAAAGTAGCAACTGCACGGTTTCTACTGTCAGATTCGCTCTAAGTGCCAAAAAGTGCTGGAAACGGGGAGATAAGCCTATTTTTGCAACAATGGTTAAAATCTTCAATTTTTCATCACAGATGTGTCCAAGATGCACAAAAGCGCTGGAAACGGTGAGATAAGCCTATTTTTGCAACTTTGGTTAAAATCTTCAATTTTTCATCACAGATGTGCCCAAGATGCGCAAAAGCTCTGGAAACGGTGAGATAAGCCTATTTTTGCAACTTTGGTTAAAATCTTCAATTTTTCAAAACAGATGTGCCCAAGATGCGCAAAAGCGCTGGAAACGGTGAGATAAGCCTATTTTTGCAACTTTGGTTAAAATCTTCATTTTTTCATCACAGATATGCCCAAGGTGCACAAAAGTGCTGGAAACGGTGAGATAAGCCTAATTTTGCAACAATGTTTAAGGTTTGGAGGTTTCATAGACTAAAGTTGAAAATCAGTGGTTTGACTGCCATAATGAAATAGGGTCACTAATCAACGTGTTTTCTCAAAAGGCCTTCACTCAATTTCCTTGATACTTAAAATGCATACAGTGGATTATAATAATGAAAAAGGATAATTTGAAATCTTGGTTTCAACTCTAAAGGAACTCTTTAAAAAAAAGATTTTAAGTTTTGGAAACCCCAATGAAAAAGTAGCAACTGCACGGTTTCTACTGTCAGATTCGCTCTAAGTGCCAAAAAGTGCTGGAAACGGGGAGATAAGCCTATTTTTGCAACAATGGTTAAAATCTTCAATTTTTCATCACAGATGTGTCCAAGATGCACAAAAGCGCTGGAAACGGTGAGATAAGCCTATTTTTGCAACTTTGGTTAAAATCTTCAATTTTTCATCACAGATGTGCCCAAGATGCGCAAAAGCGCTGGAAACGGTGAGATAAGCCTATTTTTGCAACTTTGGTTAAAATCTTAAATTTTTCATCACAGATGTGCCCAAGGTGCGCAAAAGTGCTGGAAACGGTGAGATAAGCCTAATTTTGCAACAATGTTTAAGGTTTGGAGGTTTCATAGACTAAAGTTGAAAATCAGTGGTTTGACTGCCATAATGAAATAGGGTCACTAATCAACGTGTTTTCTCAAAAGGCCTTCACTCAATTTCCTTGATACTTAAAATGCATACAGTGGATTATAATAATGAAAAAGGATAATTTGAAATCTTGGTTTCAACTCTAAAGGAACTCTTTAAAAAAAAGATTTTAAGTTTTGGAAACCCCAATGAAAAAGTAGCAACTGCACGGTTTCTACTGTCAGATTCGCTCTAAGTGCCAAAAAGTGCTGGAAACGGGGAGATAAGCCTATTTTTGCAACAATGGTTAAAATCTTCAATTTTTCATCACAGATGTGTCCAAGATGCACAAAAGCGCTGGAAACGGTGAGATAAGCCTATTTTTGCAACTTTGGTTAAAATCTTCAATTTTTCATCACAGATGTGCCCAAGATGCGCAAAAGCTCTGGAAACGGTGAGATAAGCCTATTTTTGCAACTTTGGTTAAAATCTTCAATTTTTCAAAACAGATGTGCCCAAGATGCGCAAAAGCGCTGGAAACGGTGAGATAAGCCTATTTTTGCAACTTTGGTTAAAATCTTCATTTTTTCATCACAGATATGCCCAAGGTGCACAAAAGTGCTGGAAACGGTGAGATAAGCCTAATTTTGCAACAATGTTTAAGGTTTGGAGGTTTCATAGACTAAAGTTGAAAATCAGTGGTTTGACTGCCATAATGAAATAGGGTCACTAATCAACGTGTTTTCTCAAAAGGCCTTCACTCAATTTCCTTGATACTTAAAATGCATACAGTGGATTATAATAATGAAAAAGGATAATTTGAAATCTTGGTTTCAACTCTAAAGGAACTCTTTAAAAAAAAGATTTTAAGTTTTGGAAACCCCAATGAAAAAGTAGCAACTGCACGGTTTCTACTGTCAGATTCGCTCTAAGTGCCAAAAAGTGCTGGAAACGGGGAGATAAGCCTATTTTTGCAACAATGGTTAAAATCTTCAATTTTTCATCACAGATGTGTCCAAGATGCACAAAAGCGCTGGAAACGGTGAGATAAGCCTATTTTTGCAACTTTGGTTAAAATCTTCAATTTTTCATCACAGATGTGCCCAAGATGCGCAAAAGCTCTGGAAACGGTGAGATAAGCCTATTTTTGCAACTTTGGTTAAAATCTTAAATTTTTCATCACAGATGTGCCCAAGATGCGCAAAAGCGCTGGAAACGGTGAGATAAGCCTATTTTTGCAACTTTGGTTAAAATCTTCATTTTTTCATCACAGATATGCCCAAGGTGCACAAAAGTGCTGGAAACGGTGAGATAAGCCTAATTTTGCAACAATGTTTAAGGTTTGGAGGTTTCATAGACTAAAGTTGAAAATCAGTGGTTTGACTGCCATAATGAAATAGGGTCACTAATCAACGTGTTTTCTCAAAAGGCCTTCACTCAATTTCCTTGATACTTAAAATGCATACAGTGGATTATAATAATGAAAAAGGATAATTTGAAATCTTGGTTTCAACTCTAAAGGAACTCTTTAAAAAAAAGATTTTAAGTTTTGGAAACCCCAATGAAAAAGTAGCAACTGCACGGTTTCTACTGTCAGATTCGCTCTAAGTGCCAAAAAGTGCTGGAAACGGGGAGATAAGCCTATTTTTGCAACAATGGTTAAAATCTTCAATTTTTCATCACAGATGTGTCCAAGATGCACAAAAGCGCTGGAAACGGTGAGATAAGCCTATTTTTGCAACTTTGGTTAAAATCTTCAATTTTTCATCACAGATGTGCCCAAGATGCACAAAAGCGCTGGAAACGGTGAGATAAGCCTATTTTTGCAACTTTGGTTAAAATCTTCAATTTTTCATCACAGATGTGCCCAAGATGCGCAAAAGTGCTGGAAACGGTGAGATAAGCCTATTTTTGCAACTTTGGTTAAAATCTTCATTTTTTCATCACAGATATGCCCAAGGTGCGCAAAAGTGCTGGAAACGGTGAGATAAGCCTAATTTTGCAACAATGTTTAAGGTTTGGAGGTTTCATAGACTAAAGTTGAAAATCAGTGGTTTGACTGCCATAATGAAATAGGGTCACTAATCAACGTGTTTTCTCAAAAGGCCTTCACTCAATTTCCTTGATACTTAAAATGCATACAGTGGATTATAATAATGAAAAAGGATAATTTGAAATCTTGGTTTCAACTCTAAAGGAACTCTTTAAAAAAAAGATTTTAAGTTTTGGAAACCCCAATGAAAAAGTAGCAACTGCACGGTTTCTACTGTCAGATTCGCTCTAAGTGCCAAAAAGTGCTGGAAACGGGGAGATAAGCCTATTTTTGCAACAATGGTTAAAATCTTCAATTTTTCATCACAGATGTGTCCAAGATGCACAAAAGCGCTGGAAACGGTGAGATAAGCCTATTTTTGCAACTTTGGTTAAAATCTTCAATTTTTCATCACAGATGTGCCCAAGATGCGCAAAAGCTCTGGAAACGGTGAGATAAGCCTATTTTTGCAACTTTGGTTAAAATCTTCAATTTTTCAAAACAGATGTGCCCAAGATGCGCAAAAGCGCTGGAAACGGTGAGATAAGCCTATTTTTGCAACTTTGGTTAAAATCTTCATTTTTTCATCACAGATATGCCCAAGGTGCACAAAAGTGCTGGAAACGGTGAGATAAGCCTAATTTTGCAACAATGTTTAAGGTTTGGAGGTTTCATAGACTAAAGTTGAAAATCAGTGGTTTGACTGCCATAATGAAATAGGGTCACTAATCAACGTGTTTTCTCAAAAGGCCTTCACTCAATTTCCTTGATACTTAAAATGCATACAGTGGATTATAATAATGAAAAAGGATAATTTGAAATCTTGGTTTCAACTCTAAAGGAACTCTTTAAAAAAAAGATTTTAAGTTTTGGAAACCCCAATGAAAAAGTAGCAACTGCACGGTTTCTACTGTCAGATTCGCTCTAAGTGCCAAAAAGTGCTGGAAACGGGGAGATAAGCCTATTTTTGCAACAATGGTTAAAATCTTCAATTTTTCATCACAGATGTGTCCAAGATGCACAAAAGCGCTGGAAACGGTGAGATAAGCCTATTTTTGCAACTTTGGTTAAAATCTTCAATTTTTCATCACAGATGTGCCCAAGATGCGCAAAAGCGCTGGAAACGGTGAGATAAGCCTATTTTTGCAACTTTGGTTAAAATCTTAAATTTTTCATCACAGATGTGCCCAAGGTGCGCAAAAGTGCTGGAAACGGTGAGATAAGCCTAATTTTGCAACAATGTTTAAGGTTTGGAGGTTTCATAGACTAAAGTTGAAAATCAGTGGTTTGACTGCCATAATGAAATAGGGTCACTAATCAACGTGTTTTCTCAAAAGGCCTTCACTCAATTTCCTTGATACTTAAAATGCATACAGTGGATTATAATAATGAAAAAGGATAATTTGAAATCTTGGTTTCAACTCTAAAGGAACTCTTTAAAAAAAAGATTTTAAGTTTTGGAAACCCCAATGAAAAAGTAGCAACTGCACGGTTTCTACTGTCAGATTCGCTCTAAGTGCCAAAAAGTGCTGGAAACGGGGAGATAAGCCTATTTTTGCAACAATGGTTAAAATCTTCAATTTTTCATCACAGATGTGTCCAAGATGCACAAAAGCGCTGGAAACGGTGAGATAAGCCTATTTTTGCAACTTTGGTTAAAATCTTCAATTTTTCATCACAGATGTGCCCAAGATGCGCAAAAGCTCTGGAAACGGTGAGATAAGCCTATTTTTGCAACTTTGGTTAAAATCTTAAATTTTTCATCACAGATGTGCCCAAGATGCGCAAAAGCGCTGGAAACGGTGAGATAAGCCTATTTTTGCAACTTTGGTTAAAATCTTCATTTTTTCATCACAGATATGCCCAAGGTGCACAAAAGTGCTGGAAACGGTGAGATAAGCCTAATTTTGCAACAATGTTTAAGGTTTGGAGGTTTCATAGACTAAAGTTGAAAATCAGTGGTTTGACTGCCATAATGAAATAGGGTCACTAATCAACGTGTTTTCTCAAAAGGCCTTCACTCAATTTCCTTGATACTTAAAATGCATACAGTGGATTATAATAATGAAAAAGGATAATTTGAAATCTTGGTTTCAACTCTAAAGGAACTCTTTAAAAAAAAGATTTTAAGTTTTGGAAACCCCAATGAAAAAGTAGCAACTGCACGGTTTCTACTGTCAGATTCGCTCTAAGTGCCAAAAAGTGCTGGAAACGGGGAGATAAGCCTATTTTTGCAACAATGGTTAAAATCTTCAATTTTTCATCACAGATGTGTCCAAGATGCACAAAAGCGCTGGAAACGGTGAGATAAGCCTATTTTTGCAACTTTGGTTAAAATCTTCAATTTTTCATCACAGATGTGCCCAAGATGCGCAAAAGTGCTGGAAACGGTGAGATAAGCCTAATTTTGCAACAATGTTTAAGGTTTGGAGGTTTCATAGACTAAAGTTGAAAATCAGTGGTTTGACTGCCATAATGAAATAGGGTCACTAATCAACGTGTTTTCTCAAAAGGCCTTCACTCAATTTCCTTGTTACTTAAAATGCATACAGTGGATTATAATAATGAAAAAGGATAATTTGAAATCTTGGTTTCAACTCTAAAGGAACTCTTTAAAAAAAAGATTTTAAGTTTTGGAAACCCCAATGAAAAAGTAGCAACTGCACGGTTTCTACTGTCAGATTCGCTCTAAGTGCCAAAAAGTGCTGGAAACGGGGAGATAAGCCTATTTTTGCAACAATGGTTAAAATCTTCAATTTTTCATCACAGATGTGTCCAAGATGCACAAAAGCGCTGGAAACGGTGAGATAAGCCTATTTTTGCAACTTTGGTTAAAATCTTCAATTTTTCATCACAGATGTGCCCAAGATGCGCAAAAGCTCTGGAAACGGTGAGATAAGCCTATTTTTGCAACTTTGGTTAAAATCTTCAATTTTTCAAAACAGATGTGCCCAAGATGCGCAAAAGCGCTGGAAACGGTGAGATAAGCCTATTTTTGCAACTTTGGTTAAAATCTTCATTTTTTCATCACAGATATGCCCAAGGTGCACAAAAGTGCTGGAAACGGTGAGATAAGCCTAATTTTGCAACAATGTTTAAGGTTTGGAGGTTTCATAGACTAAAGTTGAAAATCAGTGGTTTGACTGCCATAATGAAATAGGGTCACTAATCAACGTGTTTTCTCAAAAGGCCTTCACTCAATTTCCTTGATACTTAAAATGCATACAGTGGATTATAATAATGAAAAAGGATAATTTGAAATCTTGGTTTCAACTCTAAAGGAACTCTTTAAAAAAAAGATTTTAAGTTTTGGAAACCCCAATGAAAAAGTAGCAACTGCACGGTTTCTACTGTCAGATTCGCTCTAAGTGCCAAAAAGTGCTGGAAACGGGGAGATAAGCCTATTTTTGCAACAATGGTTAAAATCTTCAATTTTTCATCACAGATGTGTCCAAGATGCACAAAAGCGCTGGAAACGGTGAGATAAGCCTATTTTTGCAACTTTGGTTAAAATCTTCAATTTTTCATCACAGATGTGCCCAAGATGCGCAAAAGCGCTGGAAACGGTGAGATAAGCCTATTTTTGCAACTTTGGTTAAAATCTTAAATTTTTCATCACAGATGTGCCCAAGGTGCGCAAAAGTGCTGGAAACGGTGAGATAAGCCTAATTTTGCAACAATGTTTAAGGTTTGGAGGTTTCATAGACTAAAGTTGAAAATCAGTGGTTTGACTGCCATAATGAAATAGGGTCACTAATCAACGTGTTTTCTCAAAAGGCCTTCACTCAATTTCCTTGATACTTAAAATGCATACAGTGGATTATAATAATGAAAAAGGATAATTTGAAATCTTGGTTTCAACTCTAAAGGAACTCTTTAAAAAAAAGATTTTAAGTTTTGGAAACCCCAATGAAAAAGTAGCAACTGCACGGTTTCTACTGTCAGATTCGCTCTAAGTGCCAAAAAGTGCTGGAAACGGGGAGATAAGCCTATTTTTGCAACAATGGTTAAAATCTTCAATTTTTCATCACAGATGTGTCCAAGATGCACAAAAGCGCTGGAAACGGTGAGATAAGCCTATTTTTGCAACTTTGGTTAAAATCTTCATTTTTTCATCACAGATATGCCCAAGGTGCACAAAAGTGCTGGAAACGGTGAGATAAGCCTAATTTTGCAACAATGTTTAAGGTTTGGAGGTTTCATAGACTAAAGTTGAAAATCAGTGGTTTGACTGCCATAATGAAATAGGGTCACTAATCAACGTGTTTTCTCAAAAGGCCTTCACTCAATTTCCTTGATACTTAAAATGCATACAGTGGATTATAATAATGAAAAAGGATAATTTGAAATCTTGGTTTCAACTCTAAAGGAACTCTTTAAAAAAAAGATTTTAAGTTTTGGAAACCCCAATGAAAAAGTAGCAACTGCACGGTTTCTACTGTCAGATTCGCTCTAAGTGCCAAAAAGTGCTGGAAACGGGGAGATAAGCCTATTTTTGCAACAATGGTTAAAATCTTCAATTTTTCATCACAGATGTGTCCAAGATGCACAAAAGCGCTGGAAACGGTGAGATAAGCCTATTTTTGCAACTTTGGTTAAAATCTTCATTTTTTCATCACAGATATGCCCAAGGTGCACAAAAGTGCTGGAAACGGTGAGATAAGCCTAATTTTGCAACAATGTTTAAGGTTTGGAGGTTTCATAGACTAAAGTTGAAAATCAGTGGTTTGACTGCCATAATGAAATAGGGTCACTAATCAACGTGTTTTCTCAAAAGGCCTTCAGTCAAATTCCTTGATACTTAAAATGCATACAGTGGATTATAATAATGAAAAAGGATAATTTGAAATCTTGGTTTCAACTCTAAAGGAACTCTTTAAAAAAAAGATTTTAAGTTTTGGAAACCCCAATGAAAAAGTAGCAACTGCACGGTTTCTACTGTCAGATTCGCTCTAAGTGCCAAAAAGTGCTGGAAACGGGGAGATAAGCCTATTTTTGCAACAATGGTTAAAATCTTCAATTTTTCATCACAGATGTGTCCAAGATGCACAAAAGCGCTGGAAACGGTGAGATAAGCCTATTTTTGCAACTTTGGTTAAAATCTTCAATTTTTCATCACAGATGTGCCCAAGATGCACAAAAGCGCTGGAAACGGTGAGATAAGCCTATTTTTGCAACTTTGGTTAAAATCTTCATTTTTTCATCACAGATATGCCCAAGGTGCACAAAAGTGCTGGAAACGGTGAGATAAGCCTAATTTTGCAACAATGTTTAAGGTTTGGAGGTTTCATAGACTAAAGTTGAAAATCAGTGGTTTGACTGCCATAATGAAATAGGGTCACTAATCAACGTGTTTTCTCAAAAGGCCTTCACTCAATTTCCTTGATACTTAAAATGCATACAGTGGATTATAATAATGAAAAAGGATAATTTGAAATCTTGGTTTCAACTCTAAAGGAACTCTTTAAAAAAAAGATTTTAAGTTTTGGAAACCCCAATGAAAAAGTAGCAACTGCACGGTTTCTACTGTCAGATTCGCTCTAAGTGCCAAAAAGTGCTGGAAACGGGGAGATAAGCCTATTTTTGCAACAATGGTTAAAATCTTCAATTTTTCATCACAGATGTGCCCAAGATGCACAAAAGCGCTGGAAACGGTGAGATAAGCCTATTTTTGCAACTTTGGTTAAAATCTTCAATTTTTCATCACAGATGTGCCCAAGATGCACAAAAGCGCTGGAAACGGTGAGATAAGCCTATTTTTGCAACTTTGGTTAAAATCTTCAATTTTTCATCACAGATGTGCCCAAGATGCGCAAAAGCGCTGGAAACGGTGAGATAAGCCTATTTTTGCAACTTTGGTTAAAATCTTAAATTTTTCATCACAGATGTGCCCAAGATGACCAAAAGCGCTGGAAACGGTGAGATAAGCCTATTTTTGCAACTTTGGTTAAAATCTTCAATTTTTCATCACAGATGTGCCCAAGATGCACAAAAGCGCTGGAAACGGTGAGATAAGCCTATTTTTGCAACTTTGGTTAAAATCTTCATTTTTTCATCACAGATGTGCCCAAGGTGCGCAAAAGTGCTGGAAACGGTGAGATAAGCCTAATTTTGCAACAATGTTTAAGGTTTGGAGGTTTCATAGACTAAAGTTGAAAATCAGTGGTTTGACTGCCATAATGAAATAGGGTCACTAATCAACGTGTTTTCTCAAAAGGCCTTCACTCAATTTCCTTGATACTTAAAATGCATACAGTGGATTATAATAATGAAAAAGGATAATTTGAAATCTTGGTTTCAACTCTAAAGGAACTCTTTAAAAAAAAGATTTTAAGTTTTGGAAACCCCAATGAAAAAGTAGCAACTGCACGGTTTCTACTGTCAGATTCGCTCTAAGTGCCAAAAAGTGCTGGAAACGGGGAGATAAGCCTATTTTTGCAACAATGGTTAAAATCTTCAATTTTTCATCACAGATGTGTCCAAGATGCACAAAAGCGCTGGAAACGGTGAGATAAGCCTATTTTTGCAACTTTGGTTAAAATCTGCAATTTTTCATCACAGATGTGCCCAAGATGCGCAAAAGCTCTGGAAACGGTGAGATAAGCCTATTTTTGCAACTTTGGTTAAAATCTTCAATTTTTCAAAACAGATATGCCCAAGGTGCACAAAAGTGCTGGAAACGGTGAGATAAGCCTAATTTTGCAACAATGTTTAAGGTTTGGAGGTTTCATAGACTAAAGTTGAAAATCAGTGGTTTGACTGCCATAATGAAATAGGGTCACTAATCAACGTGTTTTCTCAAAAGGCCTTCACTCAATTTCCTTGATACTTAAAATGCATACAGTGGATTATAATAATGAAAAAGGATAATTTGAAATCTTGGTTTCAACTCTAAAGGAACTCTTTAAAAAAAAGATTTTAAGTTTTGGAAACCCCAATGAAAAAGTAGCAACTGCACGGTTTCTACTGTCAGATTCGCTCTAAGTGCCAAAAAGTGCTGGAAACGGGGAGATAAGCCTATTTTTGCAACAATGGTTAAAATCTTCAATTTTTCATCACAGATGTGTCCAAGATGCACAAAAGCGCTGGAAACGGTGAGATAAGCCTATTTTTGCAACTTTGGTTAAAATCTTCAATTTTTCATCACAGATGTGCCCAAGATGCACAAAAGCGCTGGAAACGGTGAGATAAGCCTATTTTTGCAACTTTGGTTAAAATCTTCAATTTTTCATCACAGATGTGCCCAAGATGCGCAAAAGCGCTGGAAACGGTGAGATAAGCCTATTTTTGCAACTTTGGTTAAAATCTTAAATTTTTCATCACAGATGTGCCCAAGATGACCAAAAGCGCTGGAAACGGTGAGATAAGCCTATTTTTGCAACTTTGGTTAAAATCTTCAATTTTTCATCACAGATGTGCCCAAGATGCACAAAAGCGCTGGAAACGGTGAGATAAGCCTATTTTTGCAACTTTGGTTAAAATCTTCATTTTTTCATCACAGATATGCCCAAGGTGCACAAAAGTGCTGGAAACGGTGAGATAAGCCTAATTTTGCAACAATGTTTAAGGTTTGGAGGTTTCATAGACTAAAGTTGAAAATCAGTGGTTTGACTGCCATAATGAAATAGGGTCACTAATCAACGTGTTTTCTCAAAAGGCCTTCAGTCAAATTCCTTGATACTTAAAATGCATACAGTGGATTATAATAATGAAAAAGGATAATTTGAAATCTTGGTTTCAACTCTAAAGGAACTCTTTAAAAAAAAGATTTTAAGTTTTGGAAACCCCAATGAAAAAGTAGCAACTGCACGGTTTCTACTGTCAGATTCGCTCTAAGTGCCAAAAAGTGCTGGAAACGGGGAGATAAGCCTATTTTTGCAACAATGGTTAAAATCTTCAATTTTTCATCACAGATGTGTCCAAGATGCACAAAAGCGCTGGAAACGGTGAGATAAGCCTATTTTTGCAACTTTGGTTAAAATCTTCAATTTTTCATCACAGATGTGCCCAAGATGCACAAAAGCGCTGGAAACGGTGAGATAAGCCTATTTTTGCAACTTTGGTTAAAATCTTCAATTTTTCATCACAGATGTGCCCAAGATGCGCAAAAGTGCTGGAAACGGTGAGATAAGCCTATTTTTGCAACTTTGGTTAAAATCTTAAATTTTTCATCACAGATGTGCCCAAGGTGCGCAAAAGTGCTGGAAACGGTGAGATAAGCCTAATTTTGCAACAATGTTTAAGGTTTGGAGGTTTCATAGACTAAAGTTGAAAATCAGTGGTTTGACTGCCATAATGAAATAGGGTCACTAATCAACGTGTTTTCTCAAAAGGCCTTCACTCAATTTCCTTGATACTTAAAATGCATACAGTGGATTATAATAATGAAAAAGGATAATTTGAAATCTTGGTTTCAACTCTAAAGGAACTCTTTAAAAAAAAGATTTTAAGTTTTGGAAACCCCAATGAAAAAGTAGCAACTGCACGGTTTCTACTGTCAGATTCGCTCTAAGTGCCAAAAAGTGCTGGAAACGGGGAGATAAGCCTATTTTTGCAACAATGGTTAAAATCTTCAATTTTTCATCACAGATGTGTCCAAGATGCACAAAAGCGCTGGAAACGGTGAGATAAGCCTATTTTTGCAACTTTGGTTAAAATCTTCAATTTTTCATCACAGATGTGCCCAAGATGCGCAAAAGCTCTGGAAACGGTGAGATAAGCCTATTTTTGCAACTTTGGTTAAAATCTTCAATTTTTCAAAACAGATGTGCCCAAGATGCGCAAAAGCGCTGGAAACGGTGAGATAAGCCTATTTTTGCAACTTTGGTTAAAATCTTCATTTTTTCATCACAGATATGCCCAAGGTGCACAAAAGTGCTGGAAACGGTGAGATAAGCCTAATTTTGCAACAATGTTTAAGGTTTGGAGGTTTCATAGACTAAAGTTGAAAATCAGTGGTTTGACTGCCATAATGAAATAGGGTCACTAATCAACGTGTTTTCTCAAAAGGCCTTCACTCAATTTCCTTGATACTTAAAATGCATACAGTGGATTATAATAATGAAAAAGGATAATTTGAAATCTTGGTTTCAACTCTAAAGGAACTCTTTAAAAAAAAGATTTTAAGTTTTGGAAACCCCAATGAAAAAGTAGCAACTGCACGGTTTCTACTGTCAGATTCGCTCTAAGTGCCAAAAAGTGCTGGAAACGGGGAGATAAGCCTATTTTTGCAACAATGGTTAAAATCTTCAATTTTTCATCACAGATGTGTCCAAGATGCACAAAAGCGCTGGAAACGGTGAGATAAGCCTATTTTTGCAACTTTGGTTAAAATCTTCAATTTTTCATCACAGATGTGCCCAAGATGCACAAAAGCGCTGGAAACGGTGAGATAAGCCTATTTTTGCAACTTTGGTTAAAATCTTAAATTTTTCATCACAGATGTGCCCAAGGTGCGCAAAAGTGCTGGAAACGGTGAGATAAGCCTAATTTTGCAACAATGTTTAAGGTTTGGAGGTTTCATAGACTAAAGTTGAAAATCAGTGGTTTGACTGCCATAATGAAATAGGGTCACTAATCAACGTGTTTTCTCAAAAGGCCTTCACTCAATTTCCTTGATACTTAAAATGCATACAGTGGATTATAATAATGAAAAAGGATAATTTGAAATCTTGGTTTCAACTCTAAAGGAACTCTTTAAAAAAAAGATTTTAAGTTTTGGAAACCCCAATGAAAAAGTAGCAACTGCACGGTTTCTACTGTCAGATTCGCTCTAAGTGCCAAAAAGTGCTGGAAACGGGGAGATAAGCCTATTTTTGCAACAATGGTTAAAATCTTCAATTTTTCATCACAGATGTGTCCAAGATGCACAAAAGCGCTGGAAACGGTGAGATAAGCCTATTTTTGCAACTTTGGTTAAAATCTTCAATTTTTCATCACAGATGTGCCCAAGATGCACAAAAGCGCTGGAAACGGTGAGATAAGCCTATTTTTGCAACTTTGGTTAAAATCTTCAATTTTTCATCACAGATGTGCCCAAGATGCACAAAAGCGCTGGAAACGGTGAGATAAGCCTATTTTTGCAACTTTGGTTAAAATCTTCATTTTTTCATCACAGATATGCCCAAGGTGCACAAAAGTGCTGGAAACGGTGAGATAAGCCTAATTTTGCAACAATGTTTAAGGTTTGGAGGTTTCATAGACTAAAGTTGAAAATCAGTGGTTTGACTGCCATAATGAAATAGGGTCACTAATCAACGTGTTTTCTCAAAAGGCCTTCACTCAATTTCCTTGATACTTAAAATGCATACAGTGGATTATAATAATGCAAAAGGATAATTTGAAATCTTGGTTTCAACTCTAAAGGAACTCTTTAAAAAAAAGATTTTAAGTTTTGGAAACCCCAATGAAAAAGTAGCAACTGCACGGTTTCTACTGTCAGATTCGCTCTAAGTGCCAAAAAGTGCTGGAAACGGGGAGATAAGCCTATTTTTGCAACAATGGTTAAAATCTTCAATTTTTCATCACAGATGTGTCCAAGATGCACAAAAGCGCTGGAAACGGTGAGATAAGCCTATTTTTGCAACTTTGGTTAAAATCTTCAATTTTTCATCACAGATGTGCCCAAGATGCACAAAAGCGCTGGAAACGGTGAGATAAGCCTATTTTTGCAACTTTGGTTAAAATCTTCAATTTTTCATCACAGATGTGCCCAAGGTGCACAAAAGTGCTGGAAACGGTGAGATAAGCCTAATTTTGCAACAATGTTTAAGGTTTGGAGGTTTCATAGACTAAAGTTGAAAATCAGTGGTTTGACTGCCATAATGAAATAGGGTCACTAATCAACGTGTTTTCTCAAAAGGCCTTCACTCAATTTCCTTGATACTTAAAATGCATACAGTGGATTATAATAATGAAAAAGGATAATTTGAAATCTTGGTTTCAACTCTAAAGGAACTCTTTAAAAAAAAGATTTTAGGTTTTGGAAACCCCAATGAAAAAGTAGCAACTGCACGGTTTCTACTGTCAGATTCGCTCTAAGTGCCAAAAAGTGCTGGAAACGGGGAGATAAGCCTATTTTTGCAACAATGGTTAAAATCTTCAATTTTTCATCACAGATGTGCCCAAGATGCACAAAAGCGCTGGAAACGGTGAGATAAGCCTATTTTTGCAACTTTGGTTAAAATCTTCAATTTTTCATCACAGATGTGCCCAAGATGCACAAAAGCGCTGGAAACGGTGAGATAAGCCTATTTTTGCAACTTTGGTTAAAATCTTCAATTTTTCATCACAGATGTGCCCAAGATGCACAAAAGCGCTGGAAACGGTGAGATAAGCCTATTTTTGCAACTTTGGTTAAAATCTTCAATTTTTCATCACAGATGTGCCCAAGATGCACAAAAGCGCTGGAAACGGTGAGATAAGCCTATTTTTGCAACTTTGGTTAAAATCTTCATTTTTTCATCACAGATATGCCCAAGGTGCACAAAAGTGCTGGAAACGGTGAGATAAGCCTAATTTTGCAACAATGTTTAAGGTTTGGAGGTTTCATAGACTAAAGTTGAAAATCAGTGGTTTGACTGCCATAATGAAATAGGGTCACTAATCAACGTGTTTTCTCAAAAGGCCTTCAGTCAAATTCCTTGATACTTAAAATGCATACAGTGGATTATAATAATGAAAAAGGATAATTTGAAATCTTGGTTTCAACTCTAAAGGAACTCTTTAAAAAAAAGATTTTAAGTTTTGGAAACCCCAATGAAAAAGTAGCAACTGCACGGTTTCTACTGTCAGATTCGCTCTAAGTGCCAAAAAGTGCTGGAAACGGGGAGATAAGCCTATTTTTGCAACAATGGTTAAAATCTTCAATTTTTCATCACAGATGTGTCCAAGATGCACAAAAGCGCTGGAAACGGTGAGATAAGCCTATTTTTGCAACTTTGGTTAAAATCTTCAATTTTTCATCACAGATGTGCCCAAGATGCACAAAAGCGCTGGAAACGGTGAGATAAGCCTATTTTTGCAACTTTGGTTAAAATCTTCATTTTTTCATCACAGATATGCCCAAGGTGCACAAAAGTGCTGGAAACGGTGAGATAAGCCTAATTTTGCAACAATGTTTAAGGTTTGGAGGTTTCATAGACTAAAGTTGAAAATCAGTGGTTTGACTGCCATAATGAAATAGGGTCACTAATCAACGTGTTTTCTCAAAAGGCCTTCACTCAATTTCCTTGATACTTAAAATGCATACAGTGGATTATAATAATGAAAAAGGATAATTTGAAATCTTGGTTTCAACTCTAAAGGAACTCTTTAAAAAAAAGATTTTAAGTTTTGGAAACCCCAATGAAAAAGTAGCAACTGCACGGTTTCTACTGTCAGATTCGCTCTAAGTGCCAAAAAGTGCTGGAAACGGGGAGATAAGCCTATTTTTGCAACAATGGTTAAAATCTTCAATTTTTCATCACAGATGTGCCCAAGATGCACAAAAGCGCTGGAAACGGTGAGATAAGCCTATTTTTGCAACTTTGGTTAAAATCTTCAATTTTTCATCACAGATGTGCCCAAGATGCACAAAAGCGCTGGAAACGGTGAGATAAGCCTATTTTTGCAACTTTGGTTAAAATCTTCAATTTTTCATCACAGATGTGCCCAAGATGCGCAAAAGCGCTGGAAACGGTGAGATAAGCCTATTTTTGCAACTTTGGTTAAAATCTTAAATTTTTCATCACAGATGTGCCCAAGATGACCAAAAGCGCTGGAAACGGTGAGATAAGCTTATTTTTGCAACTTTGGTTAAAATCTTCAATTTTTCATCACAGATGTGCCCAAGATGCACAAAAGCGCTGGAAACGGTGAGATAAGCCTATTTTTGCAACTTTGGTTAAAATCTTCATTTTTTCATCACAGATGTGCCCAAGGTGCGCAAAAGTGCTGGAAACGGTGAGATAAGCCTAATTTTGCAACAATGTTTAAGGTTTGGAGGTTTCATAGACTAAAGTTGAAAATCAGTGGTTTGACTGCCATAATGAAATAGGGTCACTAATCAACGTGTTTTCTCAAAAGGCCTTCACTCAATTTCCTTGATACTTAAAATGCATACAGTGGATTATAATAATGAAAAAGGATAATTTGAAATCTTGGTTTCAACTCTAAAGGAACTCTTTAAAAAAAAGATTTTAAGTTTTGGAAACCCCAATGAAAAAGTAGCAACTGCACGGTTTCTACTGTCAGATTCGCTCTAAGTGCCAAAAAGTGCTGGAAACGGGGAGATAAGCCTATTTTTGCAACAATGGTTAAAATCTTCAATTTTTCATCACAGATGTGTCCAAGATGCACAAAAGCGCTGGAAACGGTGAGATAAGCCTATTTTTGCAACTTTGGTTAAAATCTGCAATTTTTCATCACAGATGTGCCCAAGATGCGCAAAAGCTCTGGAAACGGTGAGATAAGCCTATTTTTGCAACTTTGGTTAAAATCTTCAATTTTTCAAAACAGATATGCCCAAGGTGCACAAAAGTGCTGGAAACGGTGAGATAAGCCTAATTTTGCAACAATGTTTAAGGTTTGGAGGTTTCATAGACTAAAGTTGAAAATCAGTGGTTTGACTGCCATAATGAAATAGGGTCACTAATCAACGTGTTTTCTCAAAAGGCCTTCACTCAATTTCCTTGATACTTAAAATGCATACAGTGGATTATAATAATGAAAAAGGATAATTTGAAATCTTGGTTTCAACTCTAAAGGAACTCTTTAAAAAAAAGATTTTAAGTTTTGGAAACCCCAATGAAAAAGTAGCAACTGCACGGTTTCTACTGTCAGATTCGCTCTAAGTGCCAAAAAGTGCTGGAAACGGGGAGATAAGCCTATTTTTGCAACAATGGTTAAAATCTTCAATTTTTCATCACAGATGTGTCCAAGATGCACAAAAGCGCTGGAAACGGTGAGATAAGCCTATTTTTGCAACTTTGGTTAAAATCTTCAATTTTTCATCACAGATGTGCCCAAGATGCACAAAAGCGCTGGAAACGGTGAGATAAGCCTATTTTTGCAACTTTGGTTAAAATCTTAAATTTTTCATCACAGATGTGCCCAAGGTGCGCAAAAGTGCTGGAAACGGTGAGATAAGCCTAATTTGGCAACAATGTTTAAGGTTTGGAGGTTTCATAGACTAAAGTTGAAAATCAGTGGTTTGACTGCCATAATGAAATAGGGTCACTAATCAACGTGTTTTCTCAAAAGGCCTTCACTCAATTTCCTTGATACTTAAAATGCATACAGTGGATTATAATAATGAAAAAGGATAATTTGAAATCTTGGTTTCAACTCTAAAGGAACTCTTTAAAAAAAAGATTTTAAGTTTTGGAAACCCCAATGAAAAAGTAGCAACTGCACGGTTTCTACTGTCAGATTCGCTCTAAGTGCCAAAAAGTGCTGGAAACGGGGAGATAAGCCTATTTTTGCAACAATGGTTAAAATCTTCAATTTTTCATCACAGATGTGTCCAAGATGCACAAAAGCGCTGGAAACGGTGAGATAAGCCTATTTTTGCAACTTTGGTTAAAATCTTCAATTTTTCATCACAGATGTGCCCAAGATGCACAAAAGCGCTGGAAACGGTGAGATAAGCCTATTTTTGCAACTTTGGTTAAAATCTTCAATTTTTCATCACAGATGTGCCCAAGATGCGCAAAAGCGCTGGAAACGGTGAGATAAGCCTATTTTTGCAACTTTGGTTAAAATCTTAAATTTTTCATCACAGATGTGCCCAAGATGACCAAAAGCGCTGGAAACGGTGAGATAAGCCTATTTTTGCAACTTTGGTTAAAATCTTCAATTTTTCATCACAGATGTGCCCAAGATGCACAAAAGCGCTGGAAACGGTGAGATAAGCCTATTTTTGCAACTTTGGTTAAAATCTTCATTTTTTCATCACAGATATGCCCAAGGTGCACAAAAGTGCTGGAAACGGTGAGATAAGCCTAATTTTGCAACAATGTTTAAGGTTTGGAGGTTTCATAGACTAAAGTTGAAAATCAGTGGTTTGACTGCCATAATGAAATAGGGTCACTAATCAACGTGTTTTCTCAAAAGGCCTTCAGTCAAATTCCTTGATACTTAAAATGCATACAGTGGATTATAATAATGAAAAAGGATAATTTGAAATCTTGGTTTCAACTCTAAAGGAACTCTTTAAAAAAAAGATTTTAAGTTTTGGAAACCCCAATGAAAAAGTAGCAACTGCACGGTTTCTACTGTCAGATTCGCTCTAAGTGCCAAAAAGTGCTGGAAACGGGGAGATAAGCCTATTTTTGCAACAATGGTTAAAATCTTCAATTTTTCATCACAGATGTGTCCAAGATGCACAAAAGCGCTGGAAACGGTGAGATAAGCCTATTTTTGCAACTTTGGTTAAAATCTTCAATTTTTCATCACAGATGTGCCCAAGATGCACAAAAGCGCTGGAAACGGTGAGATAAGCCTATTTTTGCAACTTTGGTTAAAATCTTCAATTTTTCATCACAGATGTGCCCAAGATGCGCAAAAGTGCTGGAAACGGTGAGATAAGCCTATTTTTGCAACTTTGGTTAAAATCTTAAATTTTTCATCACAGATGTGCCCAAGGTGCGCAAAAGTGCTGGAAACGGTGAGATAAGCCTAATTTTGCAACAATGTTTAAGGTTTGGAGGTTTCATAGACTAAAGTTGAAAATCAGTGGTTTGACTGCCATAATGAAATAGGGTCACTAATCAACGTGTTTTCTCAAAAGGCCTTCACTCAATTTCCTTGATACTTAAAATGCATACAGTGGATTATAATAATGAAAAAGGATAATTTGAAATCTTGGTTTCAACTCTAAAGGAACTCTTTAAAAAAAAGATTTTAAGTTTTGGAAACCCCAATGAAAAAGTAGCAACTGCACGGTTTCTACTGTCAGATTCGCTCTAAGTGCCAAAAAGTGCTGGAAACGGGGAGATAAGCCTATTTTTGCAACAATGGTTAAAATCTTCAATTTTTCATCACAGATGTGTCCAAGATGCACAAAAGCGCTGGAAACGGTGAGATAAGCCTATTTTTGCAACTTTGGTTAAAATCTTCAATTTTTCATCACAGATGTGCCCAAGATGCGCAAAAGCTCTGGAAACGGTGAGATAAGCCTATTTTTGCAACTTTGGTTAAAATCTTCAATTTTTCAAAACAGATGTGCCCAAGATGCGCAAAAGCGCTGGAAACGGTGAGATAAGCCTATTTTTGCAACTTTGGTTAAAATCTTCATTTTTTCATCACAGATATGCCCAAGGTGCACAAAAGTGCTGGAAACGGTGAGATAAGCCTAATTTTGCAACAATGTTTAAGGTTTGGAGGTTTCATAGACTAAAGTTGAAAATCAGTGGTTTGACTGCCATAATGAAATAGGGTCACTAATCAACGTGTTTTCTCAAAAGGCCTTCACTCAATTTCCTTGATACTTAAAATGCATACAGTGGATTATAATAATGAAAAAGGATAATTTGAAATCTTGGTTTCAACTCTAAAGGAACTCTTTAAAAAAAAGATTTTAAGTTTTGGAAACCCCAATGAAAAAGTAGCAACTGCACGGTTTCTACTGTCAGATTCGCTCTAAGTGCCAAAAAGTGCTGGAAACGGGGAGATAAGCCTATTTTTGCAACAATGGTTAAAATCTTCAATTTTTCATCACAGATGTGTCCAAGATGCACAAAAGCGCTGGAAACGGTGAGATAAGCCTATTTTTGCAACTTTGGTTAAAATCTTCAATTTTTCATCACAGATGTGCCCAAGATGCACAAAAGCGCTGGAAACGGTGAGATAAGCCTATTTTTGCAACTTTGGTTAAAATCTTAAATTTTTCATCACAGATGTGCCCAAGGTGCGCAAAAGTGCTGGAAACGGTGAGATAAGCCTAATTTTGCAACAATGTTTAAGGTTTGGAGGTTTCATAGACTAAAGTTGAAAATCAGTGGTTTGACTGCCATAATGAAATAGGGTCACTAATCAACGTGTTTTCTCAAAAGGCCTTCACTCAATTTCCTTGATACTTAAAATGCATACAGTGGATTATAATAATGAAAAAGGATAATTTGAAATCTTGGTTTCAACTCTAAAGGAACTCTTTAAAAAAAAGATTTTAAGTTTTGGAAACCCCAATGAAAAAGTAGCAACTGCACGGTTTCTACTGTCAGATTCGCTCTAAGTGCCAAAAAGTGCTGGAAACGGGGAGATAAGCCTATTTTTGCAACAATGGTTAAAATCTTCAATTTTTCATCACAGATGTGTCCAAGATGCACAAAAGCGCTGGAAACGGTGAGATAAGCCTATTTTTGCAACTTTGGTTAAAATCTTCAATTTTTCATCACAGATGTGCCCAAGATGCGCAAAAGCTCTGGAAACGGTGAGATAAGCCTATTTTTGCAACTTTGGTTAAAATCTTCAATTTTTCAAAACAGATGTGCCCAAGATGCGCAAAAGCGCTGGAAACGGTGAGATAAGCCTATTTTTGCAACTTTGGTTAAAATCTTCATTTTTTCATCACAGATATGCCCAAGGTGCACAAAAGTGCTGGAAACGGTGAGATAAGCCTAATTTTGCAACAATGTTTAAGGTTTGGAGGTTTCATAGACTAAAGTTGAAAATCAGTGGTTTGACTGCCATAATGAAATAGGGTCACTAATCAACGTGTTTTCTCAAAAGGCCTTCACTCAATTTCCTTGATACTTAAAATGCATACAGTGGATTATAATAATGAAAAAGGATAATTTGAAATCTTGGTTTCAACTCTAAAGGAACTCTTTAAAAAAAAGATTTTAAGTTTTGGAAACCCCAATGAAAAAGTAGCAACTGCACGGTTTCTACTGTCAGATTCGCTCTAAGTGCCAAAAAGTGCTGGAAACGGGGAGATAAGCCTATTTTTGCAACAATGGTTAAAATCTTCAATTTTTCATCACAGATGTGTCCAAGATGCACAAAAGCGCTGGAAACGGTGAGATAAGCCTATTTTTGCAACTTTGGTTAAAATCTTCAATTTTTCATCACAGATGTGCCCAAGATGCACAAAAGCGCTGGAAACGGTGAGATAAGCCTATTTTTGCAACTTTGGTTAAAATCTTAAATTTTTCATCACAGATGTGCCCAAGGTGCGCAAAAGTGCTGGAAACGGTGAGATAAGCCTAATTTTGCAACAATGTTTAAGGTTTGGAGGTTTCATAGACTAAAGTTGAAAATCAGTGGTTTGACTGCCATAATGAAATAGGGTCACTAATCAACGTGTTTTCTCAAAAGGCCTTCACTCAATTTCCTTGATACTTAAAATGCATACAGTGGATTATAATAATGAAAAAGGATAATTTGAAATCTTGGTTTCAACTCTAAAGGAACTCTTTAAAAAAAAGATTTTAAGTTTTGGAAACCCCAATGAAAAAGTAGCAACTGCACGGTTTCTACTGTCAGATTCGCTCTAAGTGCCAAAAAGTGCTGGAAACGGGGAGATAAGCCTATTTTTGCAACAATGGTTAAAATCTTCAATTTTTCATCACAGATGTGTCCAAGATGCACAAAAGCGCTGGAAACGGTGAGATAAGCCTATTTTTGCAACTTTGGTTAAAATCTTCAATTTTTCATCACAGATGTGCCCAAGATGCACAAAAGCGCTGGAAACGGTGAGATAAGCCTATTTTTGCAACTTTGGTTAAAATCTTCAATTTTTCATCACAGATGTGCCCAAGGTGCACAAAAGTGCTGGAAACGGTGAGATAAGCCTAATTTTGCAACAATGTTTAAGGTTTGGAGGTTTCATAGACTAAAGTTGAAAATCAGTGGTTTGACTGCCATAATGAAATAGGGTCACTAATCAACGTGTTTTCTCAAAAGGCCTTCACTCAATTTCCTTGATACTTAAAATGCATACAGTGGATTATAATAATGAAAAAGGATAATTTGAAATCTTGGTTTCAACTCTAAAGGAACTCTTTAAAAAAAAGATTTTAGGTTTTGGAAACCCCAATGAAAAAGTAGCAACTGCACGGTTTCTACTGTCAGATTCGCTCTAAGTGCCAAAAAGTGCTGGAAACGGGGAGATAAGCCTATTTTTGCAACAATGGTTAAAATCTTCAATTTTTCATCACAGATGTGACCAAGATGCACAAAAGCGCTGGAAACGGTGAGATAAGCCTATTTTTGCAACTTTGGTTAAAATCTTCAATTTTTCATCACAGATGTGCCCAAGATGCACAAAAGCGCTGGAAACGGTGAGATAAGCCTATTTTTGCAACTTTGGTTAAAATCTTCAATTTTTCATCACAGATGTGCCCAAGATGCACAAAAGCGCTGGAAACGGTGAGATAAGCCTATTTTTGCAACTTTGGTTAAAATCTTCATTTTTTCATCACAGATATGCCCAAGGTGCACAAAAGTGCTGGAAACGGTGAGATAAGCCTAATTTTGCAACAATGTTTAAGGTTTGGAGGTTTCATAGACTAAAGTTGAAAATCAGTGGTTTGACTGCCATAATGAAATAGGGTCACTAATCAACGTGTTTTCTCAAAAGGCCTTCAGTCAAATTCCTTGATACTTAAAATGCATACAGTGGATTATAATAATGAAAAAGGATAATTTGAAATCTTGGTTTCAACTCTAAAGGAACTCTTTAAAAAAAAGATTTTAAGTTTTGGAAACCCCAATGAAAAAGTAGCAACTGCACGGTTTCTACTGTCAGATTCGCTCTAAGTGCCAAAAAGTGCTGGAAACGGGGAGATAAGCCTATTTTTGCAACAATGGTTAAAATCTTCAATTTTTCATCACAGATGTGTCCAAGATGCACAAAAGCGCTGGAAACGGTGAGATAAGCCTATTTTTGCAACTTTGGTTAAAATCTTCAATTTTTCATCACAGATGTGCCCAAGATGCACAAAAGCGCTGGAAACGGTGAGATAAGCCTATTTTTGCAACTTTGGTTAAAATCTTCATTTTTTCATCACAGATATGCCCAAGGTGCACAAAAGTGCTGGAAACGGTGAGATAAGCCTAATTTTGCAACAATGTTTAAGGTTTGGAGGTTTCATAGACTAAAGTTGAAAATCAGTGGTTTGACTGCCATAATGAAATAGGGTCACTAATCAACGTGTTTTCTCAAAAGGCCTTCACTCAATTTCCTTGATACTTAAAATGCATACAGTGGATTATAATAATGAAAAAGGATAATTTGAAATCTTGGTTTCAACTCTAAAGGAACTCTTTAAAAAAAAGATTTTAAGTTTTGGAAACCCCAATGAAAAAGTAGCAACTGCACGGTTTCTACTGTCAGATTCGCTCTAAGTGCCAAAAAGTGCTGGAAACGGGGAGATAAGCCTATTTTTGCAACAATGGTTAAAATCTTCAATTTTTCATCACAGATGTGACCAAGATGCACAAAAGCGCTGGAAACGGTGAGATAAGCCTATTTTTGCAACTTTGGTTAAAATCTTCAATTTTTCATCACAGATGTGCCCAAGATGCACAAAAGCGCTGGAAACGGTGAGATAAGCCTATTTTTGCAACTTTGGTTAAAATCTTCAATTTTTCATCACAGATGTGCCCAAGATGCACAAAAGCGCTGGAAACGGTGAGATAAGCCTATTTTTGCAACTTTGGTTAAAATCTTCATTTTTTCATCACAGATATGCCCAAGGTGCACAAAAGTGCTGGAAACGGTGAGATAAGCCTAATTTTGCAACAATGTTTAAGGTTTGGAGGTTTCATAGACTAAAGTTGAAAATCAGTGGTTTGACTGCCATAATGAAATAGGGTCACTAATCAACGTGTTTTCTCAAAAGGCCTTCAGTCAAATTCCTTGATACTTAAAATGCATACAGTGGATTATAATAATGAAAAAGGATAATTTGAAATCTTGGTTTCAACTCTAAAGGAACTCTTTAAAAAAAAGATTTTAAGTTTTGGAAACCCCAATGAAAAAGTAGCAACTGCACGGTTTCTACTGTCAGATTCGCTCTAAGTGCCAAAAAGTGCTGGAAACGGGGAGATAAGCCTATTTTTGCAACAATGGTTAAAATCTTCAATTTTTCATCACAGATGTGTCCAAGATGCACAAAAGCGCTGGAAACGGTGAGATAAGCCTATTTTTGCAACTTTGGTTAAAATCTTCAATTTTTCATCACAGATGTGCCCAAGATGCACAAAAGCGCTGGAAACGGTGAGATAAGCCTATTTTTGCAACTTTGGTTAAAATCTTCAATTTTTCATCACAGATGTGCCCAAGATGCACAAAAGCGCTGGAAACGGTGAGATAAGCCTATTTTTGCAACTTTGGTTAAAATCTTCAATTTTTCATCACAGATGTGCCCAAGATGCACAAAAGCGCTGGAAACGGTGAGATAAGCCTAATTTTGCAACAATGTTTAAGGTTTGGAGGTTTCATAGACTAAAGTTGAAAATCAGTGGTTTGACTGCCATAATGAAATAGGGTCACTAATCAACGTGTTTTCTCAAAAGGCCTTCACTCAATTTCCTTGATACTTAAAATGCATACAGTGGATTATAATAATGAAAAAGGATAATTTGAAATCTTGGTTTCAACTCTAAAGGAACTCTTTAAAAAAAAGATTTTAAGTTTTGGAAACCCCAATGAAAAAGTAGCAACTGCACGGTTTCTACTGTCAGATTCGCTCTAAGTGCCAAAAAGTGCTGGAAACGGGGAGATAAGCCTATTTTTGCAACAATGGTTAAAATCTTCAATTTTTCATCACAGATGTGTCCAAGATGCACAAAAGCGCTGGAAACGGTGAGATAAGCCTATTTTTGCAACTTTGGTTAAAATCTGCAATTTTTCATCACAGATGTGCCCAAGATGCACAAAAGCGCTGGAAACGGTGAGATAAGCCTATTTTTGCAACTTTGGTTAAAATCTTCAATTTTTCATCACAGATGTGCCCAAGATGCGCAAAAGCTCTGGAAACGGTGAGATAAGCCTATTTTTGCAACTTTGGTTAAAATCTTAAATTTTTCATCACAGATATGCCCAAGGTGCACAAAAGTGCTGGAAACGGTGAGATAAGCCTAATTTTGCAACAATGTTTAAGGTTTGGAGGTTTCATAGACTAAAGTTGAAAATCAGTGGTTTGACTGCCATAATGAAATAGGGTCACTAATCAACGTGTTTTCTCAAAAGGCCTTCACTCAATTTCCTTGATACTTAAAATGCATACAGTGGATTATAATAATGAAAAAGGATAATTTGAAATCTTGGTTTCAACTCTAAAGGAACTCTTTAAAAAAAAGATTTTAAGTTTTGGAAACCCCAATGAAAAAGTAGCAACTGCACGGTTTCTACTGTCAGATTCGCTCTAAGTGCCAAAAAGTGCTGGAAACGGGGAGATAAGCCTATTTTTGCAACAATGGTTAAAATCTTCAATTTTTCATCACAGATGTGTCCAAGATGCACAAAAGCGCTGGAAACGGTGAGATAAGCCTATTTTTGCAACTTTGGTTAAAATCTTCAATTTTTCATCACAGATGTGCCCAAGATGCACAAAAGCGCTGGAAACGGTGAGATAAGCCTATTTTTGCAACTTTGGTTAAAATCTTCAATTTCTCATCACAGATGTGCCCAAGATGCACAAAAGCGCTGGAAACGGTGAGATAAGCCTATTTTTGCAACTTTGGTTAAAATCTTCAATTTTTCATCACAGATGTGCCCAAGATGCACAAAAGCGCTGGAAACGGTGAGATAAGCCTAATTTTGCAACAATGTTTAAGGTTTGGAGGTTTCATAGACTAAAGTTGAAAATCAGTGGTTTGACTGCCATAATGAAATAGGGTCACTAATCAACGTGTTTTCTCAAAAGGCCTTCACTCAATTTCCTTGATACTTAAAATGCATACAGTGGATTATAATAATGAAAAAGGATTATTTGAAATCTTGGTTTCAACTCTAAAGGAACTCTTTAAAAAAAAGATTTTAAGTTTTGGAAACCCCAATGAAAAAGTAGCAACTGCACGGTTTCTACTGTCAGATTCGCTCTAAGTGCCAAAAAGTGCTGGAAACGGGGAGATAAGCCTATTTTTGCAACAATGGTTAAAATCTTCAATTTTTCATCACAGATGTGTCCAAGATGCACAAAAGCGCTGGAAACGGTGAGATAAGCCTATTTTTGCAACTTTGGTTAAAATCTTCAATTTTTCATCACAGATGTGCCCAAGATGCACAAAAGCGCTGGAAACGGTGAGATAAGCCTATTTTTGCAACTTTGGTTAAAATCTTCAATTTTTCATCACAGATGTGCCCAAGATGCGCAAAAGCTCTGGAAACGGTGAGATAAGCCTATTTTTGCAACTTTGGTTAAAATCTTCAATTTTTCATCACAGATGTGCCCAAGATGCACAAAAGCGCTGGAAACGGTGAGATAAGCCTATTTTTGCAACTTTGGTTAAAATCTTCATTTTTTCATCACAGATATGCCCAAGGTGCACAAAAGTGCTGGAAACGGTGAGATAAGCCTAATTTTGCAACAATGTTTAAGGTTTGGAGGTTTCATAGACTAAAGTTGAAAATCAGTGGTTTGACTGCCATAATGAAATAGGGTCACTAATCAACGTGTTTTCTCAAAAGGCCTTCACTCAATTTCCTTGATACTTAAAATGCATACAGTGGATTATAATAATGAAAAAGGATAATTTGAAATCTTGGTTTCAACTCTAAAGGAACTTTTTAAAAAAAAGATTTTAGGTTTTGGAAACCCCAATGAAAAAGTAGCAACTGCACGGTTTCTACTGTCAGATTCGCTCTAAGTGCCAAAAAGTGCTGGAAACGGGGAGATAAGCCTATTTTTGCAACAATGGTTAAAATCTTCAATTTTTCATCACAGATGTGCCCAAGATGCACAAAAGCGCTGGAAACGGTGAGATAAGCCTATTTTTGCAACTTTGGTTAAAATCTTCAATTTTTCATCACAGATGTGCCCAAGGTGCACAAAAGTGCTGGAAACGGTGAGATAAGCCTAATTTTGCAACAATGTTTAAGGTTTGGAGGTTTCATAGACTAAAGTTGAAAATCAGTGGTTTGACTGCCATAATGAAATAGGGTCACTAATCAACGTGTTTTCTCAAAAGGCCTTCAGTCAAATTCCTTGATACTTAAAATGCATACAGTGGATTATAATAATGAAAAAGGATAATTTGAAATCTTGGTTTCAACTCTAAAGGAACTCTTTAAAAAAAAGATTTTAAGTTTTGGAAACCCCAATGAAAAAGTAGCAACTGCACGGTTTCTACTGTCAGATTCGCTCTAAGTGCCAAAAAGTGCTGGAAACGGGGAGATAAGCCTATTTTTGCAACAATGGTTAAAATCTTCAATTTTTCATCACAGATGTGTCCAAGATGCACAAAAGCGCTGGAAACGGTGAGATAAGCCTATTTTTGCAACTTTGGTTAAAATCTTCAATTTTTCATCACAGATGTGCCCAAGATGCACAAAAGCGCTGGAAACGGTGAGATAAGCCTATTTTTGCAACTTTGGTTAAAATCTTCAATTTTTCATCACAGATGTGCCCAAGATGCACAAAAGCGCTGGAAACGGTGAGATAAGCCTATTTTTGCAACTTTGGTTAAAATCTTCAATTTTTCATCACAGATGTGCCCAAGATGCACAAAAGCGCTGGAAACGGTGAGATAAGCCTAATTTTGCAACAATGTTTAAGGTTTGGAGGTTTCATAGACTAAAGTTGAAAATCAGTGGTTTGACTGCCATAATGAAATAGGGTCACTAATCAACGTGTTTTCTCAAAAGGCCTTCACTCAATTTCCTTGATACTTAAAATGCATACAGTGGATTATAATAATGAAAAAGGATAATTTGAAATCTTGGTTTCAACTCTAAAGGAACTCTTTAAAAAAAAGATTTTAAGTTTTGGAAACCCCAATGAAAAAGTAGCAACTGCACGGTTTCTACTGTCAGATTCGCTCTAAGTGCCAAAAAGTGCTGGAAACGGGGAGATAAGCCTATTTTTGCAACAATGGTTAAAATCTTCAATTTTTCATCACAGATGTGTCCAAGATGCACAAAAGCGCTGGAAACGGTGAGATAAGCCTATTTTTGCAACTTTGGTTAAAATCTTCAATTTTTCATCACAGATGTGCCCAAGATGCACAAAAGCGCTGGAAACGGTGAGATAAGCCTATTTTTGCAACTTTGGTTAAAATCTTCAATTTCTCATCACAGATGTGCCCAAGATGCACAAAAGCGCTGGAAACGGTGAGATAAGCCTATTTTTGCAACTTTGGTTAAAATCTTCAATTTTTCATCACAGATGTGCCCAAGATGCACAAAAGCGCTGGAAACGGTGAGATAAGCCTAATTTTGCAACAATGTTTAAGGTTTGGAGGTTTCATAGACTAAAGTTGAAAATCAGTGGTTTGACTGCCATAATGAAATAGGGTCACTAATCAACGTGTTTTCTCAAAAGGCCTTCAGTCAAATTCCTTGATACTTAAAATGCATACAGTGGATTATAATAATGAAAAAGGATAATTTGAAATCTTGGTTTCAACTCTAAAGGAACTCTTTAAAAAAAAGATTTTAAGTTTTGGAAACCCCAATGAAAAAGTAGCAACTGCACGGTTTCTACTGTCAGATTCGCTCTAAGTGCCAAAAAGTGCTGGAAACGGGGAGATAAGCCTATTTTTGCAACAATGGTTAAAATCTTCAATTTTTCATCACAGATGTGTCCAAGATGCACAAAAGCGCTGGAAACGGTGAGATAAGCCTATTTTTGCAACTTTGGTTAAAATCTTCAATTTTTCATCACAGATGTGCCCAAGATGCACAAAAGCGCTGGAAACGGTGAGATAAGCCTATTTTTGCAACTTTGGTTAAAATCTTCAATTTTTCATCACAGATGTGCCCAAGATGCACAAAAGCGCTGGAAACGGTGAGATAAGCCTATTTTTGCAACTTTGGTTAAAATCTTCAATTTTTCATCACAGATGTGCCCAAGATGCACAAAAGCGCTGGAAACGGTGAGATAAGCCTAATTTTGCAACAATGTTTAAGGTTTGGAGGTTTCATAGACTAAAGTTGAAAATCAGTGGTTTGACTGCCATAATGAAATAGGGTCACTAATCAACGTGTTTTCTCAAAAGGCCTTCACTCAATTTCCTTGATACTTAAAATGCATACAGTGGATTATAATAATGAAAAAGGATAATTTGAAATCTTGGTTTCAACTCTAAAGGAACTCTTTAAAAAAAAGATTTTAAGTTTTGGAAACCCCAATGAAAAAGTAGCAACTGCACGGTTTCTACTGTCAGATTCGCTCTAAGTGCCAAAAAGTGCTGGAAACGGGGAGATAAGCCTATTTTTGCAACAATGGTTAAAATCTTCAATTTTTCATCACAGATGTGTCCAAGATGCACAAAAGCGCTGGAAACGGTGAGATAAGCCTATTTTTGCAACTTTGGTTAAAATCTTCAATTTTTCATCACAGATGTGCCCAAGATGCACAAAAGCGCTGGAAACGGTGAGATAAGCCTATTTTTGCAACTTTGGTTAAAATCTTCAATTTTTCATCACAGATGTGCCCAAGATGCGCAAAAGCTCTGGAAACGGTGAGATAAGCCTATTTTTGCAACTTTGGTTAAAATCTTAAATTTTTCATCACAGATGTGCCCAAGATGCACAAAAGCGCTGGAAACGGTGAGATAAGCCTATTTTTGCAACTTTGGTTAAAATCTTCATTTTTTCATCACAGATATGCCCAAGGTGCACAAAAGTGCTGGAAACGGTGAGATAAGCCTAATTTTGCAACAATGTTTAAGGTTTGGAGGTTTCATAGACTAAAGTTGAAAATCAGTGGTTTGACTGCCATAATGAAATAGGGTCACTAATCAACGTGTTTTCTCAAAAGGCCTTCACTCAATTTCCTTGATACTTAAAATGCATACAGTGGATTATAATAATGAAAAAGGATAATTTGAAATCTTGGTTTCAACTCTAAAGGAACTCTTTAAAAAAAAGATTTTAAGTTTTGGAAACCCCAATGAAAAAGTAGCAACTGCACGGTTTCTACTGTCAGATTCGCTCTAAGTGCCAAAAAGTGCTGGAAACGGGGAGATAAGCCTATTTTTGCAACAATGGTTAAAATCTTCAATTTTTCATCACAGATGTGTCCAAGATGCACAAAAGCGCTGGAAACGGTGAGATAAGCCTATTTTTGCAACTTTGGTTAAAATCTTCAATTTTTCATCACAGATGTGCCCAAGATGCACAAAAGCGCTGGAAACGGTGAGATAAGCCTATTTTTGCAACTTTGGTTAAAATCTTCAATTTTTCATCACAGATGTGCCCAAGATGCACAAAAGCGCTGGAAACGGTGAGATAAGCCTATTTTTGCAACTTTGGTTAAAATCTTCAATTTTTCATCACAGATGTGCCCAAGATGCACAAAAGCGCTGGAAACGGTGAGATAAGCCTAATTTTGCAACAATGTTTAAGGTTTGGAGGTTTCATAGACTAAAGTTGAAAATCAGTGGTTTGACTGCCATAATGAAATAGGGTCACTAATCAACGTGTTTTCTCAAAAGGCCTTCACTCAATTTCCTTGATACTTAAAATGCATACAGTGGATTATAATAATGAAAAAGGATAATTTGAAATCTTGGTTTCAACTCTAAAGGAACTCTTTAAAAAAAAGATTTTAAGTTTTGGAAACCCCAATGAAAAAGTAGCAACTGCACGGTTTCTACTGTCAGATTCGCTCTAAGTGCCAAAAAGTGCTGGAAACGGGGAGATAAGCCTATTTTTGCAACAATGGTTAAAATCTTCAATTTTTCATCACAGATGTGTCCAAGATGCACAAAAGCGCTGGAAACGGTGAGATAAGCCTATTTTTGCAACTTTGGTTAAAATCTGCAATTTTTCATCACAGATGTGCCCAAGATGCACAAAAGCGCTGGAAACGGTGAGATAAGCCTATTTTTGCAACTTTGGTTAAAATCTTCAATTTTTCATCACAGATGTGCCCAAGATGCGCAAAAGCTCTGGAAACGGTGAGATAAGCCTATTTTTGCAACTTTGGTTAAAATCTTAAATTTTTCATCACAGATATGCCCAAGGTGCACAAAAGTGCTGGAAACGGTGAGATAAGCCTAATTTTGCAACAATGTTTAAGGTTTGGAGGTTTCATAGACTAAAGTTGAAAATCAGTGGTTTGACTGCCATAATGAAATAGGGTCACTAATCAACGTGTTTTCTCAAAAGGCCTTCACTCAATTTCCTTGATACTTAAAATGCATACAGTGGATTATAATAATGAAAAAGGATAATTTGAAATCTTGGTTTCAACTCTAAAGGAACTCTTTAAAAAAAAGATTTTAAGTTTTGGAAACCCCAATGAAAAAGTAGCAACTGCACGGTTTCTACTGTCAGATTCGCTCTAAGTGCCAAAAAGTGCTGGAAACGGGGAGATAAGCCTATTTTTGCAACAATGGTTAAAATCTTCAATTTTTCATCACAGATGTGTCCAAGATGCACAAAAGCGCTGGAAACGGTGAGATAAGCCTATTTTTGCAACTTTGGTTAAAATCTTCAATTTTTCATCACAGATGTGCCCAAGATGCACAAAAGCGCTGGAAACGGTGAGATAAGCCTATTTTTGCAACTTTGGTTAAAATCTTCAATTTCTCATCACAGATGTGCCCAAGATGCACAAAAGCGCTGGAAACGGTGAGATAAGCCTATTTTTGCAACTTTGGTTAAAATCTTCAATTTTTCATCACAGATGTGCCCAAGATGCACAAAAGCGCTGGAAACGGTGAGATAAGCCTAATTTTGCAACAATGTTTAAGGTTTGGAGGTTTCATAGACTAAAGTTGAAAATCAGTGGTTTGACTGCCATAATGAAATAGGGTCACTAATCAACGTGTTTTCTCAAAAGGCCTTCACTCAATTTCCTTGATACTTAAAATGCATACAGTGGATTATAATAATGAAAAAGGATTATTTGAAATCTTGGTTTCAACTCTAAAGGAACTCTTTAAAAAAAAGATTTTAAGTTTTGGAAACCCCAATGAAAAAGTAGCAACTGCACGGTTTCTACTGTCAGATTCGCTCTAAGTGCCAAAAAGTGCTGGAAACGGGGAGATAAGCCTATTTTTGCAACAATGGTTAAAATCTTCAATTTTTCATCACAGATGTGTCCAAGATGCACAAAAGCGCTGGAAACGGTGAGATAAGCCTATTTTTGCAACTTTGGTTAAAATCTTCAATTTTTCATCACAGATGTGCCCAAGATGCACAAAAGCGCTGGAAACGGTGAGATAAGCCTATTTTTGCAACTTTGGTTAAAATCTTCAATTTTTCATCACAGATGTGCCCAAGATGCGCAAAAGCTCTGGAAACGGTGAGATAAGCCTATTTTTGCAACTTTGGTTAAAATCTTCAATTTTTCATCACAGATGTGCCCAAGATGCACAAAAGCGCTGGAAACGGTGAGATAAGCCTATTTTTGCAACTTTGGTTAAAATCTTCATTTTTTCATCACAGATATGCCCAAGGTGCACAAAAGTGCTGGAAACGGTGAGATAAGCCTAATTTTGCAACAATGTTTAAGGTTTGGAGGTTTCATAGACTAAAGTTGAAAATCAGTGGTTTGACTGCCATAATGAAATAGGGTCACTAATCAACGTGTTTTCTCAAAAGGCCTTCACTCAATTTCCTTGATACTTAAAATGCATACAGTGGATTATAATAATGAAAAAGGATAATTTGAAATCTTGGTTTCAACTCTAAAGGAACTTTTTAAAAAAAAGATTTTAGGTTTTGGAAACCCCAATGAAAAAGTAGCAACTGCACGGTTTCTACTGTCAGATTCGCTCTAAGTGCCAAAAAGTGCTGGAAACGGGGAGATAAGCCTATTTTTGCAACAATGGTTAAAATCTTCAATTTTTCATCACAGATGTGCCCAAGATGCACAAAAGCGCTGGAAACGGTGAGATAAGCCTATTTTTGCAACTTTGGTTAAAATCTTCAATTTTTCATCACAGATGTGCCCAAGGTGCACAAAAGTGCTGGAAACGGTGAGATAAGCCTAATTTTGCAACAATGTTTAAGGTTTGGAGGTTTCATAGACTAAAGTTGAAAATCAGTGGTTTGACTGCCATAATGAAATAGGGTCACTAATCAACGTGTTTTCTCAAAAGGCCTTCAGTCAAATTCCTTGATACTTAAAATGCATACAGTGGATTATAATAATGAAAAAGGATAATTTGAAATCTTGGTTTCAACTCTAAAGGAACTCTTTAAAAAAAAGATTTTAAGTTTTGGAAACCCCAATGAAAAAGTAGCAACTGCACGGTTTCTACTGTCAGATTCGCTCTAAGTGCCAAAAAGTGCTGGAAACGGGGAGATAAGCCTATTTTTGCAACAATGGTTAAAATCTTCAATTTTTCATCACAGATGTGTCCAAGATGCACAAAAGCGCTGGAAACGGTGAGATAAGCCTATTTTTGCAACTTTGGTTAAAATCTTCAATTTTTCATCACAGATGTGCCCAAGATGCACAAAAGCGCTGGAAACGGTGAGATAAGCCTATTTTTGCAACTTTGGTTAAAATCTTCAATTTTTCATCACAGATGTGCCCAAGATGCACAAAAGCGCTGGAAACGGTGAGATAAGCCTATTTTTGCAACTTTGGTTAAAATCTTCAATTTTTCATCACAGATGTGCCCAAGATGCACAAAAGCGCTGGAAACGGTGAGATAAGCCTAATTTTGCAACAATGTTTAAGGTTTGGAGGTTTCATAGACTAAAGTTGAAAATCAGTGGTTTGACTGCCATAATGAAATAGGGTCACTAATCAACGTGTTTTCTCAAAAGGCCTTCACTCAATTTCCTTGATACTTAAAATGCATACAGTGGATTATAATAATGAAAAAGGATAATTTGAAATCTTGGTTTCAACTCTAAAGGAACTCTTTAAAAAAAAGATTTTAAGTTTTGGAAACCCCAATGAAAAAGTAGCAACTGCACGGTTTCTACTGTCAGATTCGCTCTAAGTGCCAAAAAGTGCTGGAAACGGGGAGATAAGCCTATTTTTGCAACAATGGTTAAAATCTTCAATTTTTCATCACAGATGTGTCCAAGATGCACAAAAGCGCTGGAAACGGTGAGATAAGCCTATTTTTGCAACTTTGGTTAAAATCTTCAATTTTTCATCACAGATGTGCCCAAGATGCACAAAAGCGCTGGAAACGGTGAGATAAGCCTATTTTTGCAACTTTGGTTAAAATCTTCAATTTTTCATCACAGATGTGCCCAAGATGCGCAAAAGCTCTGGAAACGGTGAGATAAGCCTATTTTTGCAACTTTGGTTAAAATCTTAAATTTTTCATCACAGATGTGCCCAAGATGCACAAAAGCGCTGGAAACGGTGAGATAAGCCTATTTTTGCAACTTTGGTTAAAATCTTCATTTTTTCATCACAGATATGCCCAAGGTGCACAAAAGTGCTGGAAACGGTGAGATAAGCCTAATTTTGCAACAATGTTTAAGGTTTGGAGGTTTCATAGACTAAAGTTGAAAATCAGTGGTTTGACTGCCATAATGAAATAGGGTCACTAATCAACGTGTTTTCTCAAAAGGCCTTCACTCAATTTCCTTGATACTTAAAATGCATACAGTGGATTATAATAATGAAAAAGGATAATTTGAAATCTTGGTTTCAACTCTAAAGGAACTCTTTAAAAAAAAGATTTTAAGTTTTGGAAACCCCAATGAAAAAGTAGCAACTGCACGGTTTCTACTGTCAGATTCGCTCTAAGTGCCAAAAAGTGCTGGAAACGGGGAGATAAGCCTATTTTTGCAACAATGGTTAAAATCTTCAATTTTTCATCACAGATGTGTCCAAGATGCACAAAAGCGCTGGAAACGGTGAGATAAGCCTATTTTTGCAACTTTGGTTAAAATCTTCAATTTTTCATCACAGATGTGCCCAAGATGCACAAAAGCGCTGGAAACGGTGAGATAAGCCTATTTTTGCAACTTTGGTTAAAATCTTCAATTTTTCATCACAGATGTGCCCAAGATGCGCAAAAGCTCTGGAAACGGTGAGATAAGCCTATTTTTGCAACTTTGGTTAAAATCTTCAATTTTTCATCACAGATGTGCCCAAGATGCACAAAAGCGCTGGAAACGGTGAGATAAGCCTATTTTTGCAACTTTGGTTAAAATCTTCATTTTTTCATCACAGATATGCCCAAGGTGCACAAAAGTGCTGGAAACGGTGAGATAAGCCTAATTTTGCAACAATGTTTAAGGTTTGGAGGTTTCATAGACTAAAGTTGAAAATCAGTGGTTTGACTGCCATAATGAAATAGGGTCACTAATCAACGTGTTTTCTCAAAAGGCCTTCACTCAATTTCCTTGATACTTAAAATGCATACAGTGGATTATAATAATGAAAAAGGATAATTTGAAATCTTGGTTTCAACTCTAAAGGAACTTTTTAAAAAAAAGATTTTAGGTTTTGGAAACCCCAATGAAAAAGTAGCAACTGCACGGTTTCTACTGTCAGATTCGCTCTAAGTGCCAAAAAGTGCTGGAAACGGGGAGATAAGCCTATTTTTGCAACAATGGTTAAAATCTTCAATTTTTCATCACAGATGTGCCCAAGATGCACAAAAGCGCTGGAAACGGTGAGATAAGCCTATTTTTGCAACTTTGGTTAAAATCTTCAATTTTTCATCACAGATGTGCCCAAGGTGCACAAAAGTGCTGGAAACGGTGAGATAAGCCTAATTTTGCAACAATGTTTAAGGTTTGGAGGTTTCATAGACTAAAGTTGAAAATCAGTGGTTTGACTGCCATAATGAAATAGGGTCACTAATCAACGTGTTTTCTCAAAAGGCCTTCAGTCAAATTCCTTGATACTTAAAATGCATACAGTGGATTATAATAATGAAAAAGGATAATTTGAAATCTTGGTTTCAACTCTAAAGGAACTCTTTAAAAAAAAGATTTTAAGTTTTGGAAACCCCAATGAAAAAGTAGCAACTGCACGGTTTCTACTGTCAGATTCGCTCTAAGTGCCAAAAAGTGCTGGAAACGGGGAGATAAGCCTATTTTTGCAACAATGGTTAAAATCTTCAATTTTTCATCACAGATGTGTCCAAGATGCACAAAAGCGCTGGAAACGGTGAGATAAGCCTATTTTTGCAACTTTGGTTAAAATCTTCAATTTTTCATCACAGATGTGCCCAAGATGCACAAAAGCGCTGGAAACGGTGAGATAAGCCTATTTTTGCAACTTTGGTTAAAATCTTCAATTTTTCATCACAGATGTGCCCAAGATGCACAAAAGCGCTGGAAACGGTGAGATAAGCCTATTTTTGCAACTTTGGTTAAAATCTTCAATTTTTCATCACAGATGTGCCCAAGATGCACAAAAGCGCTGGAAACGGTGAGATAAGCCTAATTTTGCAACAATGTTTAAGGTTTGGAGGTTTCATAGACTAAAGTTGAAAATCAGTGGTTTGACTGCCATAATGAAATAGGGTCACTAATCAACGTGTTTTCTCAAAAGGCCTTCACTCAATTTCCTTGATACTTAAAATGCATACAGTGGATTATAATAATGAAAAAGGATAATTTGAAATCTTGGTTTCAACTCTAAAGGAACTCTTTAAAAAAAAGATTTTAAGTTTTGGAAACCCCAATGAAAAAGTAGCAACTGCACGGTTTCTACTGTCAGATTCGCTCTAAGTGCCAAAAAGTGCTGGAAACGGGGAGATAAGCCTATTTTTGCAACAATGGTTAAAATCTTCAATTTTTCATCACAGATGTGTCCAAGATGCACAAAAGCGCTGGAAACGGTGAGATAAGCCTATTTTTGCAACTTTGGTTAAAATCTTCAATTTTTCATCACAGATGTGCCCAAGATGCACAAAAGCGCTGGAAACGGTGAGATAAGCCTATTTTTGCAACTTTGGTTAAAATCTTCAATTTTTCATCACAGATGTGCCCAAGATGCGCAAAAGCTCTGGAAACGGTGAGATAAGCCTATTTTTGCAACTTTGGTTAAAATCTTAAATTTTTCATCACAGATGTGCCCAAGATGCACAAAAGCGCTGGAAACGGTGAGATAAGCCTATTTTTGCAACTTTGGTTAAAATCTTCATTTTTTCATCACAGATATGCCCAAGGTGCACAAAAGTGCTGGAAACGGTGAGATAAGCCTAATTTTGCAACAATGTTTAAGGTTTGGAGGTTTCATAGACTAAAGTTGAAAATCAGTGGTTTGACTGCCATAATGAAATAGGGTCACTAATCAACGTGTTTTCTCAAAAGGCCTTCACTCAATTTCCTTGATACTTAAAATGCATACAGTGGATTATAATAATGAAAAAGGATAATTTGAAATCTTGGTTTCAACTCTAAAGGAACTCTTTAAAAAAAAGATTTTAAGTTTTGGAAACCCCAATGAAAAAGTAGCAACTGCACGGTTTCTACTGTCAGATTCGCTCTAAGTGCCAAAAAGTGCTGGAAACGGGGAGATAAGCCTATTTTTGCAACAATGGTTAAAATCTTCAATTTTTCATCACAGATGTGTCCAAGATGCACAAAAGCGCTGGAAACGGTGAGATAAGCCTATTTTTGCAACTTTGGTTAAAATCTTCAATTTTTCATCACAGATATGCCCAAGATGCACAAAAGCGCTGGAAACGGTGAGATAAGCCTATTTTTGCAACTTTGGTTAAAATCTTCAATTTTTCATCACAGATGTGCCCAAGGTGCACAAAAGTGCTGGAAACGGTGAGATAAGCCTAATTTTGCAACAATGTTTAAGGTTTGGAGGTTTCATAGACTAAAGTTGAAAATCAGTGGTTTGACTGCCATAATGAAATAGGGTCACTAATCAACGTGTTTTCTCAAAAGGCCTTCACTCAATTTCCTTGATACTTAAAATGCATACAGTGGATTATAATAATGAAAAAGGATAATTTGAAATCTTGGTTTCAACTCTAAAGGAACTCTTTAAAAAAAAGATTTTAGGTTTTGGAAACCCCAATGAAAAAGTAGCAACTGCACGGTTTCTACTGTCAGATTCGCTCTAAGTGCCAAAAAGTGCTGGAAACGGGGAGATAAGCCTATTTTTGCAACAATGGTTAAAATCTTCAATTTTTCATCACAGATGTGCCCAAGATGCACAAAAGCGCTGGAAACGGTGAGATAAGCCTATTTTTGCAACTTTGGTTAAAATCTTCAATTTTTCATCACAGATGTGCCCAAGATGCACAAAAGCGCTGGAAACGGTGAGATAAGCCTATTTTTGCAACTTTGGTTAAAATCTTCAATTTTTCATCACAGATGTGCCCAAGATGCACAAAAGCGCTGGAAACGGTGAGATAAGCCTATTTTTGCAACTTTGGTTAAAATCTTCATTTTTTCATCACAGATATGCCCAAGGTGCACAAAAGTGCTGGAAACGGTGAGATAAGCCTAATTTTGCAACAATGTTTAAGGTTTGGAGGTTTCATAGACTAAAGTTGAAAATCAGTGGTTTGACTGCCATAATGAAATAGGGTCACTAATCAACGTGTTTTCTCAAAAGGCCTTCACTCAATTTCCTTGATACTTAAAATGCATACAGTGGATTATAATAATGAAAAAGGATAATTTGAAATCTTGGTTTCAACTCTAAAGGAACTCTTTAAAAAAAAGATTTTAAGTTTTGGAAACCCCAATGAAAAAGTAGCAACTGCACGGTTTCTACTGTCAGATTCGCTCTAAGTGCCAAAAAGTGCTGGAAACGGGGAGATAAGCCTATTTTTGCAACAATGGTTAAAATCTTCAATTTTTCATCACAGATGTGTCCAAGATGCACAAAAGCGCTGGAAACGGTGAGATAAGCCTATTTTTGCAACTTTGGTTAAAATCTTCAATTTTTCATCACAGATGTGCCCAAGATGCACAAAAGCGCTGGAAACGGTGAGATAAGCCTATTTTTGCAACTTTGGTTAAAATCTTCAATTTTTCATCACAGATGTGCCCAAGATGCGCAAAAGCTCTGGAAACGGTGAGATAAGCCTATTTTTGCAACTTTGGTTAAAATCTTCATTTTTTCATCACAGATATGCCCAAGGTGCACAAAAGTGCTGGAAACGGTGAGATAAGCCTAATTTTGCAACAATGTTTAAGGTTTGGAGGTTTCATAGACTAAAGTTGAAAATCAGTGGTTTGACTGCCATAATGAAATAGGGTCACTAATCAACGTGTTTTCTCAAAAGGCCTTCACTCAATTTCCTTGATACTTAAAATGCATACAGTGGATTATAATAATGAAAAAGGATAATTTGAAATCTTGGTTTCAACTCTAAAGGAACTCTTTAAAAAAAAGATTTTAAGTTTTGGAAACCCCAATGAAAAAGTAGCAACTGCACGGTTTCTACTGTCAGATTCGCTCTAAGTGCCAAAAAGTGCTGGAAACGGGGAGATAAGCCTATTTTTGCAACAATGGTTAAAATCTTCAATTTTTCATCACAGATGTGTCCAAGATGCACAAAAGCGCTGGAAACGGTGAGATAAGCCTATTTTTGCAACTTTGGTTAAAATCTTCAATTTTTCATCACAGATGTGCCCAAGATGCACAAAAGCGCTGGAAACGGTGAGATAAGCCTATTTTTGCAACTTTGGTTAAAATCTTCAATTTTTCATCACAGATATGCCCAAGGTGCACAAAAGTGCTGGAAACGGTGAGATAAGCCTAATTTTGCAACAATGTTTAAGGTTTGGAGGTTTCATAGACTAAAGTTGAAAATCAGTGGTTTGACTGCCATAATGAAATAGGGTCACTAATCAACGTGTTTTCTCAAAAGGCCTTCACTCAATTTCCTTGATACTTAAAATGCATACAGTGGATTATAATAATGAAAAAGGATAATTTGAAATCTTGGTTTCAACTCTAAAGGAACTCTTTAAAAAAAAGATTTTAAGTTTTGGAAACCCCAATGAAAAAGTAGCAACTGCACGGTTTCTACTGTCAGATTCGCTCTAAGTGCCAAAAAGTGCTGGAAACGGGGAGATAAGCCTATTTTTGCAACAATGGTTAAAATCTTCAATTTTTCATCACAGATGTGTCCAAGATGCACAAAAGCGCTGGAAACGGTGAGATAAGCCTATTTTTGCAACTTTGGTTAAAATCTTCAATTTTTCATCACAGATGTGCCCAAGATGCACAAAAGCGCTGGAAACGGTGAGATAAGCCTATTTTTGCAACTTTGGTTAAAATCTTCATTTTTTCATCACAGATATGCCCAAGGTGCACAAAAGTGCTGGAAACGGTGAGATAAGCCTAATTTTGCAACAATGTTTAAGGTTTGGAGGTTTCATAGACTAAAGTTGAAAATCAGTGGTTTGACTGCCATAATGAAATAGGGTCACTAATCAACGTGTTTTCTCAAAAGGCCTTCACTCAATTTCCTTGATACTTAAAATGCATACAGTGGATTATAATAATGAAAAAGGATAATTTGAAATCTTGGTTTCAACTCTAAAGGAACTCTTTAAAAAAAAGATTTTAGGTTTTGGAAACCCCAATGAAAAAGTAGTAACTGCACGGTTTCTACTGTCAGATTCGCTCTAAGTGCCAAAAAGTGCTGGAAACGGGGAGATAAGCCTATTTTTGCAACAATGGTTAAAATCTTCAATTTTTCATCGCAGATGTGCCCAAGATGCACAAAAGCGCTGGAAACGGTGAGATAAGCCTATTTTTGCAACTTTGGTTAAAATCTTCAATTTTTCATCGCAGATGTGCCCAAGATGCACAAAAGCGCTGGAAACGGTGAGATAAGCCTATTTTTGCAACTTTGGTTAAAATCTTCAATTTTTCATCACAGATGTGCCCAAGATGCACAAAAGCGCTGGAAACGGTGAGATAAGCCTATTTTTGCAACTTTGGTTAAAATCTTCAATTTTTCATCACAGATGTGCCCAAGATGCACAAAAGCGCTGGAAACGGTGAGATAAGCCTATTTTTGCAACTTTGGTTAAAATCTTCATTTTTTCATCACAGATATGCCCAAGGTGCACAAAAGTGCTGGAAACGGTGAGATAAGCCTAATTTTGCAACAATGTTTAAGGTTTGGAGGTTTCATAGACTAAAGTTGAAAATCAGTGGATTGACTGCCATAATGAAATAGGGTCACTAATCAACGTGTTTTCTCAAAAGGCCTTCAGTCAAATTCCTTGATACTTAAAATGCATACAGTGGATTATAATAATGAAAAAGGATAATTTGAAATCTTGGTTTCAACTCTAAAGGAACTCTTTAAAAAAAAGATTTTAAGTTTTGGAAACCCCAATGAAAAAGTAGCAACTGCACGGTTTCTACTGTCAGATTCGCTCTAAGTGCCAAAAAGTGCTGGAAACGGGGAGATAAGCCTATTTTTGCAACAATGGTTAAAATCTTCAATTTTTCATCACAGATGTGTCCAAGATGCACAAAAGCGCTGGAAACGGTGAGATAAGCCTATTTTTGCAACTTTGGTTAAAATCTTCAATTTTTCATCACAGATGTGCCCAAGATGCACAAAAGCGCTGGAAACGGTGAGATAAGCCTATTTTTGCAACTTTGGTTAAAATCTTCATTTTTTCATCACAGATATGCCCAAGGTGCACAAAAGTGCTGGAAACGGTGAGATAAGCCTAATTTTGCAACAATGTTTAAGGTTTGGAGGTTTCATAGACTAAAGTTGAAAATCAGTGGTTTGACTGCCATAATGAAATAGGGTCACTAATCAACGTGTTTTCTCAAAAGGCCTTCACTCAATTTCCTTGATACTTAAAATGCATACAGTGGATTATAATAATGAAAAAGGATAATTTGAAATCTTGGTTTCAACTCTAAAGGAACTCTTTAAAAAAAAGATTTTAGGTTTTGGAAACCCCAATGAAAAAGTAGCAACTGCACGGTTTCTACTGTCAGATTCGCTCTAAGTGCCAAAAAGTGCTGGAAACGGGGAGATAAGCCTATTTTTGCAACAATGGTTAAAATCTTCAATTTTTCATCGCAGATGTGCCCAAGATGCACAAAAGCGCTGGAAACGGTGAGATAAGCCTATTTTTGCAACTTTGGTTAAAATCTTCAATTTTTCATCACAGATGTGCCCAAGATGCACAAAAGCGCTGGAAACGGTGAGATAAGCCTATTTTTGCAACTTTGGTTAAAATCTTCAATTTTTCATCACAGATGTGCCCAAGATGCACAAAAGCGCTGGAAACGGTGAGATAAGCCTATTTTTGCAACTTTGGTTAAATTCTTCATTTTTTCATCACAGATATGCCCAAGGTGCACAAAAGTGCTGGAAACGGTGAGATAAGCCTAATTTTGCAACAATGTTTAAGGTTTGGAGGTTTCATAGACTAAAGTTGAAAATCAGTGGATTGACTGCCATAATGAAATAGGGTCACTAATCAACGTGTTTTCTCAAAAGGCCTTCAGTCAAATTCCTTGATACTTAAAATGCATACAGTGGATTATAATAATGAAAAAGGATAATTTGAAATCTTGGTTTCAACTCTAAAGGAACTCTTTAAAAAAAAGATTTTAAGTTTTGGAAACCCCAATGAAAAAGTAGCAACTGCACGGTTTCTACTGTCAGATTCGCTCTAAGTGCCAAAAAGTGCTGGAAACGGGGAGATAAGCCTATTTTTGCAACAATGGTTAAAATCTTCAATTTTTCATCACAGATGTGTCCAAGATGCACAAAAGCGCTGGAAACGGTGAGATAAGCCTATTTTTGCAACTTTGGTTAAAATCTTCAATTTTTCATCACAGATGTGCCCAAGATGCACAAAAGCGCTGGAAACGGTGAGATAAGCCTATTTTTGCAACTTTGGTTAAAATCTTCATTTTTTCATCACAGATATGCCCAAGGTGCACAAAAGTGCTGGAAACGGTGAGATAAGCCTAATTTTGCAACAATGTTTAAGGTTTGGAGGTTTCATAGACTAAAGTTGAAAATCAGTGGTTTGACTGCCATAATGAAATAGGGTCACTAATCAACGTGTTTTCTCAAAAGGCCTTCACTCAATTTCCTTGATACTTAAAATGCATACAGTGGATTATAATAATGAAAAAGGATAATTTGAAATCTTGGTTTCAACTCTAAAGGAACTCTTTAAAAAAAAGATTTTAAGTTTTGGAAACCCCAATGAAAAAGTAGCAACTGCACGGTTTCTACTGTCAGATTCGCTCTAAGTGCCAAAAAGTGCTGGAAACGGGGAGATAAGCCTATTTTTGCAAGAATGGTTAAAATCTTCAATTTTTCATCACAGATGTGCCCAAAATGCACAAAAGCGCTGGAAACGGTGAGATAAGCCTATTTTTGCAACTTTGGTTAAAATCTTCAATTTTTCATCACAGATGTGCCCAAGATGCGCAAAAGCGCTGGAAACGGTGAGATAAGCCTATTTTTGCAACTTTGGTTAAAATCTTAAATTTTTCATCACAGATGTGCCCAAGATGACCAAAAGCGCTGGAAACGGTGAGATAAGCCTATTTTTGCAACTTTGGTTAAAATCTTCAATTTTTCATCACAGATGTGCCCAAGGTGCGCAAAAGTGCTGGAAACGGTGAGATAAGCCTAATTTTGCAACAATGTTTAAGGTTTGGAGGTTTCATAGACTAAAGTTGAAAATCAGTGGTTTGACTGCCATAATGAAATAGGGTCACTAATCAACGTGTTTTCTCAAAAGGCCTTCAATAAATTTCCTTGATACTTAAAATGCATACAGTGGATTATAATAATGAAAAAGGATAATTTGAAATCTTGGTTTCAACTCTAAAGGAACTCTTTAAAAAAAAGATTTTAAGTTTTGGAAACCCCAATGAAAAAGTAGCAACTGCACGGTTTCTACTGTCAGATTCGCTCTAAGTGCCAAAAAGTGCTGGAAACGGGGAGATAAGCCTATTTTTGCAACAATGGTTAAAATCTTCAATTTTTCATCACAGATGTGCCCAAGATGCACAAAAGCGCTGGAAATGGTGAGATAAGCCTATTTTTGCAACTTTGATTAAAATCTTCAATTTTTCATCACAGATGTGCCCAAAATGCGCAAAAGCGCTGGAAACGGTGAGATAAGCCTATTTTTGCAACTTTGGTTAAAATCTTCAATTTTTCATCACAGATGTGCCCAAGATGCGCAAAAGCGCTGGAAACGGTGAGATAAGCCTATTTTTGCAACTTTGGTTAAAATCTTAAATTTTTCATCACAGATGTGCCCAAGATGACCAAAAGCGCTGGAAACGGTGAGATAAGCCTATTTTTGCAACTTTGGTTAAAATCTTCAATTTTTCATCACAGATGTGCCCAAGGTGCGCAAAAGTGCTGGAAACGGTGAGATAAGCCTAATTTTGCAACAATGTTTAAGGTTTGGAGGTTTCATAGACTAAAGTTGAAAATCAGTGGTTTGACTGCCATAATGAAATAGGGTCACTAATCAACGTGTTTTCTCAAAAGGCCTTCAATAAATTTCCTTGATACTTAAAATGCATACAGTGGATTATAATAATGAAAAAGGATAATTTGAAATCTTGGTTTCAACTCTAAAGGAACTCTTTAAAAAAAAGATTTTAAGTTTTGGAAACCCCAATGAAAAAGTAGCAACTGCACGGTTTCTACTGTCAGATTCGCTCTAAGTGCCAAAAAGTGCTGGAAACGGGGAGATAAGCCTATTTTTGCAACAATGGTTAAAATCTTCAATTTTTCATCACAGATGTGCCCAAGATGCGCAAAAGCTCTGGAAACGGTGAGATAAGCCTATTTTTGCAACTTTGGTTAAAATCTTCAATTTTTCATCACAGATGTGCCCAAGATGCACAAAAGCGCTGGAAACGGTGAGATAAGCCTATTTTTGCAACTTTGGTTAAACTCTTCATTTTTTCATCACAGATATGCCCAAGGTGCACAAAAGTGCTGGAAACGGTGAGATAAGCCTAATTTTGCAACAATGTTTAAGGTTTGGAGGTTTCATAGACTAAAGTTGAAAATCAGTGGTTTGACTGCCATAATGAAATAGGGTCACTAATCAACGTGTTTTCTCAAAAGGCCTTCACTCAATTTCCTTGATACTTAAAATGCATACAGTGGATTATAATAATGAAAAAGGATAATTTGAAATCTTGGTTTCAACTCTAAAGGAACTTTTTAAAAAAAAGATTTTAGGTTTTGGAAACCCCAATGAAAAAGTAGCAACTGCACGGTTTCTACTGTCAGATTCGCTCTAAGTGCCAAAAAGTGCTGGAAACGGGGAGATAAGCCTATTTTTGCAACAATGGTTAAAATCTTCAATTTTTCATCACAGATGTGCCCAAGATGCACAAAAGCGCTGGAAACGGTGAGATAAGCCTATTTTTGCAACTTTGGTTAAAATCTTCAATTTTTCATCACAGATGTGCCCAAGGTGCACAAAAGTGCTGGAAACGGTGAGATAAGCCTAATTTTGCAACAATGTTTAAGGTTTGGAGGTTTCATAGACTAAAGTTGAAAATCAGTGGTTTGACTGCCATAATGAAATAGGGTCACTAATCAACGTGTTTTCTCAAAAGGCCTTCAGTCAAATTCCTTGATACTTAAAATGCATACAGTGGATTATAATAATGAAAAAGGATAATTTGAAATCTTGGTTTCAACTCTAAAGGAACTCTTTAAAAAAAAGATTTTAAGTTTTGGAAACCCCAATGAAAAAGTAGCAACTGCACGGTTTCTACTGTCAGATTCGCTCTAAGTGCCAAAAAGTGCTGGAAACGGGGAGATAAGCCTATTTTTGCAACAATGGTTAAAATCTTCAATTTTTCATCACAGATGTGTCCAAGATGCACAAAAGCGCTGGAAACGGTGAGATAAGCCTATTTTTGCAACTTTGGTTAAAATCTTCAATTTTTCATCACAGATGTGCCCAAGATGCACAAAAGCGCTGGAAACGGTGAGATAAGCCTATTTTTGCAACTTTGGTTAAAATCTTCAATTTTTCATCACAGATGTGCCCAAGATGCACAAAAGCGCTGGAAACGGTGAGATAAGCCTATTTTTGCAACTTTGGTTAAAATCTTCAATTTTTCATCACAGATGTGCCCAAGATGCACAAAAGCGCTGGAAACGGTGAGATAAGCCTAATTTTGCAACAATGTTTAAGGTTTGGAGGTTTCATAGACTAAAGTTGAAAATCAGTGGTTTGACTGCCATAATGAAATAGGGTCACTAATCAACGTGTTTTCTCAAAAGGCCTTCACTCAATTTCCTTGATACTTAAAATGCATACAGTGGATTATAATAATGAAAAAGGATAATTTGAAATCTTGGTTTCAACTCTAAAGGAACTCTTTAAAAAAAAGATTTTAAGTTTTGGAAACCCCAATGAAAAAGTAGCAACTGCACGGTTTCTACTGTCAGATTCGCTCTAAGTGCCAAAAAGTGCTGGAAACGGGGAGATAAGCCTATTTTTGCAACAATGGTTAAAATCTTCAATTTTTCATCACAGATGTGTCCAAGATGCACAAAAGCGCTGGAAACGGTGAGATAAGCCTATTTTTGCAACTTTGGTTAAAATCTTCAATTTTTCATCACAGATGTGCCCAAGATGCACAAAAGCGCTGGAAACGGTGAGATAAGCCTATTTTTGCAACTTTGGTTAAAATCTTCAATTTTTCATCACAGATGTGCCCAAGATGCGCAAAAGCTCTGGAAACGGTGAGATAAGCCTATTTTTGCAACTTTGGTTAAAATCTTAAATTTTTCATCACAGATGTGCCCAAGATGCACAAAAGCGCTGGAAACGGTGAGATAAGCCTATTTTTGCAACTTTGGTTAAAATCTTCATTTTTTCATCACAGATATGCCCAAGGTGCACAAAAGTGCTGGAAACGGTGAGATAAGCCTAATTTTGCAACAATGTTTAAGGTTTGGAGGTTTCATAGACTAAAGTTGAAAATCAGTGGTTTGACTGCCATAATGAAATAGGGTCACTAATCAACGTGTTTTCTCAAAAGGCCTTCACTCAATTTCCTTGATACTTAAAATGCATACAGTGGATTATAATAATGAAAAAGGATAATTTGAAATCTTGGTTTCAACTCTAAAGGAACTCTTTAAAAAAAAGATTTTAAGTTTTGGAAACCCCAATGAAAAAGTAGCAACTGCACGGTTTCTACTGTCAGATTCGCTCTAAGTGCCAAAAAGTGCTGGAAACGGGGAGATAAGCCTATTTTTGCAACAATGGTTAAAATCTTCAATTTTTCATCACAGATGTGTCCAAGATGCACAAAAGCGCTGGAAACGGTGAGATAAGCCTATTTTTGCAACTTTGGTTAAAATCTTCAATTTTTCATCACAGATATGCCCAAGATGCACAAAAGCGCTGGAAACGGTGAGATAAGCCTATTTTTGCAACTTTGGTTAAAATCTTCAATTTTTCATCACAGATGTGCCCAAGGTGCACAAAAGTGCTGGAAACGGTGAGATAAGCCTAATTTTGCAACAATGTTTAAGGTTTGGAGGTTTCATAGACTAAAGTTGAAAATCAGTGGTTTGACTGCCATAATGAAATAGGGTCACTAATCAACGTGTTTTCTCAAAAGGCCTTCACTCAATTTCCTTGATACTTAAAATGCATACAGTGGATTATAATAATGAAAAAGGATAATTTGAAATCTTGGTTTCAACTCTAAAGGAACTCTTTAAAAAAAAGATTTTAGGTTTTGGAAACCCCAATGAAAAAGTAGCAACTGCACGGTTTCTACTGTCAGATTCGCTCTAAGTGCCAAAAAGTGCTGGAAACGGGGAGATAAGCCTATTTTTGCAACAATGGTTAAAATCTTCAATTTTTCATCACAGATGTGCCCAAGATGCACAAAAGCGCTGGAAACGGTGAGATAAGCCTATTTTTGCAACTTTGGTTAAAATCTTCAATTTTTCATCACAGATGTGCCCAAGATGCACAAAAGCGCTGGAAACGGTGAGATAAGCCTATTTTTGCAACTTTGGTTAAAATCTTCAATTTTTCATCACAGATGTGCCCAAGATGCACAAAAGCGCTGGAAACGGTGAGATAAGCCTATTTTTGCAACTTTGGTTAAAATCTTCATTTTTTCATCACAGATATGCCCAAGGTGCACAAAAGTGCTGGAAACGGTGAGATAAGCCTAATTTTGCAACAATGTTTAAGGTTTGGAGGTTTCATAGACTAAAGTTGAAAATCAGTGGTTTGACTGCCATAATGAAATAGGGTCACTAATCAACGTGTTTTCTCAAAAGGCCTTCACTCAATTTCCTTGATACTTAAAATGCATACAGTGGATTATAATAATGAAAAAGGATAATTTGAAATCTTGGTTTCAACTCTAAAGGAACTCTTTAAAAAAAAGATTTTAAGTTTTGGAAACCCCAATGAAAAAGTAGCAACTGCACGGTTTCTACTGTCAGATTCGCTCTAAGTGCCAAAAAGTGCTGGAAACGGGGAGATAAGCCTATTTTTGCAACAATGGTTAAAATCTTCAATTTTTCATCACAGATGTGTCCAAGATGCACAAAAGCGCTGGAAACGGTGAGATAAGCCTATTTTTGCAACTTTGGTTAAAATCTTCAATTTTTCATCACAGATGTGCCCAAGATGCACAAAAGCGCTGGAAACGGTGAGATAAGCCTATTTTTGCAACTTTGGTTAAAATCTTCAATTTTTCATCACAGATGTGCCCAAGATGCGCAAAAGCTCTGGAAACGGTGAGATAAGCCTATTTTTGCAACTTTGGTTAAAATCTTCATTTTTTCATCACAGATATGCCCAAGGTGCACAAAAGTGCTGGAAACGGTGAGATAAGCCTAATTTTGCAACAATGTTTAAGGTTTGGAGGTTTCATAGACTAAAGTTGAAAATCAGTGGTTTGACTGCCATAATGAAATAGGGTCACTAATCAACGTGTTTTCTCAAAAGGCCTTCACTCAATTTCCTTGATACTTAAAATGCATACAGTGGATTATAATAATGAAAAAGGATAATTTGAAATCTTGGTTTCAACTCTAAAGGAACTCTTTAAAAAAAAGATTTTAAGTTTTGGAAACCCCAATGAAAAAGTAGCAACTGCACGGTTTCTACTGTCAGATTCGCTCTAAGTGCCAAAAAGTGCTGGAAACGGGGAGATAAGCCTATTTTTGCAACAATGGTTAAAATCTTCAATTTTTCATCACAGATGTGTCCAAGATGCACAAAAGCGCTGGAAACGGTGAGATAAGCCTATTTTTGCAACTTTGGTTAAAATCTTCAATTTTTCATCACAGATGTGCCCAAGATGCACAAAAGCGCTGGAAACGGTGAGATAAGCCTATTTTTGCAACTTTGGTTAAAATCTTCATTTTTTCATCACAGATATGCCCAAGGTGCACAAAAGTGCTGGAAACGGTGAGATAAGCCTAATTTTGCAACAATGTTTAAGGTTTGGAGGTTTCATAGACTAAAGTTGAAAATCAGTGGTTTGACTGCCATAATGAAATAGGGTCACTAATCAACGTGTTTTCTCAAAAGGCCTTCACTCAATTTCCTTGATACTTAAAATGCATACAGTGGATTATAATAATGAAAAAGGATAATTTGAAATCTTGGTTTCAACTCTAAAGGAACTCTTTAAAAAAAAGATTTTAGGTTTTGGAAACCCCAATGAAAAAGTAGTAACTGCACGGTTTCTACTGTCAGATTCGCTCTAAGTGCCAAAAAGTGCTGGAAACGGGGAGATAAGCCTATTTTTGCAACAATGGTTAAAATCTTCAATTTTTCATCGCAGATGTGCCCAAGATGCACAAAAGCGCTGGAAACGGTGAGATAAGCCTATTTTTGCAACTTTGGTTAAAATCTTCAATTTTTCATCGCAGATGTGCCCAAGATGCACAAAAGCGCTGGAAACGGTGAGATAAGCCTATTTTTGCAACTTTGGTTAAAATCTTCAATTTTTCATCACAGATGTGCCCAAGATGCACAAAAGCGCTGGAAACGGTGAGATAAGCCTATTTTTGCAACTTTGGTTAAAATCTTCAATTTTTCATCACAGATGTGCCCAAGATGCACAAAAGCGCTGGAAACGGTGAGATAAGCCTATTTTTGCAACTTTGGTTAAAATCTTCATTTTTTCATCACAGATATGCCCAAGGTGCACAAAAGTGCTGGAAACGGTGAGATAAGCCTAATTTTGCAACAATGTTTAAGGTTTGGAGGTTTCATAGACTAAAGTTGAAAATCAGTGGATTGACTGCCATAATGAAATAGGGTCACTAATCAACGTGTTTTCTCAAAAGGCCTTCAGTCAAATTCCTTGATACTTAAAATGCATACAGTGGATTATAATAATGAAAAAGGATAATTTGAAATCTTGGTTTCAACTCTAAAGGAACTCTTTAAAAAAAAGATTTTAAGTTTTGGAAACCCCAATGAAAAAGTAGCAACTGCACGGTTTCTACTGTCAGATTCGCTCTAAGTGCCAAAAAGTGCTGGAAACGGGGAGATAAGCCTATTTTTGCAACAATGGTTAAAATCTTCAATTTTTCATCACAGATGTGTCCAAGATGCACAAAAGCGCTGGAAACGGTGAGATAAGCCTATTTTTGCAACTTTGGTTAAAATCTTCAATTTTTCATCACAGATGTGCCCAAGATGCACAAAAGCGCTGGAAACGGTGAGATAAGCCTATTTTTGCAACTTTGGTTAAAATCTTCATTTTTTCATCACAGATATGCCCAAGGTGCACAAAAGTGCTGGAAACGGTGAGATAAGCCTAATTTTGCAACAATGTTTAAGGTTTGGAGGTTTCATAGACTAAAGTTGAAAATCAGTGGTTTGACTGCCATAATGAAATAGGGTCACTAATCAACGTGTTTTCTCAAAAGGCCTTCACTCAATTTCCTTGATACTTAAAATGCATACAGTGGATTATAATAATGAAAAAGGATAATTTGAAATCTTGGTTTCAACTCTAAAGGAACTCTTTAAAAAAAAGATTTTAGGTTTTGGAAACCCCAATGAAAAAGTAGCAACTGCACGGTTTCTACTGTCAGATTCGCTCTAAGTGCCAAAAAGTGCTGGAAACGGGGAGATAAGCCTATTTTTGCAACAATGGTTAAAATCTTCAATTTTTCATCGCAGATGTGCCCAAGATGCACAAAAGCGCTGGAAACGGTGAGATAAGCCTATTTTTGCAACTTTGGTTAAAATCTTCAATTTTTCATCACAGATGTGCCCAAGATGCACAAAAGCGCTGGAAACGGTGAGATAAGCCTATTTTTGCAACTTTGGTTAAAATCTTCAATTTTTCATCACAGATGTGCCCAAGATGCACAAAAGCGCTGGAAACGGTGAGATAAGCCTATTTTTGCAACTTTGGTTAAATTCTTCATTTTTTCATCACAGATATGCCCAAGGTGCACAAAAGTGCTGGAAACGGTGAGATAAGCCTAATTTTGCAACAATGTTTAAGGTTTGGAGGTTTCATAGACTAAAGTTGAAAATCAGTGGATTGACTGCCATAATGAAATAGGGTCACTAATCAACGTGTTTTCTCAAAAGGCCTTCAGTCAAATTCCTTGATACTTAAAATGCATACAGTGGATTATAATAATGAAAAAGGATAATTTGAAATCTTGGTTTCAACTCTAAAGGAACTCTTTAAAAAAAAGATTTTAAGTTTTGGAAACCCCAATGAAAAAGTAGCAACTGCACGGTTTCTACTGTCAGATTCGCTCTAAGTGCCAAAAAGTGCTGGAAACGGGGAGATAAGCCTATTTTTGCAACAATGGTTAAAATCTTCAATTTTTCATCACAGATGTGTCCAAGATGCACAAAAGCGCTGGAAACGGTGAGATAAGCCTATTTTTGCAACTTTGGTTAAAATCTTCAATTTTTCATCACAGATGTGCCCAAGATGCACAAAAGCGCTGGAAACGGTGAGATAAGCCTATTTTTGCAACTTTGGTTAAAATCTTCATTTTTTCATCACAGATATGCCCAAGGTGCACAAAAGTGCTGGAAACGGTGAGATAAGCCTAATTTTGCAACAATGTTTAAGGTTTGGAGGTTTCATAGACTAAAGTTGAAAATCAGTGGTTTGACTGCCATAATGAAATAGGGTCACTAATCAACGTGTTTTCTCAAAAGGCCTTCACTCAATTTCCTTGATACTTAAAATGCATACAGTGGATTATAATAATGAAAAAGGATAATTTGAAATCTTGGTTTCAACTCTAAAGGAACTCTTTAAAAAAAAGATTTTAAGTTTTGGAAACCCCAATGAAAAAGTAGCAACTGCACGGTTTCTACTGTCAGATTCGCTCTAAGTGCCAAAAAGTGCTGGAAACGGGGAGATAAGCCTATTTTTGCAAGAATGGTTAAAATCTTCAATTTTTCATCACAGATGTGCCCAAAATGCACAAAAGCGCTGGAAACGGTGAGATAAGCCTATTTTTGCAACTTTGGTTAAAATCTTCAATTTTTCATCACAGATGTGCCCAAGATGCGCAAAAGCGCTGGAAACGGTGAGATAAGCCTATTTTTGCAACTTTGGTTAAAATCTTAAATTTTTCATCACAGATGTGCCCAAGATGACCAAAAGCGCTGGAAACGGTGAGATAAGCCTATTTTTGCAACTTTGGTTAAAATCTTCAATTTTTCATCACAGATGTGCCCAAGGTGCGCAAAAGTGCTGGAAACGGTGAGATAAGCCTAATTTTGCAACAATGTTTAAGGTTTGGAGGTTTCATAGACTAAAGTTGAAAATCAGTGGTTTGACTGCCATAATGAAATAGGGTCACTAATCAACGTGTTTTCTCAAAAGGCCTTCAATAAATTTCCTTGATACTTAAAATGCATACAGTGGATTATAATAATGAAAAAGGATAATTTGAAATCTTGGTTTCAACTCTAAAGGAACTCTTTAAAAAAAAGATTTTAAGTTTTGGAAACCCCAATGAAAAAGTAGCAACTGCACGGTTTCTACTGTCAGATTCGCTCTAAGTGCCAAAAAGTGCTGGAAACGGGGAGATAAGCCTATTTTTGCAACAATGGTTAAAATCTTCAATTTTTCATCACAGATGTGCCCAAGATGCACAAAAGCGCTGGAAATGGTGAGATAAGCCTATTTTTGCAACTTTGATTAAAATCTTCAATTTTTCATCACAGATGTGCCCAAAATGCGCAAAAGCGCTGGAAACGGTGAGATAAGCCTATTTTTGCAACTTTGGTTAAAATCTTCAATTTTTCATCACAGATGTGCCCAAGATGCGCAAAAGCGCTGGAAACGGTGAGATAAGCCTATTTTTGCAACTTTGGTTAAAATCTTAAATTTTTCATCACAGATGTGCCCAAGATGACCAAAAGCGCTGGAAACGGTGAGATAAGCCTATTTTTGCAACTTTGGTTAAAATCTTCAATTTTTCATCACAGATGTGCCCAAGGTGCGCAAAAGTGCTGGAAACGGTGAGATAAGCCTAATTTTGCAACAATGTTTAAGGTTTGGAGGTTTCATAGACTAAAGTTGAAAATCAGTGGTTTGACTGCCATAATGAAATAGGGTCACTAATCAACGTGTTTTCTCAAAAGGCCTTCAATAAATTTCCTTGATACTTAAAATGCATACAGTGGATTATAATAATGAAAAAGGATAATTTGAAATCTTGGTTTCAACTCTAAAGGAACTCTTTAAAAAAAAGATTTTAAGTTTTGGAAACCCCAATGAAAAAGTAGCAACTGCACGGTTTCTACTGTCAGATTCGCTCTAAGTGCCAAAAAGTGCTGGAAACGGGGAGATAAGCCTATTTTTGCAACAATGGTTAAAATCTTCAATTTTTCATCACAGATGTGCCCAAGATGCACAAAAGCGCTGGAAACGGTGAGATAAGCCTATTTTTGCAACTTTGGTTAAAATCTTCAATTTTTCATCACAGATGTGCCCAAGATGCCCAAAAGCGCTGGCAACGGTGAGATAAGCCTATTTTTGCAACTTTGGTTAAAATCTTCAATTTTTCATCACAGATGTGCCCAAGATGCCCAAAAGCGCTGGAAACGGTGAGATAAGCCTAATTTTGCAACAATGTTTAAGGTTTGGAGGTTTCATAGACTAAAGTTGAAAATCAGTGGTTTGACTGCCATAATGAAAGAGGGTCACTAATCAACGTGTTTTCTCAAAAGGCCTTCAGTCAAATTCCTTGATACTTAAAATGCATACAGTGGATTATAATAATGAAAAAGGATAATTTGAAATCTTGGTTTCAACTCTAAAGGAACTCTTTAAAAAAAAGATTTTAAGTTTTGGAAACCCCAATGAAAAAGTAGCAACTGCACGGTTTCTACTGTCAGATTCGCTCTAAGTGCCAAAAAGTGCTGGAAACGGGGAGATAAGCCTATTTTTGCAACAATGGTTAAAATCTTCAATTTTTCATCACAGATGTGTCCAAGATGCACAAAAGCGCTGGAAACGGTGAGATAAGCCTATTTTTGCAACTTTGGTTAAAATCTTCAATTTTTCATCACAGATGTGCCCAAGATGCACAAAAGCGCTGGAAACGGTGAGATAAGCCTATTTTTGCAACTTTGGTTAAAATCTTCAATTTTTCAAAACAGATGTGCCCAAGATGCGCAAAAGCGCTGGAAACGGTGAGATAAGCCTATTTTTGCAACTTTGGTTAAAATCTTCATTTTTTCATCAAAGATATGCCCAAGGTGCACAAAAGTGCTGGAAACGGTGAGATAAGCCTAATTTTGCAACAATGTTTAAGGTTTGGAGGTTTCATAGACTAAAGTTGAAAATCAGTGGTTTGACTGCCATAATGAAATAGGGTCACTAATCAACGTGTTTTCTCAAAAGGTCTTCACTCAATTTCCTTGATACTTAAAATGCATACAGTGGATTATAATAATGAAAAAGGATAATTTGAAATCTTGGTTTCAACTCTAAAGGAACTCTTTAAAAAAAAGATTTTAAGTTTTGGAAACCCCAATGAAAAAGTAGCAACTGCACGGTTTCTACTGTCAGATTCGCTCTAAGTGCCAAAAAGTGCTGGAAACGGGGAGATAAGCCTATTTTTGCAACAATGGTTAAAATCTTCAATTTTTCATCACAGATGTGCCCAAGATGCACAAAAGCGCTGGAAACGGTGAGATAAGCCTATTTTTGCAACTTTGGTTAAAATCTTCAATTTTTCATCACAGATGTGCCCAAGATGCACAAAAGCGCTGGAAACGGTGAGATAAGCCTATTTTTGCAACTTTGGTTAAAATCTTCATTTTTTCATCACAGATATGCCCAAGGTGCACAAAAGTGCTGGAAACGGTGAGATAAGCCTAATTTTGCAACAATGTTTAAGGTTTGGAGGTTTCATAGACTAAAGTTGAAAATCAGTGGTTTGACTGCCATAATGAAATAGGGTCACTAATCAACGTGTTTTCTCAAAAGGCCTTCAGTCAAATTCCTTGATACCTAAAATGCATACAGTGGATTATAATAATGAAAAAGGATAATTTGAAATCTTGGTTTCAACTCTAAAGGAACTCTTTAAAAAAAAGATTTTAAGTTTTGGAAACCCCAATGAAAAAGTAGCAACTGCACGGTTTCTACTGTCAGATTCGCTCTAAGTGCCAAAAAGTGCTGGAAACGGGGAGATAAGCCTATTTTTGCAACAATGGTTAAAATCTTCAATTTTTCATCACAGATGTGCCCAAGATGCACAAAAGCGCTGGAAACGGTGAGATAAGCCTATTTTTGCAACTTTGGTTAAAATCTTCAATTTTTCATCACAGATGTGCCCAAGATGCACAAAAGCGCTGGAAACGGTGAGATAAGCCTATTTTTGCAACTTTGGTTAAAATCTTCAATTTTTCATCACAGATGTGCCCAAGATGCGCAAAAGCTCTGGAAACGGTGAGATAAGCCTATTTTTGCAACTTTGGTTAAAATCTTCAATTTTTCAAAACAGATGTGCCCAAGATGCGCAAAAGCGCTGGAAACGGTGAGATAAGCCTATTTTTGCAACTTTGGTTAAAATCTTCATTTTTTCATCAAAGATATGCCCAAGGTGCACAAAAGTGCTGGAAACGGTGAGATAAGCCTAATTTTGCAACAATGTTTAAGGTTTGGAGGTTTCATAGACTAAAGTTGAAAATCAGTGGTTTGACTGCCATAATGAAATAGGGTCACTAATCAACGTGTTTTCTCAAAAGGTCTTCACTCAATTTCCTTGATACTTAAAATGCATACAGTGGATTATAATAATGAAAAAGGATAATTTGAAATCTTGGTTTCAACTCTAAAGGAACTCTTTAAAAAAAAGATTTTAAGTTTTGGAAACCCCAATGAAAAAGTAGCAACTGCACGGTTTCTACTGTCAGATTCGCTCTAAGTGCCAAAAAGTGCTGGAAACGGGGAGATAAGCCTATTTTTGCAACAATGGTTAAAATCTTCAATTTTTCATCACAGATGTGCCCAAGATGCACAAAAGCGCTGGAAACGGTGAGATAAGCCTATTTTTGCAACTTTGGTTAAAATCTTCAATTTTTCATCACAGATGTGCCCAAGATGCACAAAAGCGCTGGAAACGGTGAGATAAGCCTATTTTTGCAACTTTGGTTAAAATCTTCATTTTTTCATCACAGATATGCCCAAGGTGCACAAAAGTGCTGGAAACGGTGAGATAAGCCTAATTTTGCAACAATGTTTAAGGTTTGGAGGTTTCATAGACTAAAGTTGAAAATCAGTGGTTTGACTGCCATAATGAAATAGGGTCACTAATCAACGTGTTTTCTCAAAAGGCCTTCAGTCAAATTCCTTGATACTTAAAATGCATACAGTGGATTATAATAATGAAAAAGGATAATTTGAAATCTTGGTTTCAACTCTAAAGGAACTCTTTAAAAAAAAGATTTTAAGTTTTGGAAACCCCAATGAAAAAGTAGCAACTGCACGGTTTCTACTGTCAGATTCGCTCTAAGTGCCAAAAAGTGCTGGAAACGGGGAGATAAGCCTATTTTTGCAACAATGGTTAAAATCTTCAATTTTTCATCACAGATGTGTCCAAGATGCACAAAAGCGCTGGAAACGGTGAGATAAGCCTATTTTTGCAACTTTGGTTAAAATCTTCAATTTTTCATCACAGATGTGCCCAAGATGCACAAAAGCGCTGGAAACGGTGAGATAAGCCTATTTTTGCAACTTTGGTTAAAATCTTCAATTTTTCAAAACAGATGTGCCCAAGATGCGCAAAAGCGCTGGAAACGGTGAGATAAGCCTATTTTTGCAACTTTGGTTAAAATCTTCATTTTTTCATCACAGATATGCCCAAGGTGCACAAAAGTGCTGGAAACGGTGAGATAAGCCTAATTTTGCAACAATGTTTAAGGTTTGGAGGTTTCATAGACTAAAGTTGAAAATCAGTGGTTTGACTGCCATAATGAAATAGGGTCACTAATCAACGTGTTTTCTCAAAAGGCCTTCACTCAATTTCCTTGATACTTAAAATGCATACAGTGGATTATAATAATGAAAAAGGATAATTTGAAATCTTGGTTTCAACTCTAAAGGAACTCTTTAAAAAAAAGATTTTAAGTTTTGGAAACCCCAATGAAAAAGTAGCAACTGCACGGTTTCTACTGTCAGATTCGCTCTAAGTGCCAAAAAGTGCTGGAAACGGGGAGATAAGCCTATTTTTGCAACAATGGTTAAAATCTTCAATTTTTCATCACAGATGTGCCCAAGATGCACAAAAGCGCTGGAAACGGTGAGATAAGCCTATTTTTGCAACTTTGGTTAAAATCTTCAATTTTTCATCACAGATGTGCCCAAGATGCACAAAAGCGTTGGAAACGGTGAGATAAGCCTATTTTTGCAACTTTGGTTAAAATCTTCAATTTTTCATCACAGATGTGCCCAAGATGCGCAAAAGCTCTGGAAACGGTGAGATAAGCCTATTTTTGCAACTTTGGTTAAAATCTTCATTTTTTCATCACAGATATGCCCAAGGTGCACAAAAGTGCTGGAAACGGTGAGATAAGCCTAATTTTGCAACAATGTTTAAGGTTTGGAGGTTTCATAGACTAAAGTTGAAAATCAGTGGTTTGACTGCCATAATGAAATAGGGTCACTAATCAACGTGTTTTCTCAAAAGGCCTTCACTCAATTTCCTTGATACTTAAAATGCATACAGTGGATTATAATAATGAAAAAGGATAATTTGAAATCTTGGTTTCAACTCTAAAGGAACTCTTTAAAAAAAAGATTTTAAGTTTTGGAAACCCCAATGAAAAAGTAGCAACTGCACGGTTTCTACTGTCAGATTCGCTCTAAGTGCCAAAAAGTGCTGGAAACGGGGAGATAAGCCTATTTTTGCAACAATGGTTAAAATCTTCAATTTTTCATCACAGATGTGCCCAAGATGCACAAAAGCGTTGGAAACGGTGAGATAAGCATATTTTTGCAACTTTGGTTAAAATCTTCAATTTTTCATCACAGATGTGCCCAAGATGCGCAAAAGCGCTGGAAACGGTGAGATAAGCCTATTTTTGCAACTTTGGTTAAAATCTTCAATTTTTCATCACAGATGTGCCCAAGATGCGCAAAAGCGCTGGAAACGGTGAGATAAGCCTATTTTTGCAACTTTGGTTAAAATCTTCAATTTTTCATCACAGATGTGCCCAAGATGCACAAAAGCGCTGGAAACGGTGAGATAAGCCTATTTTTGCAACTTTGGTTAAAATCTTCAATTTTTCATCACAGATGTGCCCAAGATGCACAAAAGCGCTGGAAACGGTGAGATAAGCCTAATTTTGCAACAATGTTTAAGGTTTGGAGGTTTCATAGACTAAAGTTGAAAATCAGTGGTTTGACTGCCATAATGAAATAGGGTCACTAATCAACGTGTTTTCTCAAAAGGCCTTCAATAAATTTCCTTGATACTTAAAATGCATACAGTGGATTATAATAATGAAAAAGGATAATTTGAAATCTTGGTTTCAACTCTAAAGGAACTCTTTAAAAAAAAGATTTTAAGTTTTGGAAACCCCAATGAAAAAGTAGCAACTGCACGGTTTCTACTGTCAGATTCGCTCTAAGTGCCAAAAAGTGCTGGAAACGGGGAGATAAGCCTATTTTTGCAACAATGGTTAAAATCTTCAATTTTTCATCACAGATGTGTCCAAGATGCACAAAAGCGCTGGAAACGGTGAGATAAGCCTATTTTTGCAACTTTGGTTAAAATCTTCAATTTTTCATCACAGATGTGCCCAAGATGCACAAAAGCGCTGGAAACGGTGAGATAAGCCTATTTTTGCAACTTTGGTTAAAATCTTCAATTTTTCAAAACAGATGTGCCCAAGATGCGCAAAAGCGCTGGAAACGGTGAGATAAGCCTATTTTTGCAACTTTGGTTAAAATCTTCATTTTTTCATCAAAGATATGCCCAAGGTGCACAAAAGTGCTGGAAACGGTGAGATAAGCCTAATTTTGCAACAATGTTTAAGGTTTGGAGGTTTCATAGACTAAAGTTGAAAATCAGTGGTTTGACTGCCATAATGAAATAGGGTCACTAATCAACGTGTTTTCTCAAAAGGCCTTCACTCAATTTCCTTGATACTTAAAATGCATACAGTGGATTATAATAATGAAAAAGGATAATTTGAAATCTTGGTTTCAACTCTAAAGGAACTCTTTAAAAAAAAGATTTTAAGTTTTGGAAACCCCAATGAAAAAGTAGCAACTGCACGGTTTCTACTGTCAGATTCGCTCTAAGTGCCAAAAAGTGCTGGAAACGGGTAGATAAGCCTATTTTTGCAACAATGGTTAAAATCTTCAATTTTTCATCACAGATGTGCCCAAGATGCACAAAAGCGCTGGAAACGGTGAGATAAGCCTATTTTTGCAACTTTGGTTAAAATCTTCAATTTTTCACCACAGATGTGCCCAAGATGCACAAAAGCGCTGGAAACGGTGAGATAAGCCTATTTTTGCAACTTTGGTTAAAATCTTCATTTTTTCATCACAGATATGCCCAAGGTGCACAAAAGTGCTGGAAACGGTGAGATAAGCCTAATTTTGCAACAATGTTTAAGGTTTGGAGGTTTCATAGACTAAAGTTGAAAATCAGTGGTTTGACTGCCATAATGAAATAGGGTCACTAATCAACGTGTTTTCTCAAAAGGCCTTCAGTCAAATTCCTTGATACTTAAAATGCATACAGTGGATTATAATAATGAAAAAGGATAATTTGAAATCTTGGTTTCAACTCTAAAGGAACTCTTTAAAAAAAAGATTTTAAGTTTTGGAAACCCCAATGAAAAAGTAGCAACTGCACGGTTTCTACTGTCAGATTCGCTCTAAGTGCCAAAAAGTGCTGGAAACGGGGAGATAAGCCTATTTTTGCAACAATGGTTAAAATCTTCAATTTTTCATCACAGATGTGTCCAAGATGCACAAAAGCGCTGGAAACGGTGAGATAAGCCTATTTTTGCAACTTTGGTTAAAATCTTCAATTTTTCATCACAGATGTGCCCAAGATGCACAAAAGCGCTGGAAACGGTGAGATAAGCCTATTTTTGCAACAATGGTTAAAATCTTCAATTTTTCATCACAGATGTGCCCAAGATGCACAAAAGCGCTGGAAACGGTGAGATAAGCCTATTTTTGCAACTTTGGTTAAAATCTTCATTTTTTCATCACAGATATGCCCAAGGTGCACAAAAGTGCTGGAAACGGTGAGATAAGCCTAATTTTGCAACAATGTTTAAGGTTTGGAGGTTTCATAGACTAAAGTTGAAAATCAGTGGTTTGACTGCCATAATGAAATAGGGTCACTAATCAACGTGTTTTCTCAAAAGGCCTTCACTCAATTTCCTTGATACTTAAAATGCATACAGTGGATTATAATAATGAAAAAGGATAATTTGAAATCTTGGTTTCAACTCTAAAGGAACTCTTTAAAAAAAAGATTTTAAGTTTTGGAAACCCCAATGAAAAAGTAGCAACTGCACGGTTTCTACTGTCAGATTCGCTCTAAGTGCCAAAAAGTGCTGGAAACGGGGAGATAAGCCTATTTTTGCAACAATGGTTAAAATCTTCAATTTTTCATCACAGATGTGCCCAAGATGCACAAAAGCGCTGGAAACGGTGAGATAAGCCTATTTTTGCAACTTTGGTTAAAATCTTCAATTTTTCATCACAGATGTGCCCAAAATGCACAAAAGCGCTGGAAACGGTGAGATAAGCCTATTTTTGCAACTTTGGTTAAAATCTTCATTTTTTCATCACAGATATGCCCAAGGTGCACAAAAGTGCTGGAAACGGTGAGATAAGCCTAATTTTGCAACAATGTTTAAGGTTTGGAGGTTTCATAGACTAAAGTTGAAAATCAGTGGTTTGACTGCCATAATGAAATAGGGTCACTAATCAACGTGTTTTCTCAAAAGGCCTTCAGTCAAATTCCTTGATACTTAAAATGCATACAGTGGATTATAATAATGAAAAAGGATAATTTGAAATCTTGGTTTCAACTCTAAAGGAACTCTTTAAAAAAAAGATTTTAAGTTTTGGAAACCCCAATGAAAAAGTAGCAACTGCACGGTTTCTACTGTCAGATTCGCTCTAAGTGCCAAAAAGTGCTGGAAACGGGGAGATAAGCCTATTTTTGCAACAATGGTTAAAATCTTCAATTTTTCATCACAGATGTGTCCAAGATGCACAAAAGCGCTGGAAACGGTGAGATAAGCCTTTTTTTGCAACTTTGGTTAAAATCTTCAATTTTTCATCACAGATGTGCCCAAGATGCACAAAAGCGCTGGAAACGGTGAGATAAGCCTATTTTTGCAACTTTGGTTAAAATCTTCAATTTTTCAAAACAGATGTGCCCAAGATGCGCAAAAGCGCTGGAAACGGTGAGATAAGCCTATTTTTGCAACTTTGGTTAAAATCTTCATTTTTTCATCACAGATATGCCCAAGGTGCACAAAAGTGCTGGAAACGGTGAGATAAGCCTAATTTTGCAACAATGTTTAAGGTTTGGAGGTTTCATAGACTAAAGTTGAAAATCAGTGGTTTGACTGCCATAATGAAATAGGGTCACTAATCAACGTGTTTTCTCAAAAGGCCTTCACTCAATTTCCTTGATACTTAAAATGCATACAGTGGATTATAATAATGAAAAAGGATAATTTGAAATCTTGGTTTCAACTCTAAAGGAACTCTTTAAAAAAAAGATTTTAAGTTTTTTAAACCCCAATGAAAAAGTAGCAACTGCACGGTTTCTACTGTCAGATTGGCTCTAAGTGCCAAAAAGTGCTGGAAACGGGGAGATAAGCCTATTTTTGCAACAATGGTTAAAATCTTCAATTTTTCATCACAGATGTGCCCAAGATGCACAAAAGCGCTGGAAACGGTGAGATAAGCCTATTTTTGCAACTTTGGTTAAAATCTTCAATTTTTCATCACAGATGTGCCCAAGATGCACAAAAGCGCTGGAAACGGTGAGATAAGCCTATTTTTGCAACTTTGGTTAAAATCTTCAATTTTTCATCACAGATGTGCTCAAGATGCGCAAAAGCGCTGGAAACGGTGAGATAAGCCTATTTTTGCAACTTTGGTTAAAATCTTAAATTTTTCATCACAGATGTGCCCAAGATGCACAAAAGCGCTGGAAACGGTGAGATAAGCCTATTTTTGCAACTTTGGTTAAAATCTTCAATTTTTCATCACAGATGTGCCCAAGATGCACAAAAGCGCTGGAAACGGTGAGATAAGCCTATTTTTGCAACTTTGGTTAAAATCTTCAATTTTTCATCACAGATGTGCCCAAGATGCACAAAAGCGCTGGAAACGGTGAGATAAGCCTAATTTTGCAACAATGTTTAAGGTTTGGAGGTTTCATAGACTAAAGTTGAAAATCAGTGGTTTGACTGCCATAATGAAATAGGGTCACTAATCAACGTGTTTTCTCAAAAGGCCTTCAATAAATTTCCTTGATACTTAAAATGCATACAGTGGATTATAATAATGAAAAAGGATAATTTGAAATCTTGGTTTCAACTCTAAAGGAACTCTTTAAAAAAAAGATTTTAAGTTTTGGAAACCCCAATGAAAAAGTAGCAACTGCACGGTTTCTACTGTCAGATTCGCTCTAAGTGCCAAAAAGTGCTGGAAACGGGGAGTTAAGCCTATTTTTGCAACAATGGTTAAAATCTTCAATTTTTCATCACAGATGTGCCCAAGATGCACAAAAGCGCTGAAAACGGTGAGATAAGCCTATTTTTGCAACTTTGGTTAAAATCTTCAATTTTTCATCACAGATGTGCCCAAGATGCACAAAAGCGCTGGAAACGGTGAGATAAGCCTATTTTTGAAACTTTGGTTAAAATCTTCATTTTTTCATCACAGATATGCCCAAGGTGCACAAAAGTGCTGGAAACGGTGAGATAAGCCTAATTTTGCAACAATGTTTAAGGTTTGGAGGTTTCATAGACTAAAGTTGAAAATCAGTGGTTTGACTGCCATAATGAAATAGGGTCACTAATCAACGTGTTTTCTCAAAAGGCCTTCAGTCAAATTCCTTGATACTTAAAATGCATACAGTGGATTATAATAATGAAAAAGGATAATTTGAAATCTTGGTTTCAACTCTAAAGGAACTCTTTAAAAAAAAGATTTTAAGTTTTGGAAACCCCAATGAAAAAGTAGCAACTGCACGGTTTCTACTGTCAGATTCGCTCTAAGTGCCAAAAAGTGCTGGAAACGGGGAGATAAGCCTATTTTTGCAACAATGGTTAAAATCTTCAATTTTTCATCACAGATGTGTCCAAGATGCACAAAAGCGCTGGAAACGGTGAGATAAGCCTATTTTTGCAACTTTGGTTAAAATCTTCAATTTTTCATCACAGATGTGCCCAAGATGCACAAAAGCGCTGGAAACGGTGAGATAAGCCTATTTTTGCAACAATGGTTAAAATCTTCAATTTTTCATCACAGATGTGCCCAAGATGCACAAAAGCGCTGGAAACGGTGAGATAAGCCTATTTTTGCAACTTTGGTTAAAATCTTCATTTTTTCATCACAGATATGCCCAAGGTGCACAAAAGTGCTGGAAACGGTGAGATAAGCCTAATTTTGCAACAATGTTTAAGGTTTGGAGGTTTCATAGACTAAAGTTGAAAATCAGTGGTTTGACTGCCATAATGAAATAGGGTCACTAATCAACGTGTTTTCTCAAAAGGCCTTCACTCAATTTCCTTGATACTTAAAATGCATACAGTGGATTATAATAATGAAAAAGGATAATTTGAAATCTTGGTTTCAACTCTAAAGGAACTCTTTAAAAAAAAGATTTTAAGTTTTGGAAACCCCAATGAAAAAGTAGCAACTGCACGGTTTCTACTGTCAGATTCGCTCTAAGTGCCAAAAAGTGCTGGAAACGGGGAGATAAGCCTATTTTTGCAACAATGGTTAAAATCTTCAATTTTTCATCACAGATGTGCCCAAGATGCACAAAAGCGCTGGAAACGGTGAGATAAGCCTATTTTTGCAACTTTGGTTAAAATCTTCAATTTTTCATCACAGATGTGCCCAAGATGCACAAAAGCGCTGGAAACGGTGAGATAAGCCTATTTTTGCAACTTTGGTTAAAATCTTCATTTTTTCATCACAGATATGCCCAAGGTGCACAAAAGTGCTGGAAACGGTGAGATAAGCCTAATTTTGCAACAATGTTTAAGGTTTGGAGGTTTCATAGACTAAAGTTGAAAATCAGTGGTTTGACTGCCATAATGAAATAGGGTCACTAATCAACGTGTTTTCTCAAAAGGCCTTCACTCAATTTCCTTGATACTTAAAATGCATACAGTGGATTATAATAATGAAAAAGGATAATTTGAAATCTTGGTTTCAACTCTAAAGGAACTCTTTAAAAAAAAGATTTTAAGTTTTGGAAACCCCAATGAAAAAGTAGCAACTGCACGGTTTCTACTGTCAGATTCGCTCTAAGTGCCAAAAAGTGCTGGAAACGGGGAGATAAGCCTATTTTTGCAACAATGGTTAAAATCTTCAATTTTTCATCACAGATGTGCCCAAGATGCACAAAAGCGCTGGAAACGGTGAGATAAGCCTATTTTTGCAACTTTGGTTAAAATCTTCATTTTTTCATCACAGATATGCCCAAGGTGCACAAAAGTGCTGGAAACGGTGAGATAAGCCTAATTTTGCAACAATGTTTAAGGTTTGGAGGTTTCATAGACTAAAGTTGAAAATCAGTGGTTTGACTGCCATAATGAAATAGGGTCACTAATCAACGTGTTTTCTCAAAAGGCCTTCAGTCAAATTCCTTGATACTTAAAATGCATACAGTGGATTATAATAATGAAAAAGGATAATTTGAAATCTTGGTTTCAACTCTAAAGGAACTCTTTAAAAAAAAGATTTTAAGTTTTGGAAGCCCCAATGAAAAAGTAGCAACTGCACGGTTTCTACTGTCAGATTCGCTCTAAGTGCCAAAAAGTGCTGGAAACGGGGAGATAAGCCTATTTTTGCAACAATGGTTAAAATCTTCAATTTTTCATCACAGATGTGCCCAAGATGCACAAAAGCGCTGGAAACGGTGAGATAAGCCTATTTTTGCAACTTTGGTTAAAATCTTCATTTTTTCATCACAGATATGCCCAAGGTGCACAAAAGTGCTGGAAACGGTGAGATAAGCCTAATTTTGCAACAATGTTTAAGGTTTGGAGGTTTCATAGACTAAAGTTGAAAATCAGTGGTTTGACTGCCATAATGAAATAGGGTCACTAATCAACGTGTTTTCTCAAAAGGCCTTCACTCAATTTCCTTGATACTTAAAATGCATACAGTGGATTATAATAATGAAAAAGGATAATTTGAAATCTTGGTTTCAACTCTAAAGGAACTCTTTAAAAAAAAGATTTTAAGTTTTGGAAACCCCAATGAAAAAGTAGCAACTGCACGGTTTCTACTGTCAGATTCGCTCTAAGTGCCAAAAAGGGCTGGAAACGGGGAGATAAGCCTATTTTTGCAACAATGGTTAAAATCTTCAATTTTTCATCACAGATGTGTCCAAGATGCACAAAAGCGCTGGAAACTGTGAGATAAGCCTATTTTTGCAACTTTGGTTAAAATCTTCAATTTTTCATCACAGATGTGCCCAAGATGCACAAAAGCGCTGGAAACGGTGAGATAAGCCTATTTTTGCAACTTTGGTTAAAATCTTCAATTTTTCATCACAGATGTGCCCAAGATGCGCAAAAGCGCTGGAAACGGTGAGATAAGCCTATTTTTGCAACTTTGGTTAAAATCTTCAATTTTTCATCACAGATATGCCCAAGGTGCACAAAAGTGCTGGAAACGGTGAGATAAGCCTAATTTTGCAACAATGTTTAAGGTTTGGAGGTTTCATAGACTAAAGTTGAAAATCAGTGGTTTGACTGCCATAATGAAATAGGGTCACTAATCAACGTGTTTTCTCAAAAGGCCTTCAGTCAAATTCCTTGATACTTAAAATGCATACAGTGGATTATAATAATGAAAAAGGATAATTTGAAATCTTGGTTTCAACTCTAAAGGAACTCTTTAAAAAAAGATTTTAAGTTTTGGAAACCCCAATGAAAAAGTAGCAACTGCACGGTTTCTACTGTCAGATTGGCTCTAAGTGCCAAAAAGTGCTGGAAACGGGGAGATAAGCCTATTTTTGCAACAATGGTTAAAATCTTCAATTTTTCTTCACAGATGTGCCCAAGATGCGCAAAAGCGCTGGAAACGGTGAGATAAGCCTATTTTTGCAACTTTGGTTAAAATCTTCAATTTTTCATCACAGATGTGCCCAAGATGCGCAAAAGCGCTGGAAACGGTAAGATAAGCCTATTTTTGCAACTTTGGTTAAAATCTTCATTTTTTCATCACAGATATGCCCAAGGTGCGCAAAAGTGCTGGAAACGGTGAGATAAGCCTAATTTTGCAACAATGTTTAAGGTTTGGAGGTTTCATAGACTAAAGTTGAAAATCAGTGGTTTGACTGCCATAATGAAATAGGGTCACTAATCAACGTGTTTTCTCAAAAGGCCTTCAGTCAAATTCCTTGATACTTAAAATGCATACAGTGGATTATAATAATGAAAAAGGATAATTTGAAATCTTGGTTTCAACTCTAAAGGAACTATTTAAAAAAAAGATTTTAAGTTTTGGAAACCCCAATGAAAAAGTAGCAACTGCACGGTTTCTACTGTCAGATTGGCTCTAAGTGCCAAAAAGTGCTGGAAACGGGGAGATAAGCCTATTTTTGCAACAATGGTTAAAATCTTCAATTTTTCATCACAGATGTGTCCAAGATGCACAAAAGCGCTGGAAACGGTGAGATAAGCCTATTTTTGCAACTTTGGTTAAAATCTTCAATTTTTCATCACAGATGTGCCCAAGATGCACAAAAGCGCTGGAAACGGTGAGATAAGCCTATTTTTGCAACTTTGGTTAAAATCTTCAATTTTTCATCACAGATGTGCCCAAGATGCGCAAAAGCGCTGGAAACGGTGAGATAAGCCTATTTTTGCAACTTTGGTTAAAATCTTAAATTTTTCATCACAGATGTGCCCAAGATGCCCAAAAGCGCTGGAAACGGTGAGATAAGCCTATTTTTGCAACTTTGGTTAAAATCTTCAATTTTTCATCACAGATGTGCCCAAGATGCACAAAAGCGCTGGAAACGGTGAGATAAGCCAATTTTTGCAACTTTGGTTAAAATCTTCATTTTTTCATCACAGATATGCCCAAGGTGCACAAAAGTGCTGGAAACGGTGAGATAAGCCTAATTTTCCAACAATGTTTAAGGTTTGGAGGTTTCATAGACTAAAGTTGAAAATCAGTGGTTTGACTGCCATAATGAAATAGGGTCACTAATCAACGTGTTTTCTCAAAAGGCCTTCAGTCAAATTCCTTGATACTTAAAATGCATACAGTGGATTATAATAATGAAAAAGGATAATTTGAAATCTTGGTTTCAACTCTAAAGGAACTCTTTAAAAAAAAGATTTTACGTTTTGGAAACCCCAATGAAAAAGTAGCAACTGCACGGTTTCTACTGTCAGATTCGCTCTAAGTGCCAAAAAGTGCTGGAAACGGGGAGATAAGCCTATTTTTGCAACAATGGTTAAAATCTTCAATTTTTCATCACAGATGTGTCCAAGATGCACAAAAGCGCTGGAAACGGTGAGATAAGCCTATTTTTGCAACTTTGGTTAAAATCTTAAATTTTTCATCACAGATGTGCCCAAGATGCACAAAAGCGCTGGAAACGGTGAGATAAGCCTATTTTTGCAACTTTGGTTAAAATCTTCATTTTTTCATCACAGATATGCCCAAGGTGCACAAAAGTGCTGGAAACGGTGTGATAAGCCTAATTTTGCAACAATGTTTAAGGTTTGGAGGTTTCATAGACTAAAGTTGAAAATCAGTGGTTTGACTGCCATAATGAAATAGGGTCACTAATCAACGTGTTTTCTCAAAAGGCCTTCAGTCAAATTCCTTGATACTTAAAATGCATACAGTGGATTATAATAATGAAAAAGGATAATTTGAAATCTTGGTTTCAACTCTAAAGGAACTCTTTAAAAAAAGATTTTAAGTTTTGGAAACCCCAATGAAAAAGTAGCAACTGCACGGTTTCTACTGTCAGATTGGCTCTAAGTGCCAAAAAGTGCTGGAAACGGGGAGATAAGCCTATTTTTGCAACAATGGTTAAAATCTTCAATTTTTCTTCACAGATGTGCCCAAGATGCGCAAAAGCGCTGGAAACGGTGAGATAAGCCTATTTTTGCAACTTTGGTTAAAATCTTCAATTTTTCATCACAGATGTGCCCAAGATGCGCAAAAGCGCTGGAAACGGTAAGATAAGCCTATTTTTGCAACTTTGGTTAAAATCTTCATTTTTTCATCACAGATATGCCCAAGGTGCGCAAAAGTGCTGGAAACGGTGAGATAAGCCTAATTTTGCAACAATGTTTAAGGTTTGGAGGTTTCATAGACTAAAGTTGAAAATCAGTGGTTTGACTGCCATAATGAAATAGGGTCACTAATCAACGTGTTTTCTCAAAAGGCCTTCAGTCAAATTCCTTGATACTTAAAATGCATACAGTGGATTATAATAATGAAAAAGGATAATTTGAAATCTTGGTTTCAACTCTAAAGGAACTATTTAAAAAAAAGATTTTAAGTTTTGGAAACCCCAATGAAAAAGTAGCAACTGCACGGTTTCTACTGTCAGATTGGCTCTAAGTGCCAAAAAGTGCTGGAAACGGGGAGATAAGCCTATTTTTGCAACAATGGTTAAAATCTTCAATTTTTCATCACAGATGTGTCCAAGATGCACAAAAGCGCTGGAAACGGTGAGATAAGCCTATTTTTGCAACTTTGGTTAAAATCTTCAATTTTTCATCACAGATGTGCCCAAGATGCACAAAAGCGCTGGAAACGGTGAGATAAGCCTATTTTTGCAACTTTGGTTAAAATCTTCAATTTTTCATCACAGATGTGCCCAAGATGCGCAAAAGCGCTGGAAACGGTGAGATAAGCCTATTTTTGCAACTTTGGTTAAAATCTTAAATTTTTCATCACAGATGTGCCCAAGATGCCCAAAAGCGCTGGAAACGGTGAGATAAGCCTATTTTTGCAACTTTGGTTAAAATCTTCAATTTTTCATCACAGATGTGCCCAAGATGCACAAAAGCGCTGGAAACGGTGAGATAAGCCTATTTTTGCAACTTTGGTTAAAATCTTCATTTTTTCATCACAGATATGCCCAAGGTGCACAAAAGTGCTGGAAACGGTGAGATAAGCCTAATTTTGCAACAATGTTTAAGGTTTGGAGGTTTCATAGACTAAAGTTGAAAATCAGTGGTTTGACTGCCATAATGAAATAGGGTCACTAATCAACGTGTTTTCTCAAAAGGCCTTCAGTCAAATTCCTTGATACTTAAAATGCATACAGTGGATTATAATAATGAAAAAGGATAATTTGAAATCTTGGTTTCAACTCTAAAGGAACTCTTTAAAAAAAAGATTTTACGTTTTGGAAACCCAAATGAAAAAGTAGCAACTGCACGGTTTCTACTGTCAGATTCGCTCTAAGTGCCAAAAAGTGCTGGAAACGGGGAGATAAGCCTATTTTTGCAACAATGGTTAAAATCTTCAATTTTTCATCACAGATGTGCCCAAGATGCACAAAAGCGCTGGAAACGGTGAGATAAGCCTATTTTTGCAACTTTGGTTAAAATCTTCATTTTTTCATCACAGATATGCCCAAGGTGCACAAAAGTGCTGGAAACGGTGAGATAAGCCTAATTTTGCAACAATGTTTAAGGTTTGGAGGTTTCATAGACTAAAGTTGAAAATCAGTGGTTTGACTGCCATAATGAAATAGGGTCACTAATCAACGTGTTTTCTCAAAAGGCCTTCACTCAATTTCCTTGATACTTAAAATGCATACAGTGGATTATAATAATGAAAAAGGATAATTTGAAATCTTGGTTTCAACTCTAAAGGAACTCTTTAAAAAAAAGATTTTAAGTTTTGGAAACCCCAATGAAAAAGTAGCAACTGCACGGTTTCTACTGTCAGATTCGCTCTAAGTGCCAAAAAGGGCTGGAAACGGGGAGATAAGCCTATTTTTGCAACAATGGTTAAAATCTTCAATTTTTCATCACAGATGTGTCCAAGATGCACAAAAGCGCTGGAAACGGTGAGATAAGCCTATTTTTGCAACTTTGGTTAAAATCTTCAATTTTTCATCACAGATGTGCCCAAGATGCACAAAAGCGCTGGAAACGGTGAGATAAGCCTATTTTTGCAACTTTGGTTAAAATCTTCAATTTTTCATCACAGATGTGCCCAAGGTGCGCAAAAGCGCTGGAAACGGTGAGATAAGCCTATTTTTGCAACTTTGGTTAAAATCTTAAATTTTTCATCACAGATGTGCCCAAGATGCCCAAAAGCGCTGGAAACGGTGAGATAAGCCTATTTTTGCAACTTTGGTTAAAATCTTCAATTTTTCATCACAGATGTGCCCAAGATGCACAAAAGCGCTGGAAACGGTGAGATAAGCCTATTTTTGCAACTTTGGTTAAAATCTTCATTTTTTCATCACAGATATGCCCAAGGTGCACAAAAGTGCTGGAAACGGTGAGATAAGCCTAATTTTGCAACAATGTTTAAGGTTTGGAGGTTTCATAGACTAAAGTTGAAAATCAGTGGTTTGACTGCCATAATGAAATAGGGTCACTAATCAACGTGTTTTCTCAAAAGGCCTTCAGTCAAATTCCTTGATACCTAAAATGCATACAGTGGATTATAATAATGAAAAAGGATAATTTGAAATCTTGGTTTCAACTCTAAAGGAACTCTTTAAAAAAAGATTTTAAGTTTTGGAAACCCCAATGAAAAAGTAGCAACTGCACGGTTTCTACTGTCAGATTGGCTCTAAGTGCCAAAAAGTGCTGGAAACGGGGAGATAAGCCTATTTTTGCAACAATGGTTAAAATCTTCAATTTTTCTTCACAGATGTGCCCAAGATGCGCAAAAGCGCTGGAAACGGTGAGATAAGCCTATTTTTGCAACTTTGGTTAAAATCTTCAATTTTTCATCACAGATGTGCCCAAGATGCGCAAAAGCGCTGGAAACGGTAAGATAAGCCTATTTTTGCAACTTTGGTTAAAATCTTCATTTTTTCATCACAGATATGCCCAAGGTGCGCAAAAGTGCTGGAAACGGTGAGATAAGCCTAATTTTGCAACAATGTTTAAGGTTTGGAGGTTTCATAGACTAAAGTTGAAAATCAGTGGTTTGACTGCCATAATGAAATAGGGTCACTAATCAACGTGTTTTCTCAAAAGGCCTTCAGTCAAATTCCTTGATACTTAAAATGCATACAGTGGATTATAATAATGAAAAAGGATAATTTGAAATCTTGGTTTCAACTCTAAAGGAACTCTTTAAAAAAAAGATTTTAAGATTTGGAAACCCCAATGAAAAAGTAGCAACTGCACGGTTTCTACTGTCAGATTGGCTCTAAGTGCCAAAAAGTGCTGGAAACGGGGAGATAAGCCTATTTTTGCAACAATGGTTAAAATCTTCAATTTTTCATCACAGATGTGTCCAAGATGCACAAAAGCGCTGGAAACGGTGAGATAAGCCTATTTTTGCAACTTTGGTTAAAATCTTCAATTTTTCATCACAGATGTGCCCAAGATGCACAAAAGCGCTGGAAACGGTGAGATAAGCCTATTTTTGCAACTTTGGTTAAAATCTTCAATTTTTCATCACAGATGTGCCCAAGATGCGCAAAAGCGCTGGAAACGGTGAGATAAGCCTATTTTTGCAACTTTGGTTAAAATCTTAAATTTTTCATCACAGATGTGCCCAAGATGCCCAAAAGCGCTGGAAACGGTGAGATAAGCCTATTTTTGCAACTTTGGTTAAAATCTTCAATTTTTCATCACAGATGTGCCCAAGATGCACAAAAGCGCTGGAAACGGTGAGATAAGCCTATTTTTGCAACTTTGGTTAAAATCTTCATTTTTTCATCACAGATATGCCCAAGGTGCACAAAAGTGCTGGAAACGGTGAGATAAGCCTAATTTTCCAACAATGTTTAAGGTTTGGAGGTTTCATAGACTAAAGTTGAAAATCAGTGGTTTGACTGCCATAATGAAATAGGGTCACTAATCAACGTGTTTTCTCAAAAGGCCTTCAGTCAAATTCCTTGATACTTAAAATGCATACAGTGGATTATAATAATGAAAAAGGATAATTTGAAATCTTGGTTTCAACTCTAAAGGAACTATTTAAAAAAAAGATTTTAAGTTTTGGAAACCCCAATGAAAAAGTAGCAACTGCACGGTTTCTACTGTCAGATTGGCTCTAAGTGCCAAAAAGTGCTGGAAACGGGGAGATAAGCCTATTTTTGCAACAATGGTTAAAATCTTCAATTTTTCATCACAGATGTGTCCAAGATGCACAAAAGCGCTGGAAACGGTGAGATAAGCCTATTTTTGCAACTTTGGTTAAAATCTTCAATTTTTCATCACAGATGTGCCCAAGATGCACAAAAGCGCTGGAAACGGTGAGATAAGCCTATTTTTGCAACTTTGGTTAAAATCTTCAATTTTTCATCACAGATGTGCCCAAGATGCGCAAAAGCGCTGGAAACGGTGAGATAAGCCTATTTTTGCAACTTTGGTTAAAATCTTAAATTTTTCATCACAGATGTGCCCAAGATGCCCAAAAGCGCTGGAAACGGTGAGATAAGCCTATTTTTGCAACTTTGGTTAAAATCTTCAATTTTTCATCACAGATGTGCCCAAGATGCACAAAAGCGCTGGAAACGGTGAGATAAGCCTATTTTTGCAACTTTGGTTAAAATCTTCATTTTTTCATCACAGATATGCCCAAGGTGCACAAAAGTGCTGGAAACGGTGAGATAAGCCTAATTTTGCAACAATGTTTAAGGTTTGGAGGTTTCATAGACTAAAGTTGAAAATCAGTGGTTTGACTGCCATAATGAAATAGGGTCACTAATCAACGTGTTTTCTCAAAAGGCCTTCAGTCAAATTCCTTGATACTTAAAATGCATACAGTGGATTATAATAATGAAAAAGGATAATTTGAAATCTTGGTTTCAACTCTAAAGGAAGTCTTTAAAAAAAAGATTTTAAGTTTTGGAAACCCCAATGAAAAAGTAGCAACTGCACGGTTTCTACTGTCAGATTGGCTCTAAGTGCCAAAAAGTGCTGGAAACGGGGAGATAAGCCTTTTTTTGCAACAATGGTTAAAATCTTCAATTTTTCATCACAGATGTGTCCAAGATGCACAAAAGCGCTGGAAACGGTGAGATAAGCCTATTTTTGCAACTTTGGTTAAAATCTTCAATTTTTCATCACAGATGTGCCCAAGATGCACAAAAGCGCTGGAAACGGTGAGATAAGCCTATTTTTGCAACTTTGGTTAAAATCTTCAATTTTTCATCACAGATGTGCCCAAGATGCACAAAAGCGCTGGAAACGGTGAGATAAGCCTATTTTTGCAACTTTGGTTAAAATCTTCAATTTTTCAGCACAGATGTGCCCAAGATGCGCAAAAGCGCTGGAAACGGTGAGATAAGCCTATTTTTGCAACTTTGGTTAAAATCTTAAATTTTTCGTCACAGATGTGCCCAAGGTGCGCAAAAGTGCTGGAAACGGTGAGATAAGCCTAATTTTGCAACAATGTTTAAGGTTTGGAGGTTTCATAAACTAAAGTTGAAAATCAGTGGTTTGACTGCCATAATGAAATAGGGTCACTAATCAACGTGTTTTCTCAAAAGGCCTTCAGTCAAATTCCTTGATACTTAAAATGCATACAGTGGATTATAATAATGAAAAAGGATAATTTGAAATCTTGGTTTCAACTCTAAAGGAAGTCTTTAAAAAAAATATTTTAAGTTTTGGAAACCCCAATGAAAAAGTAGCAACTGCACGGTTTCTACTGTCAGATTGGCTCTAAGTGCCAAAAAGTGCTGGAAACGGGGAGATAAGCCTATTTTTGCAACAATGGTTAAAATCTTCAATTTTTCATCACAGATGTGTCCAAGATGCACAAAAGCGCTGGAAACGGTGAGATAAGCCTATTTTTGCAACTTTGGTTAAAATCTTCAATTTTTCATCACAGATGTGCCCAAGATGCGCAAAAGCGCTGGAAACGTTGAGATAAGCCTATTTTTGCAACTTTGGTTAAAATCTTCAATTTTTCATCACAGATGTGCCCAAGATGCCCAAAAGCGCTGGAAACGGTGAGATAAGCCTATTTTTGCAACTTTGGTTAAAATCATAAATTTTTCATCACAGATGTGCCCAAGATGCACAAAAGCGCTGGAAACGGTGAGATAAGCCTATTTTTGCAACTTTGGTTAAAATCTTCATTTTTTCATCACAGATATGCCCAAGGTGCACAAAAGTGCTGGAAACGGTGAGATAAGCCTAATTTTGCAACAATGTTTAAGGTTTGGAGGTTTCATAGACTAAAGTTGAAAATCAGTGGTTTGACTGCCATAATGAAATAGGGTCACTAATCAACGTGTTTTCTCAAAAGGCCTTCTGTCAAATTCCTTGATACTTAAAATGCATACAGTGGATTATAATAATGAAAAAGGATAATTTGAAATCTTGGTTTCAACTCTAAAGGAACTCTTTAAAAAAAAGATTTTAAGTTTTGGAAACCCCAATGAAAAAGTAGCAACTGCACGGTTTCTACTGTCAGATTGGCTCTAAGTGCCAAAAAGTGCTGGAAACGGGGAGATAAGCCTATTTTTGCAACAATGGTTAAAATCTTCAATTTTTCATCACAGATGTGCCCAAGATGCGCAAAAGCGCTGGAAACGGTGAGATAAGCCTATTTTTGCAACTTTGGTTAAAATCTTAAATTTTTCATCACAGATGTGCCCAAGATGCCCAAAAGCGCTGGAAACGGTGAGATAAGCCTATTTTTGCAACTTTGGTTAAAATCTTCAATTTTTCATCACAGATGTGCCCAAGATGCACAAAAGCGCTGGAAACGGTGAGATAAGCCTATTTTTGCAACTTTGGTTAAAATCTTCATTTTTTCATCACAGATATGCCCAAGGTGCACAAAAGTGCTGGAAACGGTGAGATAAGCCTAATTTTGCAACAATGTTTAAGGTTTGGAGGTTTCATAGACTAAAGTTGAAAATCAGTGGTTTGACTGCCATAATGAAATAGGGTCACTAATCAACGTGTTTTCTCAAAAGGCCTTCTGTCAAATTCCTTGATACTTAAAATGCATACAGTGGATTATAATAATGAAAAAGGATAATTTGAAATCTTGGTTTCAACTCTAAAGGAACTCTTTAAAAAAAAGATTTTAAGTTTTGGAAACCCCAATGAAAAAGTAGCAACTGCACGGTTTCTACTGTCAGATTCGCTCTAAGTGCCAAAAAGTGCTGGAAACGGGGAGATAAGCCTATTTTTGCAACAATGGTTAAAATCTTCAATTTTTCATCACAGATGTGCCCAAGATGCGCAAAAGCGCTGGAAACGGTGAGATAAGCCTATTTTTGCAACTTTGGTTAAAATCTTAAATTTTTCATCACAGATGTGCCCAAGATGCCCAAAAGCGCTGGAAACGGTGAGATAAGCCTATTTTTGCAACTTTGGTTAAAATCTTCAATTTTTCATCACAGATGTGCCCAAGATGCACAAAAGCGCTGGAAACGGTGAGATAAGCCTATTTTTGCAACTTTGGTTAAAATCTTCATTTTTTCATCACAGATATGCCCAAGGTGCACAAAAGTGCTGGAAACGGTGAGATAAGCCTAATTTTGCAACAATGTTTAAGGTTTGGAGGTTTCATAGACTAAAGTTGAAAATCAGTGGTTTGACTGCCATAATGAAATAGGGTCACTAATCAACGTGTTTTCTCAAAAGGCCTTCTGTCAAATTCCTTGATACTTAAAATGCATACAGTGGATTATAATAATGAAAAAGGATAATTTGAAATCTTGGTTTCAACTCTAAAGGAACTCTTTAAAAAAAAGATTTTAAGTTTTGGAAACCCCAATGAAAAAGTAGCAACTGCACGGTTTCTACTGTCAGATTCGCTCTAAGTGCCAAAAAGTGCTGGAAACGGGGAGATAAGCCTATTTTTGCAACAATGGTTAAAATCTTCAATTTTTCATCACAGATGTGTCCAAGATGCACAAAAGCGCTGGAAACGGTGAGATAAGCCTATTTTTGCAACTTTGGTTAAAATCTTCAATTTTTCATCACAGATGTGCCCAAGATGCACAAAAGCGCTGGAAACGGTGAGATAAGCCTATTTTAGCAACTTTGGTTAAAATCTTCAATTTTTCATCACAGATGTGCCCAAGATGCGCAAAAGCGCTGGAAACGGTGAGATAAGCCTATTTTTGCAACTTTGGTTAAAATCTTAAATTTTTCATCACAGATGTGCCCAAGATGCGCAAAAGCGCTGGAAACGGTGAGATAAGCCTATTTTTGCAACTTTGGTTAAAATCTTAAATTTTTCATCACAGATGTGCCCAAGATGCCCAAAAGCGCTGGAAACGGTGAGATAAGCCTATTTTTGCAACTTTGGTTAAAATCTTCAATTTTTCATCACAGATGTGCCCAAGATGCACAAAAGCGCTGGAAACGGTGAGATAAGCCTATTTTTGCAACTTTGGTTAAAATCTTCATTTTTTCATCACAGATATGCCCAAGGTGCACAAAAGTGCTGGAAACGGTGAGATAAGCCTAATTTTGCAACAATGTTTAAGGTTTGGAGGTTTCATAGACTAAAGTTGAAAATCAGTGGTTTGACTGCCATAATGAAATAGGGTCACTAATCAACGTGTTTTCTCAAAAGGCCTTCAGTCAAATTCCTTGATACTTAAAATGCATACAGTGGATTATAATAATGAAAAAGGATAATTTGAAATCTTGGTTTCAACTCTAAAGGAACTCTTTAAAAAAAAGATTTTAAGTTTTGGAAACCCCAATGAAAAAGTAGCAACTGCACGGTTTCTACTGTCAGATTGGCTCTAAGTGCCAAAAAGTGCTGGAAACGGGGAGATAAGCCTTTTTTTGCAACAATGGTTAAAATCTTCAATTTTTCATCACAGATGTGTCCAAGATGCACAAAAGCGCTGGAAACGGTGAGATAAGCCTATTTTTGCAACTTTGGTTAAAATCTTCAATTTTTCATCACAGATGTGCCCAAGATGCACAAAAGCGCTGGAAACGGTGAGATAAGCCTATTTTTGCAACTTTGGTTAAAATCTTCAATTTTTCATCACAGATGTGCCCAAGGTGCGCAAAAGTGCTGGAAACGGTGAGATAAGCCTAATTTTGCAACAATGTTTAAGGTTTGGAGGTTTCATAAACTAAAGTTGAAAATCAGTGGTTTGACTGCCATAATGAAATAGGGTCACTAATCAACGTGTTTTCTCAAAAGGCCTTCAGTCAAATTCCTTGATACTTAAAATGCATACAGTGGATTATAATAATGAAAAAGGATAATTTGAAATCTTGGTTTCAACTCTAAAGGAACTCTTTAAAAAAAGATTTTAAGTTTTGGAAACCCCAATGAAAAAGTAGCAACTGCACGGTTCCTACTGTCAGATTGGCTCTAAGTGCCAAAAAGTGCTGGAAACGGGGAGATAAGCCTATTTTTGCAACAATGGTTAAAATCTTCAATTTTTCATCACAGATGTGTCCAAGATGCACAAAAGCGCTGGAAACGGTGAGATAAGCCTATTTTTGCAACTTTGGTTAAAATCTTCAATTTTTCATCACAGATGTGCCCAAGATGCACAAAAGCGCTGGAAACGGTGAGATAAGCCTATTTTTGCAACTTTGGTTAAAATCTTCAATTTTTCATCACAGATGTGCCCAAGATGCGCAAAAGCGCTGGAAACGGTGAGATAAGCCTATTTTTGCAACTTTGGTTAAAATCTTAAATTTTTCATCACAGATGTGCCCAAGATGCCCAAAAGCGCTGGAAACGGTGAGATAAGCCTATTTTTGCAACTTTGGTTAAAATCTTCAATTTTTCATCACAGATGTGCCCAAGATGCACAAAAGCGCTGGAAACGGTGAGATAAGCCTATTTTTGCAACTTTGGTTAAAATCTTCATTTTTTCATCACAGATATGCCCAAGGTGCACAAAAGTGCTGGAAACGGTGAGATAAGCCTAATTTTGCAACAATGTTTAAGGTTTGGAGGTTTCATAGACTAAAGTTGAAAATCAGTGGTTTGACTGCCATAATGAAATAGGGTCACTAATCAACGTGTTTTCTCAAAAGGCCTTCAGTCAAATTCCTTGATACTTAAAATGCATACAGTGGATTATAATAATGAAAAAGGATAATTTGAAATCTTGGTTTCAACTCTAAAGGAACTCTTCAAAAAAAAGATTTTAAGTTTTGGAAACCCCAATGAAAAAGTAGCAACTGCACGGTTTCTACTGTCAGATTGGCTCTAAGTGCCAAAAAGTGCTGGAAACGGGGAGATAAGCCTTTTTTTTGCAACAATGGTTAAAATCTTCAATTTTTCATCACAGATGTGTCCAAGATGCACAAAAGCGCTGGAAACGGTGAGATAAGCCTATTTTTGCAACTTTGGTTAAAATCTTCAATTTTTCATCACAGATGTGCCCAAGATGCACAAAAGCGCTGGAAACGGTGAGATAAGCCTATTTTTGCAACTTTGGTTAAAATCTTCATTTTTTCATCACAGATATGCCCAAGGTGCACAAAAGTGCTGGAAACGGTGAGATAAGCCTAATTTTGCAACAATGTTTAAGGTTTGGAGGTTTCATAGACTAAAGTTGAAAATCAGTGGTTTGACTGCCATAATGAAATAGGGTCACTAATCAACGTGTTTTCTCAAAAGGCCTTCAGTCAAATTCCTTGATACTTAAAATGCATACAGTGGATTATAATAATGAAAAAGGATAATTTGAAATCTTGGTTTCAACTCTAAAGGAACTATTTAAAAAAAAGATTTTAAGTTTTGGAAACCCCAATGAAAAAGTAGCAACTGCACGGTTTCTACTGTCAGATTGGCTCTAAGTGCCAAAAAGTGCTGGAAACGGGGAGATAAGCCTATTTTTGCAACAATGGTTAAAATCTTCAATTTTTCATCACAGATGTGTCCAAGATGCACAAAAGCGCTGGAAACGGTGAGATAAGCCTATTTTTGCAACTTTGGTTAAAATCTTCAATTTTTCATCACAGATGTGCCCAAGATGCACAAAAGCGCTGGAAACGGTGAGATAAGCCTATTTTTGCAACTTTGGTTAAAATCTTCAATTTTTCATCACAGATGTGCCCAAGATGCGCAAAAGCGCTGGAAACGGTGAGATAAGCCTATTTTTGCAACTTTGGTTAAAATCTTAAATTTTTCATCACAGATGTGCCCAAGATGCCCAAAAGCGCTGGAAACGGTGAGATAAGCCTATTTTTGCAACTTTGGTTAAAATCTTCAATTTTTCATCACAGATGTGCCCAAGATGCACAAAAGCGCTGGAAACGGTGAGATAAGCCTATCTTTGCAACTTTGGTTAAAATCTTCATTTTTTCATCACAGATATGCCCAAGGTGCACAAAAGTGCTGGAAACGGTGAGATAAGCCTAATTTTGCAACAATGTTTAAGGTTTGGAGGTTTCATAGACTAAAGTTGAAAATCAGTGGTTTGACTGCCATAATGAAATAGGGTCACTAATCAACGTGTTTTCTCAAAAGGCCTTCAGTCAAATTCCTTGATACTTAAAATGCATACAGTGGATTATAATAATGAAAAAGGATAATTTGAAATCTTGGTTTCAACTCTAAAGGAACTCTTTAAAAAAAAGATTTTAAGTTTTGGAAACCCCAATGAAAAAGTAGCAACTGCACGGTTTCTACTGTCAGATTGGCTCTAAGTGCCAAAAAGTGCTGGAAACGGGGAGATAAGCCTTTTTTTGCAACAATGGTTAAAATCTTCAATTTTTCATCACAGATGTGCCCAAGATGCACAAAAGCGCTGGAAACGGTGAGATAAGCCTATTTTTGCAACTTTGGTTAAAATCTTCAATTTTTCATCACAGATGTGCCCAAGATGCGCAAAAGCGCTGGAAACGGTGAGATAAGCCTATTTTTGCAACTTTGGTTAAAATCTTCAATTTTTCATCACAGATGTGCCCAAGATGCCCAAAAGCGCTGGAAACGGTGAGATAAGCCTATTTTTGCAACTTTGGTTAAAATCTTCAATTTTTCATCACAGATGTGCCCAAGATGCACAAAAGCGCTGGAAACGGTGAGATAAGCCTATTTTTGCAACTTTGGTTAAAATCTTCAATTTTTCAGCACAGATGTGCCCAAGATGCGCAAAAGCGCTGGAAACGGTGAGATAAGCCTATTTTTGCAACTTTGGTTAAAATCTTAAATTTTTCATCACAGATGTGCCCAAGGTGCGCAAAAGTGCTGGAAACGGTGAGATAAGCCTAATTTTGCAACAATGTTTAAGGTTTGGAGGTTTCATAGACTAAAGTTGAAAATCAGTGGTTTGACTGCCATAATGAAATAGGGTCACTAATCAACGTGTTTTCTCAAAAGGCCTTCACTCAATTTCCTTGATACTTAAAATGCATACAGTGGATTATAATAATGAAAAAGGATAATTTGAAATCTTGGTTTCAACTCTAAAGGAACTCTTTAAAAAAAAGATTTTAAGTTTTGGAAACCCCAATGAAAAAGTAGCAACTGCACGGTTTCTACTGTCAGATTCGCTCTAAGTGCCAAAAAGTGCTGGAAACGGGGAGTTAAGCCTATTTTTGCAACAATGGTGAAAATCTTCAATTTTTCATCACAGATGTGTCCAAGATGCACAAAAGCGCTGGAAACGGTGAGATAAGCCTATTTTTGCAACTTTGGTTAAAATCTTCAATTTTTCATCACAGATGTGCCCAAGATGCACAAAAGCGCTGGAAACGGTGAGATAAGCCTATTTTTGAAACTTTGGTTAAAATCTTCATTTTTTCATCACAGATATGCCCAAGGTGCACAAAAGTGCTGGAAACGGTGAGATAAGCCTAATTTTGCAACAATGTTTAAGGTTTGGAGGTTTCATAGACCAAAGTTGAAAATCAGTGGTTTGACTGCCATAATGAAATAGGGTCACTAATCAACGTGTTTTCTAAAAAGGCCTTCACTCAATTTCCTTGATACTTAAAATGCATACAGTGGATTATAATAATGAAAAAGGATAATTTGAAATCTTGGTTTCAACTCTAAAGGAACTCTTTAAAAAAAAGATTTTAAGTTTTGGAAACCCCAATGAAAAAGTAGCAACTGCACGGTTTCTACTGTCAGATTGGCTCTAAGTGCCAAAAAGTGCTGGAAACGGGGAGATAAGCCTATTTTTGCAACAATGGTTAAAATCTTCAATTTTTCATCACAGATGTGTCCAAGATGCACAAAAGCGCTGGAAACGGTGAGATAAGCCTATTTTTGCAACTTTGGTTAAAATCTTCAATTTTTCATCACAGATGTGCCCAAGATGCGCAAAAGCGCTGGAAACGGTGAGATAAGCCTATTTTTGCAACTTTGGTTAAAATCTTAAATTTTTCATCACAGATGTGCCCAAGATGCCCAAAAGCGCTGGAAATGGTGAGATAAGCCTATTTTTGCAACTTTGGTTAAAATCTTCAATTTTTCATCACAGATGTGCCCAAGATGCGCAAAAGCGCTGGAAACGGTGAGATAAGCCTATTTTTGCAACTTTGGTTAAAATCTTAAATTTTTCATCACAGATGTGCCCAAGGTGCGCAAAAGTGCTGGAAACGGTGAGATAAGCCTAATTTTGCAACAATGTTTAAGGTTTGGAGGTTTCATAGACTAAAGTTGAAAATCAGTGGTTTGACTGCCATAATGAAATAGGGTCACTAATCAACGTGTTTTCTCAAAAGGCCTTCACTCAATTTCCTTGATACTTAAAATGCATACAGTGGATTATAATAATGAAAAAGGATAATTTGAAATCTTGGTTTCAACTCTAAAGGAACTCTTTAAAAAAAAGATTTTAAGTTTTGGAAACCCCAATGAAAAAGTAGCAACTGCACGGTTTCTACTGTCAGATTCGCTCTAAGTGCCAAAAAGTGCTGGAAACGGGGAGATAAGCCTATTTTTGCAACAATGGTTAAAATCTTCAATTTTTCATCACAGATGTGTCCAAGATGCACAAAAGCGCTGGAAACGGTGAGATAAGCCTATTTTTGCAACTTTGGTTAAAATCTTCAATTTTTCATCACAGATGTGCCCAAGATGCACAAAAGCGCTGGAAACGGTGAGATAAGCCTATTTTTGCAACTTTGGTTAAAATCTTCAATTTTTCATCACAGATGTGCCCAAGATGCACAAAAGCGCTGGAAACGGTGAGATAAGCCTATTTTTGAAACTTTGGTTAAAATCTTCATTTTTTCATCACAGATATGCCCAAGGTGCACAAAAGTGCTGGAAACGGTGAGATAAGCCTAATTTTGCAATAATGTTTAAGGTTTGGAGGTTTCATAGACCAAAGTTGAAAATCAGTGGTTTGACTGCCATAATGAAATAGGGTCACTAATCAACGTGTTTTCTCAAAAGGCCTTCACTCAATTTCCTTGATACTTAAAATGCATACAGTGGATTATAATAATGAAAAAGGATAATTTGAAATCTTGGTTTCAACTCTAAAGGAACTCTTTAAAAAAAAGATTTTAAGTTTTGGAAACCCCAATGAAAAAGTAGCAACTGCACGGTTTCTACTGTCAGATTCGCTCTAAGTGCCAAAAAGTGCTGGAAACGGGGAGATAAGCCTATTTTTGCAACAATGGTTAAAATCTTCAATTTTTCATCACAGATGTGCCCAAGATGCACAAAAGCGCTGGAAACGGTGAGATAAGCCTATTTTTGCAACTTTGGTTAAAATCTTCAATTTTTCATCACAGATGTGCCCAAGATGCGCAAAAGCGCTGGAAACGGTGAGATAAGCCTATTTTTGCAACTTTGGTTAAAATCTTCAATTTTTCATCACAGATGTGCCCAAGATGCACAAAAGCGCTGGAAACGGTGAGATAAGCCTATTTTGGCAACTTTGGTTAAAATCTTAAATTTTTCATCACAGATGTGCCCAAGGTGCGCAAAAGTGCTGGAAACGGTGAGATAAGCCTAATTTTGCAACAATGTTTAAGGTTTAGAGGTTTCATAGACTAAAGTTGAAAATCAGTGGTTTGACTGCCATAATGAAATAGGGTCACTAATCAACGTGTTTTCTCAAAAGGCCTTCACTCAATTTCCTTGATACTTAAAATGCATACAGTGGATTATAATAATGAAAAAGGATAATTTGAAATCTTGGTTTCAACTCTAAAGGAACTCTTTAAAAAAAAGATTTTAAGTTTTGGAAACCCCAATGAAAAAGTAGCAACTGCACGGTTTCTACTGTCAGATTCGCTCTAAGTGCCAAAAAGTGCTGGAAACGGGGAGATAAGCCTATTTTTGCAACAATGGTTAAAATCTTCAATTTTTCATCACAGATGTGTCCAAGATGCACAAAAGCGCTGGAAACGGTGAGATAAGCCTATTTTTGCAACTTTGGTTAAAATCTTCAATTTTTCATCACAGATGTGCCCAAGATGCACAAAAGCGCTGGAAACGGTGAGATAAGCCTATTTTTGCAACTTTGGTTAAAATCTTCAATTTTTCATCACAGATGTGACCAAGATGCGCAAAAGCTCTGGAAACGGTGAGATAAGCCTATTTTTGCAACTTTGGTTAAAATCTTAAATTTTTCATCACAGATGTGCCCAAGATGCACAAAAGCGCTGGAAACGGTGAGATAAGCCTATTTTTGAAACTTTGGTTAAAATCTTCATTTTTTCATCACAGATATGCCCAAGGTGCGCAAAAGTGCTGGAAACGGTGAGATAATCCTAATTTTGCAACAATGTTTAAGGTTTAGAGGTTTCATAGACTAAAGTTGAAAATCAGTGGTTTGACTGCCATAATGAAATAGGGTCACTAATCAACGTGTTTTCTCAAAAGGCCTTCACTCAATTTCCTTGATACTTAAAATGCATACAGTGGATTATAATAATGAAAAAGGATAATTTGAAATCTTGATTTCAACTCTAAAGGAACTCTTTAAAAAAAAGATTTTAAGTTTTGGAAACCCCAATGAAAAAGTAGCAACTGCACGGTTTCTACTGTCAGATTCGCTCTAAGTGCCAAAAAGTGCTGGAAACGGGGAGATAAGCCTATTTTTGCAACTTTGGTTAAAATCTTCAATTTTTCATCACAGATGTGCCCAAGATGCCCAAAAGCGCTGGCAACGGTGAGATAATCCTATTTTTGCAACTTTGGTTAAAATCTTAAATTTTTCATCACAGATGTGCCCAAGATGCCCAAAAGCGCTGGAAACGGTGAGATAAGCCTATTTTTGCAACTTTGGTTAAAATCTTCAATTTTTCATCACAGATGTGCCCAAGATGCGCAAAGGCGCTGGAAACGGTGAGATAAGCCTATTTTTGCAACTTTTGTTAAAATCTTAAATTTTTCATCACAGATGTGCCCAAGATGCCCAAAAGCGCTGGAAACGGTGAGATAAGCCTATTTTTGCAACTTTGGTTAAAATCTTAAATTTTTCATCACAGATGTGCCCAAGGTGCGCAAAAGTGCTGGAAACGGTGAGATAAGCCTAATTTTGCAACAATGTTTAAGGTTTGGAGGTTTCATAGACTAAAGTTGAAAATCAGTGGTTTGACTGCCATAATGAAATAGGGTCACTAATCAACGTGTTTTCTCAAAAGGCCTTCACTCAATTTCCTTGATACTTAAAATGCATACAGTGGATTATAATAATGAAAAAGGATAATTTGAAATCTTGGTTTCAACTCTAAAGGAACTCTTTAAAAAAAAGATTTTAAGTTTTGGAAACCCCAATGAAAAAGTAGCAACTGCACGGATTCTACTGTCAGATTCGCTCTAAGTGCCAAAAAGTGCTGGAAACGGTGAGATAAGCCTATTTTTGCAACTTTGGTTAAAATCTTCAATTTTTCATCACAGATGTGCCCAAGATGCACAAAAGCGCTGGAAACGGTGAGATAAGCCTATTTTTGCAACTTTGGTTAAAATCTTCAATTTTTCATCACAGATGTGACCAAGATGCGCAAAAGCTCTGGAAACGGTGAGATAAGCCTATTTTTGCAACTTTGGTTAAAATCTTACATTTTTCATCACAGATGTGCCCAAGATGCACAAAAGCGCTGGAAACGGTGAGATAAGCCTATTTTTGCAACTTTGGTTAAAATCTTCAATTTTTCATCACAGATATGCCCAAGGTGCACAAAAGTGCTGGAAACGGTGAGATAAGCCTAATTTTGCAACAATGTTTAAGGTTTGGAGGTTTCATAGACCAAAGTTGAAAATCAGTGGTTTGACTGCCAGAATGAAATAGGGTCACTAATCAACGTGTTTTCTCAAAAGGCCTTCACTCAATTTCCTTGATACTTAAAATGCATACAGTGGATTATAATAATGAAAAAGGATAATTTGAAATCTTGGTTTCAACTCTAAAGGAACTCTTTAAAAAAAAGATTTTAAGTTTTGGAAACCCCAATGAAAAAGTAGCAACTGCACGGTTTCTACTGTCAGATTCGCTCTAAGTGCCAAAAAGTGCTGGAAACGGGGAGATAAGCCTATTTTTGCAACAATGGTTAAAATCTTCAATTTTTCATCACAGATGTGCCCAAGATGCGCAAAAGCGCTGGAAACGGTGAGATAAGCCTATTTTGGCAACTTTGGTTAAAATCTTAAATTTTTCATCACAGATGTGCCCAAGGTGCGCAAAAGTGCTGGAAACGGTGAGATAAGCCTAATTTTGCAACAATGTTTAAGGTTTAGAGGTTTCATAGACTAAAGTTGAAAATCAGTGGTTTGACTGCCATAATGAAATAGGGTCACTAATCAACGTGTTTTCTCAAAAGGCCTTCACTCAATTTCCTTGATACTTAAAATGCATACAGTGGATTATAATAATGAAAAAGGATAATTTGAAATCTTGGTTTCAACTCTAAAGGAACTCTTTAAAAAAAAGATTTTAAGTTTTGGAAACCCCAATGAAAAAGTAGCAACTGCACGGTTTCTACTGTCAGATTGGCTCTAAGTGCCAAAAAGTGCTGGAAACGGGGAGATAAGCCTATTTTTGCAACAATGGTGAAAATCTTCAATTTTTCATCACAGATGTGCCCAAGATGCGCAAAGGCGCTGGAAACGGTGAGATAAGCCTATTTTTGCAACTTTTGTTAAAATCTTAAATTTTTCATCACAGATGTGCCCAAGATGCCCAAAAGCGCTGGAAACAGTGAGATAAGCCTATTTTTGCAACTTTGGTTAAAATCTTAAATTTTTCATCTCAGATGTGCCCAAGGTGCGCAAAAGTGCTGGAAACGGTGAGATAAGCCTAATTTTGCAACAATGTTTAAGGTTTGGAGGTTTCATAGACTAAAGTTGAAAATCAGTGGTTTGACTGCCATAATGAAATAGGGTCACTAATCAACGTGTTTTCTCAAAAGGCCTTCACTCAATTTCCTTGATACTTAAAATGCATACAGTGGATTATAATAATGAAAAAGGATAATTTGAAATCTTGGTTTCAAGTCTAAAGGAACTCTTTAAAAAAAAGATTTTAAGTTTTGGAAACCCCAATGAAAAAGTAGCAACTGCACGGATTCTACTGTCAGATTCGCTCTAAGTGCCAAAAAGTGCTGGAAACGGGGAGATAAGCCTATTTTTGCAACAATGGTTAAAATCTTCAATTTTTCATCACAGATGTGCCCAAGATGCACAAAAGCGCTGGAAATGGTGAGATAAGCCTATTTTTGCAACTTTGGTTAAAATCTTCAATTTTTCATCACAGATGTGCCCAAGATGCCCAAAAGCGCTGGAAACGGTGAGATAAGCCTATTTTTGCAACTTTGGTTAAAATCTTCATTTTTTCATCACAGATATGCCCAAGGTGCGCAAAAGTGCTGGAAACGGTGAGATAAGCCTAATTTTGCAACAATGTTTAAGGTTTAGAGGTTTCATAGACTAAAGTTGAAAATCAGTGGTTTGACTGCCATAATGAAATAGGGTCACTAATCAACGTGTTTTCTCAAAAGGCCTTCACTCAATTTCCTTGATACTTAAAATGCATACAGTGGATTATAATAATGAAAAAGGATAATTTGAAATCTTGGTTTCAACTCTAAAGGAACTCTTTAAAAAAAAGATTTTAAGTTTTGGAAACCCCAATGAAAAAGTAGCAACTGCACGGTTTCTACTGTCAGATTCGCTCTAAGTGCCAAAAAGTGCTGGAAACGGGGAGATAAGCCTATTTTTGCAACAATGGTTAAAATCTTCAATTTTTCATCACAGATGTGTCCAAGATGCACAAAAGCGCTGGAAAGGGTGAGATAAGCCTATTTTTGCAACTTTGGTTAAAATCTTCAATTTTTCATCACAGATGTGCCCAAGATGCCCAAAAGCGCTGGCAACGGTGAGATAAGCCTATTTTTGCAACTTTGGTTAAAATCTTAAATTTTTCATCACAGATGTGCCCAAGATGCCCAAAAGCGCTGGAAACGGTGAGATAAGCCTATTTTTGCAACTTTGGTTAAAATCTTCAATTTTTCATCACAGATGTGCCCAAGATGCGCAACGGCGCTGGAAACGGTGAGATAAGCCTATTTTTGCAACTTTTGTTAAAATCTTAAATTTTTCATCACAGATGTGCCCAAGATGCCCAAAAGCGCTGGAAACGGTGAGATAAGCCTATTTTTGCAACTTTGGTTAAAATCTTAAATTTTTCATCACAGATGTGCCCAAGGTGCGCAAAAGTGCTGGAAACGGTGAGATAAGCCTAATTTTGCAACAATGTTTAAGGTTTGGAGGTTTCATAGACTAAAGTTGAAAATCAGTGGTTTGACTGCCATAATGAAATAGGGTCACTAATCAACGTGTTTTCTCAAAAGGCCTTCACTCAATTTCCTTGATACTTAAAATGCATACAGTGGATTATAATAATGAAAAAGGATAATTTGAAATCTTGGTTTCAACTCTAAAGGAACTCTTTAAAAAAAAGATTTTAAGTTTTGGAAACCCCAATGAAAAAGTAGCAACTGCACGGATTCTACTGTCAGATTCGCTCTAAGTGCCAAAAAGTGCTGGAAACGGGGAGATAAGCCTATTTTTGCAACAATGGTTAAAATCTTCAATTTTTCATCACAGATGTGCCCAAGATGCACAAAAGTGCTGGAAACGGTGAGATAAGCCTAATTTTGCAACAATGTTTAAGGTTTGGAGGTTTCATAGACTAAAGTTGAAAATCAGTGGTTTGACTGCCATAATGAAATAGGGTCACTAATCAACGTGTTTTCTCAAAAGGCCTTCAGTCAAATTCCTTGATACTTAAAATGCATACAGTGGATTATAATAATGAAAAAGGATAATTTGAAATCTTGGTTTCAACTCTAAAGGAACTCTTTAAAAAAAGATTTTAAGTTTTGGAAACCCCAATGAAAAAGTAGCAACTGCACGGTTTCTACTGTCAGATTGGCTCTAAGTGCCAAAAAGTGCTGGAAACGGGGAGATAAGCCTATTTTTGCAACAATGGTTAAAATCTTCAATTTTTCATCACAGATGTGTCCAAGATGCACAAAAGCGCTGGAAAGGGTGAGATAAGCCTATTTTTGCAACTTTGGTTAAAATCTTCAATTTTTCATCACAGATGTGCCCAAGATGCACAAAAGCGCTGGAAACGGTGAGATAAGCCTATTTTTGCAACTTTGGTTAAAATCTTCAATTTTTCATCACAGATGTGCCCAAGATGCCCAAAAGCGCTGGCAACGGTGAGATAAGCCTATTTTTGCAACTTTGGTTAAAATCTTAAATTTTTCATCACAGATGTGCCCAAGATGCCCAAAAGCGCTGGAAACGGTGAGATAAGCCTATTTTTGCAACTTTGGTTAAAATCTTCAATTTTTCATCACAGATGTGCCCAAGATGCGCAACGGCGCTGGAAACGGTGAGATAAGCCTATTTTTGCAACTTTTGTTAAAATCTTAAATTTTTCATCACAGATGTGCCCAAGATGCCCAAAAGCGCTGGAAACGGTGAGATAAGCCTATTTTTGCAACTTTGGTTAAAATCTTAAATTTTTCATCACAGATGTGCCCAAGGTGCGCAAAAGTGCTGGAAACGGTGAGATAAGCCTAATTTTGCAACAATGTTTAAGGTTTGGAGGTTTCATAGACTAAAGTTGAAAATCAGTGGTTTGACTGCCATAATGAAATAGGGTCACTAATCAACGTGTTTTCTCAAAAGGCCTTCACTCAATTTCCTTGATACTTAAAATGCATACAGTGGATTATAATAATGAAAAAGGATAATTTGAAATCTTGGTTTCAACTCTAAAGGAACTCTTTAAAAAACAGATTTTAAGTTTTGGAAACCCCAATGAAAAAGTAGCAACTGCACGGATTCTACTGTCAGATTCGCTCTAAGTGCCAAAAAGTGCTGGAAACGGGGAGATAAGCCTATTTTTGCAACAATGGTTAAAATCTTCAATTTTTCATCACAGATGTGCCCAAGATGCACAAAAGCGCTGGAAACGGTGAGATAAGCCTATTTTTGCAACTTTGGTTAAAATCTTCAATTTTTCATCACAGATGTGCCCAAGATGCCCAAAAGCGCTGGAAACGGTGAGATAAGCCTATTTTTGCAACTTTGGTTAAAATCTTAAATTTTTCATCACAGATGTGCCCAAGATGCCCAAAAGCGCTGGAAACGGTGAGATAAGCCTATTTTTGCAACTTTGGTTAAAATCTTCATTTTTTCATCACAGATATGCCCAAGGTGCGCAAAAGTGCTGGAAACGGTGAGATAAGCCTAATTTTGCAACAATGTTTAAGGTTTAGAGGTTTCATAGACTAAAGTTGAAAATCAGTGGTTTGACTGCCATAATGAAATAGGGTCACTAATCAACGTGTTTTCTCAAAAGGCCTTCACTCAATTTCCTTGATACTTAAAATGCATACAGTGGATTATAATAATGAAAAAGGATAATTTGAAATCTTGGTTTCAACTCTAAAGGAACTCTTTAAAAAAAAGATTTTAAGTTTTGGAAACCCCAATGAAAAAGTAGCAACTGAACGGATTCTACTGTCAGATTCGCTCTAAGTGCCAAAAAGTGCTGGAAACGGGGAGATAAGCCTATTTTTGCAACAATGGTTAAAATCTTCAATTTTTCATCACAGATGTGCCCAAGATGCACAAAAGCGCTGGAAACGGTGAGATAAGCCTATTTTTGCAACTTTGGTTAAAATCTTCAATTTTTCATCACAGATGTGCCCAAGAAGCCCAAAAGCGCTGGAAACGGTGAGATAAGCCTATTTTTGCAAGTTTGGTTAAAATCTTCATTTTTTCATCACAGATATGCCCAAGGTGCACAAAAGTGCTGGAAACGGTGAGATAAGCCTAATTTTGCAACAATGTTTAAGGTTTGGAGGTTTCATAGACTAAAGTTGAAAATCAGTGGTTTGACTGCCATAATGAAATAGGGTCACTAATCAACGTGTTTTCTCAAAAGGCCTTCAGTCAAATTCCTTGATACTTAAAATGCATACAGTGGATTATAATAATGAAAAAGGATAATTTGAAATCTTGGTTTCAACTCTAAAGGAACTCTTTAAAAAAAGATTTTAAGTTTTGGAAACCCCAATGAAAAAGTAGCAACTGCACGGTTTCTACTGTCAGATTGGCTCTAAGTGCCAAAAAGTGCTGGAAACGGGGAGATAAGCCTATTTTTGCAACAATGGTTAAAATCTTCAATTTTTCATCACAGATGTGTCCAAGATGCACAAAACCGCTGGAAACGGTGAGATAAGCCTATTTTTGCAACTTTGGTTAAAATCTTCAATTTTTCATCACAGATGTGCCCAAGATGCACAAAAGCGCTGGAAACGGTGAGATAAGCCTATTTTTGCAACTTTGGTTAAAATCTTCAATTTTTCATCACAGATGTGCCCAAGATGCGCAAAAGCGCTGGAAACGGTGAGATAAGCCTATTTTTGCAACTTTGGTTAAAATCTTCAATTTTTCATCACAGATGTGCCCAAGATGCGCAAAAGCGCTGGAAACGGTGAGATAAGCCTATTTTTGCAACTTTGGTTAAAATCTTCAATTTTTCATCACAGATGTGCCCAAGGTGCGCAAAAGTGCTGGAAACGGTGAGATAAGCCTAATTTTGCAACAATGTTTAAGGTTTGGAGGTTTCATAGACCAAAGTTGAAAATCAGTGGTTTGACTGCCATAATGAAATAGGGTCACTAATCAACTTGTTTTCTCAAAAGGCCTTCAGTCAAATTCCTTGATACTTAAAATGCATACAGTGGATTATAATAATGAAAAAGGATAATTTGAAATCTTGGTTTCAACTCTAAAGGAACTCTTTAAAAAAAAGATTTTAAGTTTTGGAAACCCCAATGAAAAAGTAGCAACTGCACGGTTTCTACTGTCAGATTGGCTCTAAGTGCCAAAAAGTGCTGGAAACGGGGAGATAAGCCTATTTTTGCAACTTTGGTTAAAATCTTAAATTTTTCATCACAGATGTGCCCAAGGTGCGCAAAAGTGCTGGAAACGGTGAGATAAGCCTAATTTTGCAACAATGTTTAAGGTTTGGAGGTTTCATAGACTAAAGTTGAAAATCAGTGGTTTGACTGCCATAATGAAATAGGGTCACTAATCAACGTGTTTTCTCAAAAGGCCTTCAGTCAAATTCCTTGATACTTAAAATGCATACAGTGGATTATAATAATGAAAAAGGATAATTTGAAATCTTGGTTTCAACTCTAAAGGAACTCTTTAAAAAAAAGATTTTAAGTTTTGGAAACCCCAATGAAAAAGTAGCAACTGCACGGTTTCTACTGTCAGATTGGCTCTAAGTGCCAAAAAGTGCTGGAAACGGGGAGATAAGCCTATTTTTGCAACAATGGTTAAAATCTTCAATTTTTCATCACAGATGTGTCCAAGATGCACAAAAGCGCTGGAAACGGTGAGATAAGCCTATTTTTGCAACTTTGGTTAAAATCTTCAATTTTTCATCACAGATGTGCCCAAGATGCACAAAAGCGCTGGAAACGGTGAGATAAGCCTATTTTTGCAACTTTGGTTAAAATCTTCAATTTTTCATCACAGATGTGCCCAAGATGCGCAAAAGCGCTGGAAACGGTGAGATAAGCCTATTTTTGCAACTTTGGTTAAAATCTTAAATTTTTCATCACAGATGTGCCCAAGGTGCGCAAAAGTGCTGGAAACGGTGAGATAAGCCTATTTTTGCAACTTTGGTTAAAATCTTCAATTTTTCATCACAGATGTGTCCAAGATGCACAAAAGCGCTGGAAACGGTGAGATAAGCCTATTTTTGCAACTTTGGTTAAAATCTTCAATTTTTCATCACAGATGTGCCCAAGATGCGCAAAAGCGCTGGAAACGGTGAGATAAGCCTATTTTTGCAACTTTGGTTAAAATCTTCAATTTTTCATCACAGATGTGTCCAAGATGCACAAAAGCGCTGGAAACGGTGAGATAAGCCTATTTTTGCAACTTTGGTTAAAATCTTCAATTTTTCATCACAGATGTGCCCAAGATGCACAAAAGCGCTGGAAACGGTTAGATAAGCCTATTTTTGCAACTTTGGTTAAAATCTTCAATTTTTCATCACAGATGTGACCAAGATGCGCAAAAGCTCTGGAAACGGTGAGATAAGCCTATTTTTGCAACTTTGGTTAAAATCTTACATTTTTCATCACAGATATGCCCAAGGTGCACAAAAGCGCTGGAAACGGTGAGATAAGCCTATTTTTGCAACTTTGGTTAAAATCTTCATTTTTTCATCACAGATATGCCCAAGGTGCGCAAAAGTGCTGGAAACGGTGAGATAAGCCTAATTTTGCAACAATGTTTAAGGTTTAGAGGTTTCATAGACTAAAGTTGAAAATCAGTGGTTTGACTGCCATAATGAAATAGGGTCACTAATCAACGTGTTTTCTCAAAAGGCCTTCACTCAATTTCCTTGATACTTAAAATGCATACAGTGGATTATAATAATGAAAAAGGATAATTTGAAATCTTGGTTTCAACTCTAAAGGAACTCTTTAAAAAAAAGATTTTAAGTTTTGGAAACCCCAATGAAAAAGTAGCAACTGAACGGATTCTACTGTCAGATTCGCTCTAAGTGCCAAAAAGTGCTGGAAACGGGGAGATAAGCCTATTTTTGCAACAATGGTTAAAATCTTCAATTTTTCATCACAGATGTGCCCAAGATGCACAAAAGCGCTGGAAACGGTGAGATAAGCCTATTTTTGCAACTTTGGTTAAAATCTTCAATTTTTCATCACAGATGTGCCCAAGAAGCCCAAAAGCGCTGGAAACGGTGAGATAAGCCTATTTTTGCAAGTTTGGTTAAAATCTTCATTTTTTCATCACAGATATGCCCAAGGTGCACAAAAGTGCTGGAAACGGTGAGATAAGCCTAATTTTGCAACAATGTTTAAGGTTTGGAGGTTTCATAGACTAAAGTTGAAAATCAGTGGTTTGACTGCCATAATGAAATAGGGTCACTAATCAACGTGTTTTCTCAAAAGGCCTTCAGTCAAATTCCTTGATACTTAAAATGCATACAGTGGATTATAATAATGAAAAAGGATAATTTGAAATCTTGGTTTCAACTCTAAAGGAACTCTTTAAAAAAAGATTTTAAGTTTTGGAAACCCCAATGAAAAAGTAGCAACTGCACGGTTTCTACTGTCAGATTGGCTCTAAGTGCCAAAAAGTGCTGGAAACGGGGAGATAAGCCTATTTTTGCAACAATGGTTAAAATCTTCAATTTTTCATCACAGATGTGTCCAAGATGCACAAAACCGCTGGAAACGGTGAGATAAGCCTATTTTTGCAACTTTGGTTAAAATCTTCAATTTTTCATCACAGATGTGCCCAAGATGCACAAAAGCGCTGGAAACGGTGAGATAAGCCTATTTTTGCAACTTTGGTTAAAATCTTCAATTTTTCATCACAGATGTGCCCAAGATGCGCAAAAGCGCTGGAAACGGTGAGATAAGCCTATTTTTGCAACTTTGGTTAAAATCTTCAATTTTTCATCACAGATGTGCCCAAGATGCGCAAAAGCGCTGGAAACGGTGAGATAAGCCTATTTTTGCAACTTTGGTTAAAATCTTCAATTTTTCATCACAGATGTGCCCAAGGTGCGCAAAAGTGCTGGAAACGGTGAGATAAGCCTAATTTTGCAACAATGTTTAAGGTTTGGAGGTTTCATAGACCAAAGTTGAAAATCAGTGGTTTGACTGCCATAATGAAATAGGGTCACTAATCAACTTGTTTTCTCAAAAGGCCTTCAGTCAAATTCCTTGATACTTAAAATGCATACAGTGGATTATAATAATGAAAAAGGATAATTTGAAATCTTGGTTTCAACTCTAAAGGAACTCTTTAAAAAAAAGATTTTAAGTTTTGGAAACCCCAATGAAAAAGTAGCAACTGCACGGTTTCTACTGTCAGATTGGCTCTAAGTGCCAAAAAGTGCTGGAAACGGGGAGATAAGCCTATTTTTGCAACTTTGGTTAAAATCTTAAATTTTTCATCACAGATGTGCCCAAGGTGCGCAAAAGTGCTGGAAACGGTGAGATAAGCCTAATTTTGCAACAATGTTTAAGGTTTGGAGGTTTCATAGACTAAAGTTGAAAATCAGTGGTTTGACTGCCATAATGAAATAGGGTCACTAATCAACGTGTTTTCTCAAAAGGCCTTCAGTCAAATTCCTTGATACTTAAAATGCATACAGTGGATTATAATAATGAAAAAGGATAATTTGAAATCTTGGTTTCAACTCTAAAGGAACTCTTTAAAAAAAAGATTTTAAGTTTTGGAAACCCCAATGAAAAAGTAGCAACTGCACGGTTTCTACTGTCAGATTGGCTCTAAGTGCCAAAAAGTGCTGGAAACGGGGAGATAAGCCTATTTTTGCAACAATGGTTAAAATCTTCAATTTTTCATCACAGATGTGTCCAAGATGCACAAAAGCGCTGGAAACGGTGAGATAAGCCTATTTTTGCAACTTTGGTTAAAATCTTCAATTTTTCATCACAGATGTGCCCAAGATGCGCAAAAGCGCTGGAAACGGTGAGATAAGCCTATTTTTGCAACTTTGGTTAAAATCTTAAATTTTTCATCACAGATGTGCCCAAGGTGCGCAAAAGTGCTGGAAACGGTGAGATAAGCCTATTTTTGCAACTTTGGTTAAAATCTTCAATTTTTCATCACAGATGTGTCCAAGATGCACAAAAGCGCTGGAAACGGTGAGATAAGCCTATTTTTGCAACTTTGGTTAAAATCTTCAATTTTTCATCACAGATGTGCCCAAGATGCGCAAAAGCGCTGGAAACGGTGAGATAAGCCTATTTTTGCAACTTTGGTTAAAATCTTCAATTTTTCATCACAGATGTGTCCAAGATGCACAAAAGCGCTGGAAACGGTGAGATAAGCCTATTTTTGCAACTTTGGTTAAAATCTTCAATTTTTCATCACAGATGTGCCCAAGATGCACAAAAGCGCTGGAAACGGTTAGATAAGCCTATTTTTGCAACTTTGGTTAAAATCTTCAATTTTTCATCACAGATGTGACCAAGATGCGCAAAAGCTCTGGAAACGGTGAGATAAGCCTATTTTTGCAACTTTGGTTAAAATCTTACATTTTTCATCACAGATATGCCCAAGGTGCACAAAAGCGCTGGAAACGGTGAGATAAGCCTATTTTTGCAACTTTGGTTAAAATCTTCATTTTTTCATCACAGATATGCCCAAGGTGCACAAAAGTGCTGGAAACGGTGAGATAAGCCTAATTTTGCAACAATGTTTAAGGTTTGGAGGTTTCATAGACCAAAGTTGAAAATCAGTGGTTTGCCTGCCATAATGAAATAGGGTCACTAATCAACGTGTTTTCTCAAAAGGCCTTCACTCAATTTCCTTGATACTTAAAATGCATACAGTGGATTATAATAATGAAAAAGGATAATTTGAAATCTTGGTTTCAACTCTAAAGGAACTCTTTAAAAAAAAGATTTTAAGTTTTGGAAACCCCAATGAAAAAGTAGCAACTGCACGGTTTCTACTGTCAGATTCGCTCTAAGTGCCAAAAAGTGCTGGAAACGGGGAGATAAGCCTATTTTTGCAACAATGGTTAAAATCTTCAATTTTTCATCACAGATGTGTCCAAGATGCACAAAAGCGCTGGAAACGGTGAGATAAGCCTATTTTTGCAACTTTGGTTAAAATCTTCAATTTTTCATCACAGATGTGCCCAAGATGCGCAAAAGCGCTGGAAACGGTGAGATAAGCCTATTTTTGCAACTTTGGTTAAAATCTTCAATTTTTCATCACAGATGTGCCCAAGATGCGCAAAAGCGCTGGAAATGGTGAGATAAGCCTATTTTTGCAACTTTGGTTAAAATCTTAAATTTTTCATCACAGATGTGCCCAAGGTGCGCAAAAGTGCTGGAAACGGTGAGATAAGCCTAATTTTGCAACAATGTTTAAGGTTTGGAGGTTTCATAGACTAAAGTTGAAAATCAGTGGTTTGACTGCCATAATGAAATAGGGTCACTAATCAACGTGTTTTCTCAAAAGGCCTTCACTCAATTTCCTTGATACTTAAAATGCATACAGTGGATTATAATAATGAAAAAGGATAATTTGAAATCTTGGTTTCAACTCTAAAGGAACTCTTTAAAAAAAAGATTTTAAGTTTTGGAAACCCCAATGAAAAAGTAGCAACTGCACGGTTTCTACTGTCAGATTCGCTCTAAGTGCCAAAAAGTGCTGGAAACGGGGAGATAAGCCTATTTTTGCAACAATGGTTAAAATCTTCAATTTTTCATCACAGATGTGTCCAAGATGCACAAAAGCGCTGGAAACGGTGAGATAAGCCTATTTTTGCAACTTTGGTTAAAATCTTCAATTTTTCATCACAGATGTGCCCAAGATGCACAAAAGCGCTGGAAACGGTGAGATAAGCCTATTTTTGCAACTTTGGTTAAAATCTTCAATTTTTCATCACAGATGTGACCAAGATGCGCAAAAGCTCTGGAAACGGTGAGATAAGCCTATTTTTGCAACTTTGGTTAAAATCTTAAATTTTTCATCACAGATGTGCCCAAGATGCACAAAAGCGCTGGAAACGGTGAGATAAGCCTATTTTTGCAACAATGTTTAAGGTTTGGAGGTTTCATAGACCAAAGTTGAAAATCAGTGGTTTGACTGCCATAATGAAATAGGGTCACTAATCAACGTGTTTTCTCAAAAGGCCTTCACTCAATTTCCTTGATACTTAAAATGCATACAGTGGATTATAATAATGAAAAAGGATAATTTGAAATCTTGGTTTCAACTCTAAAGGAACTCTTTAAAAAAAAGATTTTAAGTTTTGGAAACCCCAATGAAAAAGTAGCAACTGCACGGTTTCTACTGTCAGATTCGCTCTAAGTGCCAAAAAGTGCTGGAAACGGGGAGATAAGCCTATTTTTGCAACAATGGTTAAAATCTTCAATTTTTCATCACAGATGTGTCCAAGATGCACAAAAGCGCTGGAAACGGTGAGATAAGCCTATTTTTGCAACTTTGGTTAAAATCTTCAATTTTTCATCACAGACGTGCCCAAGATGCGCAAAAGCGCTGGAAACGGTGAGTTAAGCCTATTTTGGCAACTTTGGTTAAAATCTTAAATTTTTCATCACAGATGTGCCCAAGGTGCGCAAAAGTGCTGGAAACGGTGAGATAAGCCTAATTTTGCAACAATGTTTAAGGTTTGGAGGTTTCATAGACTAAAGTTGAAAATCAGTGGTTTGACTGCCATAATGAAATAGGGTCACTAATCAACGTGTTTTCTCAAAAGGCCTTCACTCAATTTCCTTGATACTTAAAATGCATACAGTGGATTATAATAATGAAAAAGGATAATTTGAAATCTTGGTTTCAACTCTAAAGGAACTCTTTAAAAAAAAGATTTTAAGTTTTGGAAACCCCAATGAAAAAGTAGCAACTGCACGGTTTCTACTGTCAGATTCGCTCTAAGTGCCAAAAAGTGCTGGAAACGGGGAGATAAGCCTATTTTTGCAACTTTGGTTAAAATCTTCAATTTTTCATCACAGATGTGCCCAAGATGCCCAAAAGCGCTGGAAACGGTGAGATAAGCCTATTTTTGCAACTTTGGTTAAAATCTTCATTTTTTCATCACAGATATGCCCAAGGTGCACAAAAGTGCTGGAAACGGTGAGATAAGCCTAATTTTGCAACAATGTTTAAGGTTTGGAGGTTTCATAGACTAAAGTTGAAAATCAGTGGTTTGACTGCCATAATGAAATAGGGTCACTAATCAACGTGTTTTCTCAAAAGGCCTTCAGTCAAATTCCTTGATACTTAAAATGCATACAGTGGATTATAATAATGAAAAAGGATAATTTGAAATCTTGGTTTCAACTCTAAAGGAACTCTTTAAAAAAAGATTTTAAGTTTTGGAAACCCCAATGAAAAAGTAGCAACTGCACGGTTTCTACTGTCAGATTGGCTCTAAGTGCCAAAAAGTGCTGGAAACGGGGAGATAAGCCTATTTTTGCAACAATGGTGAAAATCTTCAATTTTTCATCACAGATGTGTCCAAGATGCACAAAAGCGCTGGAAACGGTGAGATAAGCCTATTTTTGCAACTTTGGTTAAAATCTTCAATTTTTCATCACAGATGTGCCCAAGATGCACAAAAGCGCTGGAAACGGTGAGATAAGCCTATTTTTGCAACTTTGGTTAAAATCTTCAATTTTTCATCACAGATGTGCCCAAGATGCGCAAAGGCGCTGGAAACGGTGAGATAAGCCTATTTTTGCAACTTTGGTTAAAATCTTAAATTTTTCATCACAGATGTGCCCAAGATGCCCAAAAGCGCTGGAAACGGTGAGATAAGCCTATTTTTGCAACTTTGGTTAAAATCTTCATTTTTTCATCACAGATATGCCCAAGGTGCGCAAAAGTGCTGGAAACGGTGAGATAAGCCTAATTTTGCAACAATGTTTAAGGTTTAGAGGTTTCATAGACTAAAGTTGAAAATCAGTGGTTTGACTGCCATAATGAAATAGGGTCACTAATCAACATGTTTTCTCAAAAGGCCTTCACTCAATTTCCTTGATACTTAAAATGCATACAGTGGATTATAATAATGAAAAAGGATAATTTGAAATCTTGGTTTCAACTCTAAAGGAACTCTTTAAAAAAAAGATTTTAAGTTTTGGAAACCCCAATGAAAAAGTAGCAACTGCACGGTTTCTACTGTCAGATTCGCTCTAAGTGCCAAAAAGTGCTGGAAACGGGGAGATAAGCCTATTTTTGCAACTTTGGTTAAAATCTTCAATTTTTCATCACAGATGTGCCCAAGATGCACAAAAGCGCTGGAAACGGTGAGATAAGCATATTTTTGCAACTTTGGTTAAAATCTTCAATTTTTCATCACAGATGTGCCCAAGATGCCCAAAAGCGCTGGCAACGGTGAGATAAGCCTATTTTTGCAACTTTGGTTAAAATCTTAAATTTTTCATCACAGATGTGCCCAAGATGCACAAAAGCGCTGGAAAGGGTGAGATAAGCCTATTTTTGCAACTTTGGTTAAAATCTTCAATTTTTCATCACAGATGTGCCCAAGATGCACAAAAGCGCTGGAAACGGTGAGATAAGCCTATTTTTGCAACTTTGGTTAAAATCTTCAATTTTTCATCACAGATGTGCCCAAGATGCCCAAAAGCGCTGGCAACGGTGAGATAAGCCTATTTTTGCAACTTTGGTTAAAATCTTAAATTTTTCATCACAGATGTGCCCAAGATGCCCAAAAGCGCTGGAAACGGTGAGATAAGCCTATTTTTGCAACTTTGGTTAAAATCTTCAATTTTTCATCACAGATGTGCCCAAGATGCGCAACGGCGCTGGAAACGGTGAGATAAGCCTATTTTTGCAACTTTTGTTAAAATCTTAAATTTTTCATCACAGATGTGCCCAAGATGCCCAAAAGCGCTGGAAACGGTGAGATAAGCCTATTTTTGCAACTTTGGTTAAAATCTTAAATTTTTCATCACAGATGTGCCCAAGGTGCGCAAAAGTGCTGGAAACGGTGAGATAAGCCTAATTTTGCAACAATGTTTAAGGTTTGGAGGTTTCATAGACTAAAGTTGAAAATCAGTGGTTTGACTGCCATAATGAAATAGGGTCACTAATCAACGTGTTTTCTCAAAAGGCCTTCACTCAATTTCCTTGATACTTAAAATGCATACAGTGGATTATAATAATGAAAAAGGATAATTTGAAATCTTGGTTTCAACTCTAAAGGAACTCTTTAAAAAACAGATTTTAAGTTTTGGAAACCCCAATGAAAAAGTAGCAACTGCACGGATTCTACTGTCAGATTCGCTCTAAGTGCCAAAAAGTGCTGGAAACGGGGAGATAAGCCTATTTTTGCAACAATGGTTAAAATCTTCAATTTTTCATCACAGATGTGCCCAAGATGCACAAAAGCGCTGGAAACGGTGAGATAAGCCTATTTTTGCAACTTTGGTTAAAATCTTCAATTTTTCATCACAGATGTGCCCAAGATGCCCAAAAGCGCTGGAAACGGTGAGATAAGCCTATTTTTGCAACTTTGGTTAAAATCTTAAATTTTTCATCACAGATGTGCCCAAGATGCCCAAAAGCGCTGGAAACGGTGAGATAAGCCTATTTTTGCAACTTTGGTTAAAATCTTCATTTTTTCATCACAGATATGCCCAAGGTGCGCAAAAGTGCTGGAAACGGTGAGATAAGCCTAATTTTGCAACAATGTTTAAGGTTTAGAGGTTTCATAGACTAAAGTTGAAAATCAGTGGTTTGACTGCCATAATGAAATAGGGTCACTAATCAACGTGTTTTCTCAAAAGGCCTTCACTCAATTTCCTTGATACTTAAAATGCATACAGTGGATTATAATAATGAAAAAGGATAATTTGAAATCTTGGTTTCAACTCTAAAGGAACTCTTTAAAAAAAAGATTTTAAGTTTTGGAAACCCCAATGAAAAAGTAGCAACTGAACGGATTCTACTGTCAGATTCGCTCTAAGTGCCAAAAAGTGCTGGAAACGGGGAGATAAGCCTATTTTTGCAACAATGGTTAAAATCTTCAATTTTTCATCACAGATGTGCCCAAGATGCACAAAAGCGCTGGAAACGGTGAGATAAGCCTATTTTTGCAACTTTGGTTAAAATCTTCAATTTTTCATCACAGATGTGCCCAAGAAGCCCAAAAGCGCTGGAAACGGTGAGATAAGCCTATTTTTGCAAGTTTGGTTAAAATCTTCATTTTTTCATCACAGATATGCCCAAGGTGCACAAAAGTGCTGGAAACGGTGAGATAAGCCTAATTTTGCAACAATGTTTAAGGTTTGGAGGTTTCATAGACTAAAGTTGAAAATCAGTGGTTTGACTGCCATAATGAAATAGGGTCACTAATCAACGTGTTTTCTCAAAAGGCCTTCAGTCAAATTCCTTGATACTTAAAATGCATACAGTGGATTATAATAATGAAAAAGGATAATTTGAAATCTTGGTTTCAACTCTAAAGGAACTCTTTAAAAAAAGATTTTAAGTTTTGGAAACCCCAATGAAAAAGTAGCAACTGCACGGTTTCTACTGTCAGATTGGCTCTAAGTGCCAAAAAGTGCTGGAAACGGGGAGATAAGCCTATTTTTGCAACAATGGTTAAAATCTTCAATTTTTCATCACAGATGTGTCCAAGATGCACAAAACCGCTGGAAACGGTGAGATAAGCCTATTTTTGCAACTTTGGTTAAAATCTTCAATTTTTCATCACAGATGTGCCCAAGATGCACAAAAGCGCTGGAAACGGTGAGATAAGCCTATTTTTGCAACTTTGGTTAAAATCTTCAATTTTTCATCACAGATGTGCCCAAGATGCGCAAAAGCGCTGGAAACGGTGAGATAAGCCTATTTTTGCAACTTTGGTTAAAATCTTCAATTTTTCATCACAGATGTGCCCAAGGTGCGCAAAAGTGCTGGAAACGGTGAGATAAGCCTAATTTTGCAACAATGTTTAAGGTTTGGAGGTTTCATAGACCAAAGTTGAAAATCAGTGGTTTGACTGCCATAATGAAATAGGGTCACTAATCAACTTGTTTTCTCAAAAGGCCTTCAGTCAAATTCCTTGATACTTAAAATGCATACAGTGGATTATAATAATGAAAAAGGATAATTTGAAATCTTGGTTTCAACTCTAAAGGAACTCTTTAAAAAAAAGATTTTAAGTTTTGGAAACCCCAATGAAAAAGTAGCAACTGCACGGTTTCTACTGTCAGATTGGCTCTAAGTGCCAAAAAGTGCTGGAAACGGGGAGATAAGCCTATTTTTGCAACTTTGGTTAAAATCTTAAATTTTTCATCACAGATGTGCCCAAGGTGCGCAAAAGTGCTGGAAACGGTGAGATAAGCCTAATTTTGCAACAATGTTTAAGGTTTGGAGGTTTCATAGACTAAAGTTGAAAATCAGTGGTTTGACTGCCATAATGAAATAGGGTCACTAATCAACGTGTTTTCTCAAAAGGCCTTCAGTCAAATTCCTTGATACTTAAAATGCATACAGTGGATTATAATAATGAAAAAGGATAATTTGAAATCTTGGTTTCAACTCTAAAGGAACTCTTTAAAAAAAAGATTTTAAGTTTTGGAAACCCCAATGAAAAAGTAGCAACTGCACGGTTTCTACTGTCAGATTGGCTCTAAGTGCCAAAAAGTGCTGGAAACGGGGAGATAAGCCTATTTTTGCAACAATGGTTAAAATCTTCAATTTTTCATCACAGATGTGTCCAAGATGCACAAAAGCGCTGGAAACGGTGAGATAAGCCTATTTTTGCAACTTTGGTTAAAATCTTCAATTTTTCATCACAGATGTGCCCAAGATGCACAAAAGCGCTGGAAACGGTGAGATAAGCCTATTTTTGCAACTTTGGTTAAAATCTTCAATTTTTCATCACAGATGTGCCCAAGATGCGCAAAAGCGCTGGAAACGGTGAGATAAGCCTATTTTTGCAACTTTGGTTAAAATCTTAAATTTTTCATCACAGATGTGCCCAAGGTGCGCAAAAGTGCTGGAAACGGTGAGATAAGCCTATTTTTGCAACTTTGGTTAAAATCTTCAATTTTTCATCACAGATGTGTCCAAGATGCACAAAAGCGCTGGAAACGGTGAGATAAGCCTATTTTTGCAACTTTGGTTAAAATCTTCAATTTTTCATCACAGATGTGCCCAAGATGCGCAAAAGCGCTGGAAACGGTGAGATAAGCCTATTTTTGCAACTTTGGTTAAAATCTTCAATTTTTCATCACAGATGTGTCCAAGATGCACAAAAGCGCTGGAAACGGTGAGATAAGCCTATTTTTGCAACTTTGGTTAAAATCTTCAATTTTTCATCACAGATGTGCCCAAGATGCACAAAAGCGCTGGAAACGGTTAGATAAGCCTATTTTTGCAACTTTGGTTAAAATCTTCAATTTTTCATCACAGATGTGACCAAGATGCGCAAAAGCTCTGGAAACGGTGAGATAAGCCTATTTTTGCAACTTTGGTTAAAATCTTACATTTTTCATCACAGATATGCCCAAGGTGCACAAAAGCGCTGGAAACGGTGAGATAAGCCTATTTTTGCAACTTTGGTTAAAATCTTCATTTTTTCATCACAGATATGCCCAAGGTGCACAAAAGTGCTGGAAACGGTGAGATAAGCCTAATTTTGCAACAATGTTTAAGGTTTGGAGGTTTCATAGACCAAAGTTGAAAATCAGTGGTTTGCCTGCCATAATGAAATAGGGTCACTAATCAACGTGTTTTCTCAAAAGGCCTTCACTCAATTTCCTTGATACTTAAAATGCATACAGTGGATTATAATAATGAAAAAGGATAATTTGAAATCTTGGTTTCAACTCTAAAGGAACTCTTTAAAAAAAAGATTTTAAGTTTTGGAAACCCCAATGAAAAAGTAGCAACTGCACGGTTTCTACTGTCAGATTCGCTCTAAGTGCCAAAAAGTGCTGGAAACGGGGAGATAAGCCTATTTTTGCAACAATGGTTAAAATCTTCAATTTTTCATCACAGATGTGTCCAAGATGCACAAAAGCGCTGGAAACGGTGAGATAAGCCTATTTTTGCAACTTTGGTTAAAATCTTCAATTTTTCATCACAGATGTGCCCAAGATGCGCAAAAGCGCTGGAAACGGTGAGATAAGCCTATTTTTGCAACTTTGGTTAAAATCTTCAATTTTTCATCACAGATGTGCCCAAGATGCGCAAAAGCGCTGGAAATGGTGAGATAAGCCTATTTTTGCAACTTTGGTTAAAATCTTAAATTTTTCATCACAGATGTGCCCAAGGTGCGCAAAAGTGCTGGAAACGGTGAGATAAGCCTAATTTTGCAACAATGTTTAAGGTTTGGAGGTTTCATAGACTAAAGTTGAAAATCAGTGGTTTGACTGCCATAATGAAATAGGGTCACTAATCAACGTGTTTTCTCAAAAGGCCTTCACTCAATTTCCTTGATACTTAAAATGCATACAGTGGATTATAATAATGAAAAAGGATAATTTGAAATCTTGGTTTCAACTCTAAAGGAACTCTTTAAAAAAAAGATTTTAAGTTTTGGAAACCCCAATGAAAAAGTAGCAACTGCACGGTTTCTACTGTCAGATTCGCTCTAAGTGCCAAAAAGTGCTGGAAACGGGGAGATAAGCCTATTTTTGCAACAATGGTTAAAATCTTCAATTTTTCATCACAGATGTGTCCAAGATGCACAAAAGCGCTGGAAACGGTGAGATAAGCCTATTTTTGCAACTTTGGTTAAAATCTTCAATTTTTCATCACAGATGTGCCCAAGATGCACAAAAGCGCTGGAAACGGTGAGATAAGCCTATTTTTGCAACTTTGGTTAAAATCTTCAATTTTTCATCACAGATGTGACCAAGATGCGCAAAAGCTCTGGAAACGGTGAGATAAGCCTATTTTTGCAACTTTGGTTAAAATCTTAAATTTTTCATCACAGATGTGCCCAAGATGCACAAAAGCGCTGGAAACGGTGAGATAAGCCTATTTTTGCAACAATGTTTAAGGTTTGGAGGTTTCATAGACCAAAGTTGAAAATCAGTGGTTTGACTGCCATAATGAAATAGGGTCACTAATCAACGTGTTTTCTCAAAAGGCCTTCACTCAATTTCCTTGATACTTAAAATGCATACAGTGGATTATAATAATGAAAAAGGATAATTTGAAATCTTGGTTTCAACTCTAAAGGAACTCTTTAAAAAAAAGATTTTAAGTTTTGGAAACCCCAATGAAAAAGTAGCAACTGCACGGTTTCTACTGTCAGATTCGCTCTAAGTGCCAAAAAGTGCTGGAAACGGGGAGATAAGCCTATTTTTGCAACAATGGTTAAAATCTTCAATTTTTCATCACAGATGTGTCCAAGATGCACAAAAGCGCTGGAAACGGTGAGATAAGCCTATTTTTGCAACTTTGGTTAAAATCTTCAATTTTTCATCACAGACGTGCCCAAGATGCGCAAAAGCGCTGGAAACGGTGAGTTAAGCCTATTTTGGCAACTTTGGTTAAAATCTTAAATTTTTCATCACAGATGTGCCCAAGGTGCGCAAAAGTGCTGGAAACGGTGAGATAAGCCTAATTTTGCAACAATGTTTAAGGTTTGGAGGTTTCATAGACTAAAGTTGAAAATCAGTGGTTTGACTGCCATAATGAAATAGGGTCACTAATCAACGTGTTTTCTCAAAAGGCCTTCACTCAATTTCCTTGATACTTAAAATGCATACAGTGGATTATAATAATGAAAAAGGATAATTTGAAATCTTGGTTTCAACTCTAAAGGAACTCTTTAAAAAAAAGATTTTAAGTTTTGGAAACCCCAATGAAAAAGTAGCAACTGCACGGTTTCTACTGTCAGATTCGCTCTAAGTGCCAAAAAGTGCTGGAAACGGGGAGATAAGCCTATTTTTGCAACTTTGGTTAAAATCTTCAATTTTTCATCACAGATGTGCCCAAGATGCCCAAAAGCGCTGGAAACGGTGAGATAAGCCTATTTTTGCAACTTTGGTTAAAATCTTCATTTTTTCATCACAGATATGCCCAAGGTGCACAAAAGTGCTGGAAACGGTGAGATAAGCCTAATTTTGCAACAATGTTTAAGGTTTGGAGGTTTCATAGACTAAAGTTGAAAATCAGTGGTTTGACTGCCATAATGAAATAGGGTCACTAATCAACGTGTTTTCTCAAAAGGCCTTCAGTCAAATTCCTTGATACTTAAAATGCATACAGTGGATTATAATAATGAAAAAGGATAATTTGAAATCTTGGTTTCAACTCTAAAGGAACTCTTTAAAAAAAGATTTTAAGTTTTGGAAACCCCAATGAAAAAGTAGCAACTGCACGGTTTCTACTGTCAGATTGGCTCTAAGTGCCAAAAAGTGCTGGAAACGGGGAGATAAGCCTATTTTTGCAACAATGGTGAAAATCTTCAATTTTTCATCACAGATGTGTCCAAGATGCACAAAAGCGCTGGAAACGGTGAGATAAGCCTATTTTTGCAACTTTGGTTAAAATCTTCAATTTTTCATCACAGATGTGCCCAAGATGCACAAAAGCGCTGGAAACGGTGAGATAAGCCTATTTTTGCAACTTTGGTTAAAATCTTCAATTTTTCATCACAGATGTGCCCAAGATGCGCAAAGGCGCTGGAAACGGTGAGATAAGCCTATTTTTGCAACTTTGGTTAAAATCTTAAATTTTTCATCACAGATGTGCCCAAGATGCCCAAAAGCGCTGGAAACGGTGAGATAAGCCTATTTTTGCAACTTTGGTTAAAATCTTCATTTTTTCATCACAGATATGCCCAAGGTGCGCAAAAGTGCTGGAAACGGTGAGATAAGCCTAATTTTGCAACAATGTTTAAGGTTTAGAGGTTTCATAGACTAAAGTTGAAAATCAGTGGTTTGACTGCCATAATGAAATAGGGTCACTAATCAACATGTTTTCTCAAAAGGCCTTCACTCAATTTCCTTGATACTTAAAATGCATACAGTGGATTATAATAATGAAAAAGGATAATTTGAAATCTTGGTTTCAACTCTAAAGGAACTCTTTAAAAAAAAGATTTTAAGTTTTGGAAACCCCAATGAAAAAGTAGCAACTGCACGGTTTCTACTGTCAGATTCGCTCTAAGTGCCAAAAAGTGCTGGAAACGGGGAGATAAGCCTATTTTTGCAACTTTGGTTAAAATCTTCAATTTTTCATCACAGATGTGCCCAAGATGCACAAAAGCGCTGGAAACGGTGAGATAAGCATATTTTTGCAACTTTGGTTAAAATCTTCAATTTTTCATCACAGATGTGCCCAAGATGCCCAAAAGCGCTGGCAACGGTGAGATAAGCCTATTTTTGCAACTTTGGTTAAAATCTTAAATTTTTCATCACAGATGTGCCCAAGATGCCCAAAAGCGCTGGAAACGGTGAGATAAGCCTATTTTTGCAACTTTGGTTAAAATCTTCAATTTTTCATCACAGATGTGCCCAAGATGCGCAAAGGCGCTGGAAACGGTGAGATAAGCCTATTTTTGCAACTTTTGTTAAAATCTTAAATTTTTCATCACAGATGTGCCCAAGATGCCCAAAAGCGCTGGAAACGGTGAGATAAGCCTATTTTTGCAACTTTGGTTAAAATCTTAAATTTTTCATCACAGATGTGCCCAAGGTGCGCAAAAGTGCTGGAAACGGTGAGATAAGCCTAATTTTGCAACAATGTTTAAGGTTTGGAGGTTTCATAGACTAAAGTTGAAAATCAGTGGTTTGACTGCCATAATGAAATAGGGTCACTAATCAACGTGTTTTCTCAAAAGGCCTTCACTCAATTTCCTTGATACTTAAAATGCATACAGTGGATTATAATAATGAAAAAGGATAATTTGAAATCTTGGTTTCAACTCTAAAGGAACTCTTTAAAAAAAAGATTTTAAGTTTTGGAAACCCCAATGAAAAAGTAGCAACTGCACGGATTCTACTGTCAGATTCGCTCTAAGTGCCAAAAAGTGCTGGAAACGGGGAGATAAGCCTATTTTTGCAACAATGGTTAAAATCTTCAATTTTTCATCACAGATGTGCCCAAGATGCACAAAAGCGCTGGAAACGGTGAGATAAGCCTATTTTTGCAACTTTGGTTAAAATCTTCAATTTTTCATCACAGATGTGCCCAAGATGCCCAAAAGCGCTGGAAACGGTGAGATAAGCCTATTTTTGCAACTTTGGTTAAAATCTTAAATTTTTCATCACAGATGTGCCCAAGATGCCCAAAAGCGCTGGAAACGGTGAGATAAGCCTATTTTTGCAACTTTGGTTAAAATCTTCATTTTTTCATCACAGATATGCCCAAGGTGCGCAAAAGTGCTGGAAACGGTGAGATAAGCCTAATTTTGCAACAATGTTTAAGATTTAGAGGTTTCATAGACTAAAGTTGAAAATCAGTGGTTTGACTGCCATAATGAAATAGGGTCACTAATCAACGTGTTTTCTCAAAAGGCCTTCACTCAATTTCCTTGATACTTAAAATGCATACAGTGGATTATAATAATGAAAAAGGATAATTTGAAATCTTGGTTTCAACTCTAAAGGAACTCTTTAAAAAAAAGATTTTAAGTTTTGGAAACCCCAATGAAAAAGTAGCAACTGCACGGTTTCTACTGTCAGATTCGCTCTAAGTGCCAAAAAGTGCTGGAAACGGGGAGATAAGCCTATTTTTGCAACAATGGTTAAAATCTTCAATTTTTCATCACAGATGTGTCCAAGATGCACAAAAGCGCTGGAAACGGTGAGATAAGCCTATTTTTGCAACTTTGGTTAAAATCTTCAATTTTTCATCACAGATGTGCCCAAGATGCACAAAAGCGCTGGAAACGGTGAGATAAGCCTATTTTTGCAACTTTGGTTAAAATCTTCAATTTTTCATCACAGATGTGCCCAAGATGCCCAAAAGCGCTGGCAACGGTGAGATAAGCCTATTTTTGCAACTTTGGTTAAAATCTTAAATTTTTCATCACAGATGTGCCCAAGATGCACAAAAGCGCTGGAAACGGTGAGATAAGCCTATTTTTGCAACTTTGGTTAAAATCTTCAATTTTTCATCACAGATGTGCCCAAGATGCGCAAAAGCGCTGGAAACGGGGAGATAAGCCTATTTTTGCAACAATGGTTAAAATCTTCAATTTTTCATCACAGATGTGTCCAAGATGCACAAAAGCGCTGGAAACGGTGAGATAAGCCTATTTTTGCAACTTTGGTTAAAATCTTCAATTTTTCATCACAGATGTGCCCAAGATGCACAAAAGCGCTGGAAACGGTGAGATAAGCATATTTTTGCAACTTTGGTTAAAATCTTCAATTTTTCATCACAGATGTGCCCAAGATGCACAAAAGCGCTGGAAACGGTGAGATAAGCCTATTTTTGCAACTTTGGTTAAAATCTTCATTTTTTCATCACAGATATGCCCAAGGTGCACAAAAGTGCTGGAAACGGTGAGATAAGCCTAATTTTGCAACAATGTTTAAGGTTTGGAGGTTTCATAGACCAAAGTTGAAAATCAGTGGTTTGACTGCCATAATGAAATAGGGTCACTAATCAACGTGTTTTCTCAAAAGGCCTTCACTCAATTTCCTTGATACTTAAAATGCATACAGTGGATTATAATAATGAAAAAGGATAATTTGAAATCTTGGTTTCAACTCTAAAGGAACTCTTTAAAAAAAAGATTTTAAGTTTTGGAAACCCCAATGAAAAAGTAGCAACTGCACGGTTTCTACTGTCAGATTCGCTCTAAGTGCCAAAAAGTGCTGGAAACGGGGAGATAAGCCTATTTTTGCAACAATGGTTAAAATCTTCAATTTTTCATCACAGATGTGTCCAAGATGCACAAAAGCGCTGGAAACGGTGAGATAAGCCTATTTTTGCAACTTTGGTTAAAATCTTCAATTTTTCATCACAGACGTGCCCAAGATGCGCAAAAGCGCTGGAAACGGTGAGTTAAGCCTATTTTGGCAACTTTGGTTAAAATCTTAAATTTTTCATCACAGATGTGCCCAAGGTGCGCAAAAGTGCTGGAAACGGTGAGATAAGCCTAATTTTGCAACAATGTTTAAGGTTTGGAGGTTTCATAGACTAAAGTTGAAAATCAGTGGTTTGACTGCCATAATGAAATAGGGTCACTAATCAACGTGTTTTCTCAAAAGGCCTTCACTCAATTTCCTTGATACTTAAAATGCATACAGTGGATTATAATAATGAAAAAGGATAATTTGAAATCTTGGTTTCAACTCTAAAGGAACTCTTTAAAAAAAAGATTTTAAGTTTTGGAAACCCCAATGAAAAAGTAGCAACTGCACGGTTTCTACTGTCAGATTCGCTCTAAGTGCCAAAAAGTGCTGGAAACGGGGAGATAAGCCTATTTTTGCAACTTTGGTTAAAATCTTCAATTTTTCATCACAGATGTGCCCAAGATGCCCAAAAGCGCTGGAAACGGTGAGATAAGCCTATTTTTGCAACTTTGGTTAAAATCTTCATTTTTTCATCACAGATATGCCCAAGGTGCACAAAAGTGCTGGAAACGGTGAGATAAGCCTAATTTTGCAACAATGTTTAAGGTTTGGAGGTTTCATAGACTAAAGTTGAAAATCAGTGGTTTGACTGCCATAATGAAATAGGGTCACTAATCAACGTGTTTTCTCAAAAGGCCTTCAGTCAAATTCCTTGATACTTAAAATGCATACAGTGGATTATAATAATGAAAAAGGATAATTTGAAATCTTGGTTTCAACTCTAAAGGAACTCTTTAAAAAAAGATTTTAAGTTTTGGAAACCCCAATGAAAAAGTAGCAACTGCACGGTTTCTACTGTCAGATTGGCTCTAAGTGCCAAAAAGTGCTGGAAACGGGGAGATAAGCCTATTTTTGCAACAATGGTGAAAATCTTCAATTTTTCATCACAGATGTGTCCAAGATGCACAAAAGCGCTGGAAACGGTGAGATAAGCCTATTTTTGCAACTTTGGTTAAAATCTTCAATTTTTCATCACAGATGTGCCCAAGATGCACAAAAGCGCTGGAAACGGTGAGATAAGCCTATTTTTGCAACTTTGGTTAAAATCTTCAATTTTTCATCACAGATGTGCCCAAGATGCGCAAAGGCGCTGGAAACGGTGAGATAAGCCTATTTTTGCAACTTTGGTTAAAATCTTAAATTTTTCATCACAGATGTGCCCAAGATGCCCAAAAGCGCTGGAAACGGTGAGATAAGCCTATTTTTGCAACTTTGGTTAAAATCTTCATTTTTTCATCACAGATATGCCCAAGATGCGCAAAGGCGCTGGAAACGGTGAGATAAGCCTATTTTTGCAACTTTGGTTAAAATCTTAAATTTTTCATCACAGATGTGCCCAAGATGCCCAAAAGCGCTGGAAACGGTGAGATAAGCCTATTTTTGCAACTTTGGTTAAAATCTTCATTTTTTCATCACAGATATGCCCAAGGTGCGCAAAAGTGCTGGAAACGGTGAGATAAGCCTAATTTTGCAACAATGTTTAAGGTTTAGAGGTTTCATAGACTAAAGTTGAAAATCAGTGGTTTGACTGCCATAATGAAATAGGGTCACTAATCAACGTGTTTTCTCAAAAGGCCTTCACTCAATTTCCTTGATACTTAAAATGCATACAGTGGATTATAATAATGAAAAAGGATAATTTGAAATCTTGGTTTCAACTCTAAAGGAACTCTTTAAAAAAAAGATTTTAAGTTTTGGAAACCCCAATGAAAAAGTAGCAACTGCACGGTTTCTACTGTCAGATTCGCTCTAAGTGCCAAAAAGTGCTGGAAACGGGGAGATAAGCCTATTTTTGCAACTTTGGTTAAAATCTTCAATTTTTCATCACAGATGTGCCCAAGATGCACAAAAGCGCTGGAAACGGTGAGATAAGCATATTTTTGCAACTTTGGTTAAAATCTTCAATTTTTCATCACAGATGTGCCCAAGATGCCCAAAAGCGCTGGCAACGGTGAGATAAGCCTATTTTTGCAACTTTGGTTAAAATCTTAAATTTTTCATCACAGATGTGCCCAAGATGCCCAAAAGCGCTGGAAACGGTGAGATAAGCCTATTTTTGCAACTTTGGTTAAAATCTTCAATTTTTCATCACAGATGTGCCCAAGATGCGCAAAGGCGCTGGAAACGGTGAGATAAGCCTATTTTTGCAACTTTTGTTAAAATCTTAAATTTTTCATCACAGATGTGCCCAAGATGCCCAAAAGCGCTGGAAACGGTGAGATAAGCCTATTTTTGCAACTTTGGTTAAAATCTTAAATTTTTCATCACAGATGTGCCCAAGGTGCGCAAAAGTGCTGGAAACGGTGAGATAAGCCTAATTTTGCAACAATGTTTAAGGTTTGGAGGTTTCATAGACTAAAGTTGAAAATCAGTGGTTTGACTGCCATAATGAAATAGGGTCACTAATCAACGTGTTTTCTCAAAAGGCCTTCACTCAATTTCCTTGATACTTAAAATGCATACAGTGGATTATAATAATGAAAAAGGATAATTTGAAATCTTGGTTTCAACTCTAAAGGAACTCTTTAAAAAAAAGATTTTAAGTTTTGGAAACCCCAATGAAAAAGTAGCAACTGCACGGATTCTACTGTCAGATTCGCTCTAAGTGCCAAAAAGTGCTGGAAACGGGGAGATAAGCCTATTTTTGCAACAATGGTTAAAATCTTCAATTTTTCATCACAGATGTGCCCAAGATGCACAAAAGCGCTGGAAACGGTGAGATAAGCCTATTTTTGCAACTTTGGTTAAAATCTTCAATTTTTCATCACAGATGTGCCCAAGATGCCCAAAAGCGCTGGAAACGGTGAGATAAGCCTATTTTTGCAACTTTGGTTAAAATCTTAAATTTTTCATCACAGATGTGCCCAAGATGCCCAAAAGCGCTGGAAACGGTGAGATAAGCCTATTTTTGCAACTTTGGTTAAAATCTTCATTTTTTCATCACAGATATGCCCAAGGTGCGCAAAAGTGCTGGAAACGGTGAGATAAGCCTAATTTTGCAACAATGTTTAAGGTTTAGAGGTTTCATAGACTAAAGTTGAAAATCAGTGGTTTGACTGCCATAATGAAATAGGGTCACTAATCAACGTGTTTTCTCAAAAGGCCTTCACTCAATTTCCTTGATACTTAAAATGCATACAGTGGATTATAATAATGAAAAAGGATAATTTGAAATCTTGGTTTCAACTCTAAAGGAACTCTTTAAAAAAAAGATTTTAAGTTTTGGAAACCCCAATGAAAAAGTAGCAACTGCACGGTTTCTACTGTCAGATTCGCTCTAAGTGCCAAAAAGTGCTGGAAACGGGGAGATAAGCCTATTTTTGCAACAATGGTTAAAATCTTCAATTTTTCATCACAGATGTGTCCAAGATGCACAAAAGCGCTGGAAACGGTGAGATAAGCCTATTTTTGCAACTTTGGTTAAAATCTTCAATTTTTCATCACAGATGTGCCCAAGATGCCCAAAAGCGCTGGCAACGGTGAGATAAGCCTATTTTTGCAACTTTGGTTAAAATCTTAAATTTTTCATCACAGATGTGCCCAAGATGCACAAAAGCGCTGGAAACGGTGAGATAAGCCTATTTTTGCAACTTTGGTTAAAATCTTCAATTTTTCATCACAGATGTGCCCAAGATGCGCAAAAGCGCTGGAAACGGTGAGATAAGCCTATTTTTGCAACTTTGGTTAAAATCTTCAATTTTTCATCACAGATGTGCCCAAGATGCACAAAAGCGCTGGAAACGGTGAGATAAGCCTATTTTTGCAACTTTGGTTAAAATCTTCAATTTTTCATCACAGATGTGCCCAAGATGCTCAAAGGCGCTGGAAACGGTGAGATAAGCCTATTTTTGCAACTTTGGTTAAAATCTTAAATTTTTCATCACAGATGTGCCCAAGATGCACAAAAGCGCTGGAAACGGTGAGATAAGCCTATTTTTGCAACTTTGGTTAAAATCTTCAATTTTTCATCACAGATGTGCCCAAGATGCGCAAAAGCGCTGGAAACGGTGAGATAAGCCTATTTTTGCAACTTTGGTTAAAATCTTCAATTTTTCATCACAGATGTGCCCAAGATGCACAAAAGCGCTGGAAACGGTGAGATAAGCCTATTTTTGCAACTTTGGTTAAAATCTTCAATTTTTCATCACAGATGTGCCCAAGATGCTCAAAGGCGCTGGAAACGGTGAGATAAGCCTATTTTTGCAACTTTGGTTAAAATCTTAAATTTTTCATCACAGATGTGCCCAAGATGCCCAAAAGCGCTGGAAACGGTGAGATAAGCCTATTTTTGCAACTTTGGTTAAAATCTTCATTTTTTCATCACAGATATGCCCAAGGTGCGCAAAAGTGCTGGAAACGGTGAGATAAGCCTAATTTTGCAACAATGTTTAAGGTTTAGAGGTTTCATAGACTAAAGTTGAAAATCAGTGGTTTGACTGCCATAATGAAATAGGGTCACTAATCAACGTGTTTTCTCAAAAGGCCTTCACTCAATTTCCTTGATACTTAAAATGCATACAGTGGATTATAATAATGAAAAAGGATAATTTGAAATCTTGGTTTCAACTCTAAAGGAACTCTTTAAAAAAAAGATTTTAAGTTTTGGAAACCCCAATGAAAAAGTAGCAACTGCACGGTTTCTACTGTCAGATTCGCTCTAAGTGCCAAAAAGTGCTGGAAACGGGGAGATAAGCCTATTTTTGCAACAATGGTTAAAATCTTCAATTTTTCATCACAGATGTGTCCAAGATGCACAAAAGCGCTGGAAACGGTGAGATAAGCCTATTTTTGCAACTTTGGTTAAAATCTTCAATTTTTCATCACAGATGTGCCCAAGATGCACAAAAGCGCTGGAAACGGTGAGATAAGCATATTTTTGCAACTTTGGTTAAAATCTTCAATTTTTCATCACAGATGTGCCCAAGATGCACAAAAGCGCTGGAAACGGTGAGATAAGCCTATTTTTGCAACTTTGGTTAAAATCTTCATTTTTTCATCACAGATATGCCCAAGGTGCACAAAAGTGCTGGAAACGGTGAGATAAGCCTAATTTTGCAACAATGTTTAAGGTTTGGAGGTTTCATAGACCAAAGTTGAAAATCAGTGGTTTGACTGCCATAATGAAATAGGGTCACTAATCAACGTGTTTTCTCAAAAGGCCTTCACTCAATTTCCTTGATACTTAAAATGCATACAGTGGATTATAATAATGAAAAAGGATAATTTGAAATCTTGGTTTCAACTCTAAAGGAACTCTTTAAAAAAAAGATTTTAAGTTTTGGAAACCCCAATGAAAAAGTAGCAACTGCACGGTTTCTACTGTCAGATTCGCTCTAAGTGCCAAAAAGTGCTGGAAACGGGGAGATAAGCCTATTTTTGCAACAATGGTTAAAATCTTCAATTTTTCATCACAGATGTGTCCAAGATGCACAAAAGCGCTGGAAACGGTGAGATAAGCCTATTTTTGCAACTTTGGTTAAAATCTTCAATTTTTCATCACAGACGTGCCCAAGATGCGCAAAAGCGCTGGAAACGGTGAGTTAAGCCTATTTTGGCAACTTTGGTTAAAATCTTAAATTTTTCATCACAGATGTGCCCAAGGTGCGCAAAAGTGCTGGAAACGGTGAGATAAGCCTAATTTTGCAACAATGTTTAAGGTTTGGAGGTTTCATAGACTAAAGTTGAAAATCAGTGGTTTGACTGCCATAATGAAATAGGGTCACTAATCAACGTGTTTTCTCAAAAGGCCTTCACTCAATTTCCTTGATACTTAAAATGCATACAGTGGATTATAATAATGAAAAAGGATAATTTGAAATCTTGGTTTCAACTCTAAAGGAACTCTTTAAAAAAAAGATTTTAAGTTTTGGAAACCCCAATGAAAAAGTAGCAACTGCACGGTTTCTACTGTCAGATTCGCTCTAAGTGCCAAAAAGTGCTGGAAACGGGGAGATAAGCCTATTTTTGCAACTTTGGTTAAAATCTTCAATTTTTCATCACAGATGTGCCCAAGATGCCCAAAAGCGCTGGAAACGGTGAGATAAGCCTATTTTTGCAACTTTGGTTAAAATCTTCATTTTTTCATCACAGATATGCCCAAGGTGCGCAAAAGTGCTGGAAACGGTGAGATAAGCCTAATTTTGCAACAATGTTTAAGAATTGGAGGTTTCATAGACTAAAGTTGAAAATCAGTGGTTTGACTGCCATAATGAAATAGGGTCACTAATCAACGTGTTTTCTCAAAAGGCCTTCACTCAATTTCCTTGATACTTAAAATGCATACAGTGGATTATAATAATGAAAAAGGATAATTTGAAATCTTGGTTTCAACTCTAAAGGAACTCTTTAAAAAAAAGATTTTAAGTTTTGGAAACCCCAATGAAAAAGTAGCAACTTCACGGTTTCTACTGTCAGATTCGCTCTAAGTGCCAAAAAGTGCTGGAAACGGGGAGATAAGCCTATTTTTGCAACAATGGTTAAAATCTTCAATTTTTCATCACAGATGTGTCCAAGATGCACAAAAGCGCTGGAAACGGTGAGATAAGCCTATTTTTGCAACTTTGGTTAAAATCTTCAATTTTTCATCACAGATGTGCCCAAGATGCACAAAAGCGCTGGAAACGGTGAGATAAGCCTATTTTTGCAACTTTGGTTAAAATCTTCAATTTTTCATCACAGATGTGCCCAAGATGCCCAAAAGCACTGGCAACGGTGAGATAAGCCTATTTTTGCAACTTTGGTTAAAATCTTAAATTTTTCATCACAGATGTGCCCAAGATGCACAAAAGCGCTGGAAACGGTGAGATAAGCCTATTTTTGCAACTTTGGTTAAAATCTTCAATTTTTCAACACAGATGTGCCCAAGATGCGCAAAAGCGCTGGAAACGGTGAGATAAGCCTATTTTTGCAACTTTGGTTAAAATCTTAAATTTTTCATCACAGATGTGCCCAAGATGCCCAAAAGCGCTGGAAACGGTGAGATAAGCCTATTTTTGCAACTTTGGTTAAAATCTTCATTTTTTCATCACAGATATGCCCAAGGTGCGCAAAAGTGCTGGAAACGGTGAGATAAGCCTAATTTTGCAACAATGTTTAAGGTTTAGAGGTTTCATAGACTAAAGTTGAAAATCAGTGGTTTGACTGCCATAATGAAATAGGGTCACTAATCAACGTGTTTTCTCAAAAGGCCTTCACTCAATTTCCTTGATACTTAAAATGCATACAGTGGATTATAATAATGAAAAAGGATAATTTGAAATCTTGGTTTCAACTCTAAAGGAACTCTTTAAAAAAAAGATTTTAAGTTTTGGAAACCCCAATGAAAAAGTAGCAACTGCACGGTTTCTACTGTCAGATTCGCTCTAAGTGCCAAAAAGTGCTGGAAACGGGGAGATAAGCCTATTTTTGCAACAATGGTTAAAATCTTCAATTTTTCATCACAGATGTGTCCAAGATGCACAAAAGCGCTGGAAACGGTGAGATAAGCCTATTTTTGCAACTTTGGTTAAAATCTTCAATTTTTCATCACAGATGTGCCCAAGATGCACAAAAGCGCTGGAAACGGTGAGATAAGCATATTTTTGCAACTTTGGTTAAAATCTTCAATTTTTCATCACAGATGTGCCCAAGATGCCCAAAAGCGCTGGCAACGGTGAGATAAGCCTATTTTTGCAACTTTGGTTAAAATCTTAAATTTTTCATCACAGATGTGCCCAAGATGCCCAAAAGCGCTGGAAACGGTGAGATAAGCCTATTTTTGCAACTTTGGTTAAAATCTTCAATTTTTCATCACAGATGTGCCCAAGATGCGCAAAGGCGCTGGAAACGGTGAGATAAGCCTATTTTTGCAACTTTGGTTAAAATCTTAAATTTTTCATCACAGATGTGCCCAAGGTGCGCAAAAGTGCTGGAAACGGTGAGATAAGCCTAATTTTGCAACAATGTTTAAGGTTTGGAGGTTTCATAGACTAAAGTTGAAAATCAGTGGTTTGACTGCCATAATGAAATAGGGTCACTAATCAACGTGTTTTCTCAAAAGGCCTTCACTCAATTTCCTTGATACTTAAAATGCATACAGTGGATTATAATAATGAAAAAGGATAATTTGAAATCTTGGTTTCAACTCTAAAGGAACTCTTTAAAAAAAAGATTTTAAGTTTTGGAAACCCCAATGAAAAAGTAGCAACTGCACGGATTCTACTGTCAGATTCGCTCTAAGTGCCAAAAAGTGCTGGAAACGGGGAGATAAGCCTATTTTTGCAACAATGGTTAAAATCTTCAATTTTTCATCACAGATGTGCCCAAGATGCACAAAAGCGCTGGAAACGGTGAGATAAGCCTATTTTTGCAACTTTGGTTAAAATCTTCAATTTTTCATCACAGATGTGCCCAAGATGCCCAAAAGCGCTGGAAACGGTGAGATAAGCCTATTTTTGCAACTTTGGTTAAAATCTTAAATTTTTCATCACAGATGTGCCCAAGATGCCCAAAAGCGCTGGAAACGGTGAGATAAGCCTATTTTTGCAACTTTGGTTAAAATCTTCATTTTTTCATCACAGATATGCCCAAGGTGCGCAAAAGTGCTGGAAACGGTGAGATAAGCCTAATTTTGCAACAATGTTTAAGGTTTGGAGGTTTCATAGACTAAAGTTGAAAATCAGTGGTTTGACTGCCATAATGAAATAGGGTCACTAATCAACGTGTTTTCTCAAAAGGCCTTCACTCAATTTCCTTGATACTTAAAATGCATACAGTGGATTATAATAATGAAAAAGGATAATTTGAAATCTTGGTTTCAACTCTAAAGGAACTCTTTAAAAAAAAGATTTTAAGTTTTGGAAACCCCAATGAAAAAGTAGCAACTGCACGGATTCTACTGTCAGATTCGCTCTAAGTGCCAAAAAGTGCTGGAAACGGGGAGATAAGCCTATTTTTGCAACAATGGTTAAAATCTTCAATTTTTCATCACAGATGTGCCCAAGATGCACAAAAGCGCTGGAAACGGTGAGATAAGCCTATTTTTGCAACTTTGGTTAAAATCTTCAATTTTTCATCACAGATGTGCCCAAGATGCCCAAAAGCGCTGGAAACGGTGAGATAAGCCTATTTTTGCAACTTTGGTTAAAATCTTAAATTTTTCATCACAGATGTGCCCAAGATGCCCAAAAGCGCTGGAAACGGTGAGATAAGCCTATTTTTGCAACTTTGGTTAAAATCTTCATTTTTTCATCACAGATATGCCCAAGGTGCGCAAAAGTGCTGGAAACGGTGAGATAAGCCTAATTTTGCAACAATGTTTAAGGTTTAGAGGTTTCATAGACTAAAGTTGAAAATCAGTGGTTTGACTGCCATAATGAAATAGGGTCAATAATCAACGTGTTTTCTCAAAAGGCCTTCACTCAATTTCCTTGATACTTAAAATGCATACAGTGGATTATAATAATGAAAAAGGATAATTTGAAATCTTGGTTTCAACTCTAAAGGAACTCTTTAAAAAAAAGATTTTAAGTTTTGGAAACCCCAATGAAAAAGTAGCAACTTCACGGTTTCTACTGTCAGATTCGCTCTAAGTGCCAAAAAGTGCTGGAAACGGGGAGATAAGCCTATTTTTGCAACAATGGTTAAAATCTTCAATTTTTCATCACAGATGTGTCCAAGATGCACAAAAGCGCTGGAAACGGTGAGATAAGCCTATTTTTGCAACTTTGGTTAAAATCTTCAATTTTTCATCACAGATGTGCCCAAGATGCACAAAAGCGCTGGAAACGGTGAGATAAGCCTATTTTTGCAACTTTGGTTAAAATCTTCAATTTTTCATCACAGATGTGCCCAAGATGCCCAAAAGCGCTGGCAACGGTGAGATAAGCCTATTTTTGCAACTTTGGTTAAAATCTTAAATTTTTCATCACAGATGTGCCCAAGATGCACAAAAGCGCTGGAAACGGTGAGATAAGCCTATTTTTGCAACTTTGGTTAAAATCTTCAATTTTTCAACACAGATGTGCCCAAGATGCGCAAAAGCGCTGGAAACGGTGAGATAAGCCTATTTTTGCAACTTTTGTTAAAATCTTAAATTTTTCATCACAGATGTGCCCAAGATGCCCAAAAGCGCTGGAAACGGTGAGATAAGCCTATTTTTGCAACTTTGGTTAAAATCTTCATTTTTTCATCACAGATATGCCCAAGGTGCGCAAAAGTGCTGGAAACGGTGAGATAAGCCTAATTTTGCAACAATGTTTAAGAATTGGAGGTTTCATAGACTAAAGTTGAAAATCAGTGGTTTGACTGCCATAATGAAATAGGGTCACTAATCAACGTGTTTTCTCAAAAGGCCTTCACTCAATTTCCTTGATACTTAAAATGCATACAGTGGATTATAATAATGAAAAAGGATAATTTGAAATCTTGGTTTCAACTCTAAAGGAACTCTTTAAAAAAAAGATTTTAAGTTTTGGAAACCCCAATGAAAAAGTAGCAACTTCACGGTTTCTACTGTCAGATTCGCTCTAAGTGCCAAAAAGTGCTGGAAACGGGGAGATAAGCCTATTTTTGCAACAATGGTTAAAATCTTCAATTTTTCATCACAGATGTGTCCAAGATGCACAAAAGCGCTGGAAACGGTGAGATAAGCCTATTTTTGCAACTTTGGTTAAAATCTTCAATTTTTCATCACAGATGTGCCCAAGATGCACAAAAGCGCTGGAAACGGTGAGATAAGCCTATTTTTGCAACTTTGGTTAAAATCTTCAATTTTTCATCACAGATGTGCCCAAGATGCCCAAAAGCACTGGCAACGGTGAGATAAGCCTATTTTTGCAACTTTGGTTAAAATCTTAAATTTTTCATCACAGATGTGCCCAAGATGCACAAAAGCGCTGGAAACGGTGAGATAAGCCTATTTTTGCAACTTTGGTTAAAATCTTCAATTTTTCAACACAGATGTGCCCAAGATGCGCAAAAGCGCTGGAAACGGTGAGATAAGCCTATTTTTGCAACTTTTGTTAAAATCTTAAATTTTTCATCACAGATGTGCCCAAGATGCCCAAAAGCGCTGGAAACGGTGAGATAAGCCTATTTTTGCAACTTTGGTTAAAATCTTAAATTTTTCATCACAGATGTGCCCAAGGTGCGCAAAAGTGCTGGAAACGGTGAGATAAGCCTAATTTTGCAACAATGTTTAAGAATTGGAGGTTTCATAGACTAAAGTTGAAAATCAGTGGTTTGACTGCCATAATGAAATAGGGTCACTAATCAACGTGTTTTCTCAAAAGGCCTTCACTCAATTTCCTTGATACTTAAAATGCATACAGTGGATTATAATAATGAAAAAGGATAATTTGAAATCTTGGTTTCAACTCTAAAGGAACTCTTTAAAAAAAAGATTTTAAGTTTTGGAAACCCCAATGAAAAAGTAGCAACTGAACGGATTCTACTGTCAGATTCGCTCTAAGTGCCAAAAAGTGCTGGAAACGGGGAGATAAGCCTATTTTTGCAACAATGGTTAAAATCTTCAATTTTTCATCACAGATGTGCCCAAGATGCACAAAAGCGCTGGAAACGGTGAGATAAGCCTATTTTTGCAACTTTGGTTAAAATCTTCAATTTTTCATCACAGATGTGCCCAAGATGCCCAAAAGCGCTGGAAACGGTGAGATAAGCCTATTTTTGCAACTTTGGTTAAAATCTTAAATTTTTCATCACAGATGTGCCCAAGATGCCCAAAAGCGCTTGAAACGGTGAGATAAGCCTATTTTTGCAACTTTGGTTAAAATCTTCATTTTTTCATCACAGATATGCCCAAGGTGCGCAAAAGTGCTGGAAACGGTGAGATAAGCCTAATTTTGCAACAATGTTTAAGGTTTAGAGGTTTCATAGACTAAAGTTGAAAATCAGTGGTTTGACTGCCATAATGAAATAGGGTCACTAATCAACGTGTTTTCTCAAAAGGCCTTCACTCAATTTCCTTGATACTTAAAATGCATACAGTGGATTATAATAATGAAAAAGGATAATTTGAAATCTTGGTTTCAACTCTAAAGGAACTCTTTAAAAAAAAGATTTTAAGTTTTGGAAACCCCAATGAAAAAGTAGCAACTGCACGGTTTCTACTGTCAGATTCGCTCTAAGTGCCAAAAAAGTGCTGGAAACGTGGAGATAAGCCTATTTTTGCAACAATGGTTAAAATCTTCAATTTTTCATCACAGATGTGTCCAAGATGCACAAAAGCGCTGGAAACGGTGAGATAAGCCTATTTTTGCAACTTTGGTTAAAATCTTCAATTTTTCATCACAGATGTGCCCAAGATGCACAAAAGCGCTGGAAACGGTGAGATAAGCCTATTTTTGCAACTTTGGTTAAAATCTTCAATTTTTCATCACAGATGTGCCCAAGATGCCCAAAAGCGCTGGCAACGGTGAGATAAGCCTATTTTTGCAACTTTGGTTAAAATCTTAAATTTTTCATCACAGATGTGCCCAAGATGCCCAAAAGCGCTGGAAACGGTGAGATAAGCCTATTTTTGCAACTTTGGTTAAAATCTTCATTTTTTCATCACAGATATGCCCAAGGTGCACAAAAGTGCTGGAAACGGTGAGATAAGCCTAATTTTGCAACAATGTTTAAGGTTTGGAGGTTTCATAGACTAAAGTTGAAAATCAGTGGTTTGACTGCCATAATGAAATAGGGTCACTAATCAACGTGTTTTCTCAAAAGGCCTTCAGTCAAATTCCTTGATACTTAAAATGCATACAGTGGATTATAATAATGAAAAAGGATAATTTGAAATCTTGGTTTCAACTCTAAAGGAACTCTTTAAAAAAAGATTTTAAGTTTTGGAAACCCCAATGAAAAAGTAGCAACTGCACGGTTTCTACTGTCAGATTGGCTCTAAGTGCCAAAAAGTGCTGGAAACGGGGAGATAAGCCTATTTTTGCAACAATGGTTAAAATCTTCAATTTTTCATCACAGATGTGTCCAAGATGCACAAAAGCGCTGGAAACGGTGAGATAAGCCTATTTTTGCAACTTTGGTTAAAATCTTCAATTTTTCATCACAGATGTGCCCAAGATGCACAAAAGCGCTGGAAACGGTGAGATAAGCCTATTTTTGCAACTTAGGTTAAAATCTTCAATTTTTCATCACAGATGTGCCCAAGATGCGCAAAAGCGCTGGAAACGGTGAGATAAGCCTATTTTTGCAACTTTGGTTAAAATCTTCAATTTTTCATCACAGATGTGCCCAAGATGCGCAAAAGCGCTGGAAACGGTGAGATAAGCCTATTTTTGCAACTTTGGTTAAAATCTTCAATTTTTCATCACAGATGTGCCCAAGGTGCGCAAAAGTGCTGGAAACGGTGAGATAAGCCTAATTTTGCAACAATGTTTAAGGTTTGGAGGTTTCATAGACTAAAGTTGAAAATCAGTGGTTTGACTGCCATAATGAAATAGGGTCACTAATCAACGTGTTTTCTCAAAAGGCCTTCAGTCAAATTCCTTGATACTTAAAATGCATACAGTGGATTATAATAATGAAAAAGGATAATTTGAAATCTTGGTTTCAACTCTAAAGGAACTCTTTAAAAAAAAGATTTTAAGTTTTGGAAACCCCAATGAAAAAGTAGCAACTGCACGGTTTCTACTGTCAGATTGGCTCTAAGTGCCAAAAAGTGCTGGAAACGGGGAGATAAGCCTATTTTTGCAACTTTGGTTAAAATCTTAAATTTTTCATCACAGATGTGCCCAAGGTGCGCAAAAGTGCTGGAAACGGTGAGATAAGCCTAATTTTGCAACAATGTTTAAGGTTTGGAGGTTTCATAGACTAAAGTTGAAAATCAGTGGTTTGACTGCCATAATGAAATAGGGTCACTAATCAACGTGTTTTCTCAAAAGGCCTTCAGTCAAATTCCTTGATACTTAAAATGCATACAGTGGATTATAATAATGAAAAAGGATAATTTGAAATCTTGGTTTCAACTCTAAAGGAACTCTTTAAAAAAAAGATTTTAAGTTTTGGAAACCCCAATGAAAAAGTAGCAACTGCACGGTTTCTACTGTCAGATTCGCTCTAAGTGCCAAAAAGTGCTGGAAACGGGGAGATAAGCCTATTTTTGCAACAATGGTTAAAATCTTCAATTTTTCATCACAGATGTGTCCAAGATGCACAAAAGCGCTGGAAACGGTGAGATAAGCCTATTTTTGCAACTTTGGTTAAAATCTTCAATTTTTCATCACAGATGTGCCCAAGATGCACAAAAGCGCTGGAAACGGTGAGATAAGCCTATTTTTGCAACTTTGGTTAAAATCTTCAATTTTTCATCACAGATGTGCCCAAGATGCCCAAAAGCACTGGCAACGGTGAGATAAGCCTATTTTTGCAACTTTGGTTAAAATCTTAAATTTTTCATCACAGATGTGCCCAAGATGCACAAAAGCGCTGGAAACGGTGAGATAAGCCTATTTTTGCAACTTTGGTTAAAATCTTCAATTTTTCAACACAGATGTGCCCAAGATGCGCAAAAGCGCTGGAAACGGTGAGATAAGCCTATTTTTGCAACTTTTGTTAAAATCTTAAATTTTTCATCACAGATGTGCCCAAGATGCCCAAAAGCGCTGGAAACGGTGAGATAAGCCTATTTTTGCAACTTTGGTTAAAATCTTAAATTTTTCATCACAGATGTGCCCAAGGTGCGCAAAAGTGCTGGAAACGGTGAGATAAGCCTAATTTTGCAACAATGTTTAAGAATTGGAGGTTTCATAGACTAAAGTTGAAAATCAGTGGTTTGACTGCCATAATGAAATAGGGTCACTAATCAACGTGTTTTCTCAAAAGGCCTTCACTCAATTTCCTTGATACTTAAAATGCATACAGTGGATTATAATAATGAAAAAGGATAATTTGAAATCTTGGTTTCAACTCTAAAGGAACTCTTTAAAAAAAAGATTTTAAGTTTTGGAAACCCCAATGAAAAAGTAGCAACTGAACGGATTCTACTGTCAGATTCGCTCTAAGTGCCAAAAAGTGCTGGAAACGGGGAGATAAGCCTATTTTTGCAACAATGGTTAAAATCTTCAATTTTTCATCACAGATGTGCCCAAGATGCACAAAAGCGCTGGAAACGGTGAGATAAGCCTATTTTTGCAACTTTGGTTAAAATCTTCAATTTTTCATCACAGATGTGCCCAAGATGCCCAAAAGCGCTGGAAACGGTGAGATAAGCCTATTTTTGCAACTTTGGTTAAAATCTTAAATTTTTCATCACAGATGTGCCCAAGATGCCCAAAAGCGCTTGAAACGGTGAGATAAGCCTATTTTTGCAACTTTGGTTAAAATCTTCATTTTTTCATCACAGATATGCCCAAGGTGCGCAAAAGTGCTGGAAACGGTGAGATAAGCCTAATTTTGCAACAATGTTTAAGGTTTAGAGGTTTCATAGACTAAAGTTGAAAATCAGTGGTTTGACTGCCATAATGAAATAGGGTCACTAATCAACGTGTTTTCTCAAAAGGCCTTCACTCAATTTCCTTGATACTTAAAATGCATACAGTGGATTATAATAATGAAAAAGGATAATTTGAAATCTTGGTTTCAACTCTAAAGGAACTCTTTAAAAAAAAGATTTTAAGTTTTGGAAACCCCAATGAAAAAGTAGCAACTGCACGGTTTCTACTGTCAGATTCGCTCTAAGTGCCAAAAAAGTGCTGGAAACGTGGAGATAAGCCTATTTTTGCAACAATGGTTAAAATCTTCAATTTTTCATCACAGATGTGTCCAAGATGCACAAAAGCGCTGGAAACGGTGAGATAAGCCTATTTTTGCAACTTTGGTTAAAATCTTCAATTTTTCATCACAGATGTGCCCAAGATGCACAAAAGCGCTGGAAACGGTGAGATAAGCCTATTTTTGCAACTTTGGTTAAAATCTTCAATTTTTCATCACAGATGTGCCCAAGATGCCCAAAAGCGCTGGCAACGGTGAGATAAGCCTATTTTTGCAACTTTGGTTAAAATCTTAAATTTTTCATCACAGATGTGCCCAAGATGCCCAAAAGCGCTGGAAACGGTGAGATAAGCCTATTTTTGCAACTTTGGTTAAAATCTTCATTTTTTCATCACAGATATGCCCAAGGTGCACAAAAGTGCTGGAAACGGTGAGATAAGCCTAATTTTGCAACAATGTTTAAGGTTTGGAGGTTTCATAGACTAAAGTTGAAAATCAGTGGTTTGACTGCCATAATGAAATAGGGTCACTAATCAACGTGTTTTCTCAAAAGGCCTTCAGTCAAATTCCTTGATACTTAAAATGCATACAGTGGATTATAATAATGAAAAAGGATAATTTGAAATCTTGGTTTCAACTCTAAAGGAACTCTTTAAAAAAAGATTTTAAGTTTTGGAAACCCCAATGAAAAAGTAGCAACTGCACGGTTTCTACTGTCAGATTGGCTCTAAGTGCCAAAAAGTGCTGGAAACGGGGAGATAAGCCTATTTTTGCAACAATGGTTAAAATCTTCAATTTTTCATCACAGATGTGTCCAAGATGCACAAAAGCGCTGGAAACGGTGAGATAAGCCTATTTTTGCAACTTTGGTTAAAATCTTCAATTTTTCATCACAGATGTGCCCAAGATGCACAAAAGCGCTGGAAACGGTGAGATAAGCCTATTTTTGCAACTTAGGTTAAAATCTTCAATTTTTCATCACAGATGTGCCCAAGATGCGCAAAAGCGCTGGAAACGGTGAGATAAGCCTATTTTTGCAACTTTGGTTAAAATCTTCAATTTTTCATCACAGATGTGCCCAAGATGCGCAAAAGCGCTGGAAACGGTGAGATAAGCCTATTTTTGCAACTTTGGTTAAAATCTTCAATTTTTCATCACAGATGTGCCCAAGGTGCGCAAAAGTGCTGGAAACGGTGAGATAAGCCTAATTTTGCAACAATGTTTAAGGTTTGGAGGTTTCATAGACTAAAGTTGAAAATCAGTGGTTTGACTGCCATAATGAAATAGGGTCACTAATCAACGTGTTTTCTCAAAAGGCCTTCAGTCAAATTCCTTGATACTTAAAATGCATACAGTGGATTATAATAATGAAAAAGGATAATTTGAAATCTTGGTTTCAACTCTAAAGGAACTCTTTAAAAAAAAGATTTTAAGTTTTGGAAACCCCAATGAAAAAGTAGCAACTGCACGGTTTCTACTGTCAGATTGGCTCTAAGTGCCAAAAAGTGCTGGAAACGGGGAGATAAGCCTATTTTTGCAACTTTGGTTAAAATCTTAAATTTTTCATCACAGATGTGCCCAAGGTGCGCAAAAGTGCTGGAAACGGTGAGATAAGCCTAATTTTGCAACAATGTTTAAGGTTTGGAGGTTTCATAGACTAAAGTTGAAAATCAGTGGTTTGACTGCCATAATGAAATAGGGTCACTAATCAACGTGTTTTCTCAAAAGGCCTTCAGTCAAATTCCTTGATACTTAAAATGCATACAGTGGATTATAATAATGAAAAAGGATAATTTGAAATCTTGGTTTCAACTCTAAAGGAACTCTTTAAAAAAAAGATTTTAAGTTTTGGAAACCCCAATGAAAAAGTAGCAACTGCACGGTTTCTACTGTCAGATTCGCTCTAAGTGCCAAAAAGTGCTGGAAACGGGGAGATAAGCCTATTTTTGCAACAATGGTTAAAATCTTCAATTTTTCATCACAGATGTGTCCAAGATGCACAAAAGCGCTGGAAACGGTGAGATAAGCCTATTTTTGCAACTTTGGTTAAAATCTTCAATTTTTCATCACAGATGTGCCCAAGATGCACAAAAGCGCTGGAAACGGTGAGATAAGCCTATTTTTGCAACAATGGTTAAAATCTTCAATTTTTCATCACAGATGTGCCCAAGATGCACAAAAGCGCTGGAAACGGTGAGATAAGCCTATTTATGCAACTTTGGTTAAAATCTTCATTTTTTCATCACAGATATGCCCAAGGTGCACAAAAGTGCTGGAAACGGTGAGATAAGCCTAATTTTGCAACAATGTTTAAGGTTTGGAGGTTTCATAGACTAAAGTTGAAAATCAGTGGTTTGACTGCCATAATGAAATAGGGTCACTAATCAACGTGTTTTCTCAAAAGGCCTTCACTCAATTTCCTTGATACTTAAAATGCATACAGTGGATTATAATAATGAAAAAGGATAATTTGAAATCTTGGTTTCAACTCTAAAGGAACTCTTTAAAAAAAAGATTTTAAGTTTTGGAAACCCCAATGAAAAAGTAGCAACTGCACGGTTTCTACTGTCAGATTCGCTCTAAGTGCCAAAAAGTGCTGGAAACGGGGAGATAAGCCTATTTTTGCAACAATGGTTAAAATCTTCAATTTTTCATCACAGATGTGTCCAAGATGCACAAAAGCGCTGGAAACGGTGAGATAAGCCTATTTTTGCAACTTTGGTTAAAATCTTCAATTTTTCATCACAGATGTGCCCAAGATGCGCAAAAGCGCTGGAAACGGTGAGTTAAGCCTATTTTGGCAACTTTGGTTAAAATCTTAAATTTTTCATCACAGATGTGCCCAAGGTGCGCAAAAGTGCTGGAAACGGTGAGATAAGCCTAATTTTGCAACAATGTTTAAGGTTTGGAGGTTTCATAGACTAAAGTTGAAAATCAGTGGTTTGACTGCCATAATGAAATAGGGTCACTAATCAACGTGTTTTCTCAAAAGGCCTTCACTCAATTTCCTTGATACTTAAAATGCATACAGTGGATTATAATAATGAAAAAGGATAATTTGAAATCTTGGTTTCAACTCTAAAGGAACTCTTTAAAAAAAAGATTTTAAGTTTTGGAAACCCCAATGAAAAAGTAGCAACTTCACGGTTTCTACTGTCAGATTCGCTCTAAGTGCCAAAAAGTGCTGGAAACGGGGAGATAAGCCTATTTTTGCAACAATGGTTAAAATCTTCAATTTTTCATCACAGATGTGTCCAAGATGCACAAAAGCGCTGGAAACGGTGAGATAAGCCTATTTTTGCAACTTTGGTTAAAATCTTCAATTTTTCATCACAGATGTGCCCAAGATGCACAAAAGCGCTGGAAACGGTGAGATAAGCCTATTTTTGCAACTTTGGTTAAAATCTTCAATTTTTCATCACAGATGTGCCCAAGATGCCCAAAAGCGCTGGCAACGGTGAGATAAGCCTATTTTTGCAACTTTGGTTAAAATCTTAAATTTTTCATCACAGATGTGCCCAAGATGCACAAAAGCGCTGGAAACGGTGAGATAAGCCTATTTTTGCAACTTTGGTTAAAATCTTCAATTTTTCAACACAGATGTGCCCAAGATGCGCAAAAGCGCTGGAAACGGTGAGATAAGCCTATTTTTGCAACTTTTGTTAAAATCTTAAATTTTTCATCACAGATGTGCCCAAGATGCCCAAAAGCGCTGGAAACGGTGAGATAAGCCTATTTTTGCAACTTTGGTTAAAATCTTAAATTTTTCATCACAGATGTGCCCAAGGTGCGCAAAAGTGCTGGAAACGGTGAGATAAGCCTAATTTTGCAACAATGTTTAAGAATTGGAGGTTTCATAGACTAAAGTTGAAAATCAGTGGTTTGACTGCCATAATGAAATAGGGTCACTAATCAACGTGTTTTCTCAAAAGGCCTTCACTCAATTTCCTTGATACTTAAAATGCATACAGTGGATTATAATAATGAAAAAGGATAATTTGAAATCTTGGTTTCAACTCTAAAGGAACTCTTTAAAAAAAAGATTTTAAGTTTTGGAAACCCCAATGAAAAAGTAGCAACTGAACGGATTCTACTGTCAGATTCGCTCTAAGTGCCAAAAAGTGCTGGAAACGGGGAGATAAGCCTATTTTTGCAACAATGGTTAAAATCTTCAATTTTTCATCACAGATGTGCCCAAGATGCACAAAAGCGCTGGAAACGGTGAGATAAGCCTATTTTTGCAACTTTGGTTAAAATCTTCAATTTTTCATCACAGATGTGCCCAAGATGCCCAAAAGCGCTGGAAACGGTGAGATAAGCCTATTTTTGCAACTTTGGTTAAAATCTTAAATTTTTCATCACAGATGTGCCCAAGATGCCCAAAAGCGCTTGAAACGGTGAGATAAGCCTATTTTTGCAACTTTGGTTAAAATCTTCATTTTTTCATCACAGATATGCCCAAGGTGCGCAAAAGTGCTGGAAACGGTGAGATAAGCCTAATTTTGCAACAATGTTTAAGGTTTAGAGGTTTCATAGACTAAAGTTGAAAATCAGTGGTTTGACTGCCATAATGAAATAGGGTCACTAATCAACGTGTTTTCTCAAAAGGCCTTCACTCAATTTCCTTGATACTTAAAATGCATACAGTGGATTATAATAATGAAAAAGGATAATTTGAAATCTTGGTTTCAACTCTAAAGGAACTCTTTAAAAAAAAGATTTTAAGTTTTGGAAACCCCAATGAAAAAGTAGCAACTGCACGGTTTCTACTGTCAGATTCGCTCTAAGTGCCAAAAAAGTGCTGGAAACGTGGAGATAAGCCTATTTTTGCAACAATGGTTAAAATCTTCAATTTTTCATCACAGATGTGTCCAAGATGCACAAAAGCGCTGGAAACGGTGAGATAAGCCTATTTTTGCAACTTTGGTTAAAATCTTCAATTTTTCATCACAGATGTGCCCAAGATGCACAAAAGCGCTGGAAACGGTGAGATAAGCCTATTTTTGCAACTTTGGTTAAAATCTTCAATTTTTCATCACAGATGTGCCCAAGATGCCCAAAAGCGCTGGCAACGGTGAGATAAGCCTATTTTTGCAACTTTGGTTAAAATCTTAAATTTTTCATCACAGATGTGCCCAAGATGCCCAAAAGCGCTGGAAACGGTGAGATAAGCCTATTTTTGCAACTTTGGTTAAAATCTTCATTTTTTCATCACAGATATGCCCAAGGTGCACAAAAGTGCTGGAAACGGTGAGATAAGCCTAATTTTGCAACAATGTTTAAGGTTTGGAGGTTTCATAGACTAAAGTTGAAAATCAGTGGTTTGACTGCCATAATGAAATAGGGTCACTAATCAACGTGTTTTCTCAAAAGGCCTTCAGTCAAATTCCTTGATACTTAAAATGCATACAGTGGATTATAATAATGAAAAAGGATAATTTGAAATCTTGGTTTCAACTCTAAAGGAACTCTTTAAAAAAAGATTTTAAGTTTTGGAAACCCCAATGAAAAAGTAGCAACTGCACGGTTTCTACTGTCAGATTGGCTCTAAGTGCCAAAAAGTGCTGGAAACGGGGAGATAAGCCTATTTTTGCAACAATGGTTAAAATCTTCAATTTTTCATCACAGATGTGTCCAAGATGCACAAAAGCGCTGGAAACGGTGAGATAAGCCTATTTTTGCAACTTTGGTTAAAATCTTCAATTTTTCATCACAGATGTGCCCAAGATGCACAAAAGCGCTGGAAACGGTGAGATAAGCCTATTTTTGCAACTTAGGTTAAAATCTTCAATTTTTCATCACAGATGTGCCCAAGATGCGCAAAAGCGCTGGAAACGGTGAGATAAGCCTATTTTTGCAACTTTGGTTAAAATCTTCAATTTTTCATCACAGATGTGCCCAAGATGCGCAAAAGCGCTGGAAACGGTGAGATAAGCCTATTTTTGCAACTTTGGTTAAAATCTTCAATTTTTCATCACAGATGTGCCCAAGGTGCGCAAAAGTGCTGGAAACGGTGAGATAAGCCTAATTTTGCAACAATGTTTAAGGTTTGGAGGTTTCATAGACTAAAGTTGAAAATCAGTGGTTTGACTGCCATAATGAAATAGGGTCACTAATCAACGTGTTTTCTCAAAAGGCCTTCAGTCAAATTCCTTGATACTTAAAATGCATACAGTGGATTATAATAATGAAAAAGGATAATTTGAAATCTTGGTTTCAACTCTAAAGGAACTCTTTAAAAAAAAGATTTTAAGTTTTGGAAACCCCAATGAAAAAGTAGCAACTGCACGGTTTCTACTGTCAGATTGGCTCTAAGTGCCAAAAAGTGCTGGAAACGGGGAGATAAGCCTATTTTTGCAACTTTGGTTAAAATCTTAAATTTTTCATCACAGATGTGCCCAAGGTGCGCAAAAGTGCTGGAAACGGTGAGATAAGCCTAATTTTGCAACAATGTTTAAGGTTTGGAGGTTTCATAGACTAAAGTTGAAAATCAGTGGTTTGACTGCCATAATGAAATAGGGTCACTAATCAACGTGTTTTCTCAAAAGGCCTTCAGTCAAATTCCTTGATACTTAAAATGCATACAGTGGATTATAATAATGAAAAAGGATAATTTGAAATCTTGGTTTCAACTCTAAAGGAACTCTTTAAAAAAAAGATTTTAAGTTTTGGAAACCCCAATGAAAAAGTAGCAACTGCACGGTTTCTACTGTCAGATTCGCTCTAAGTGCCAAAAAGTGCTGGAAACGGGGAGATAAGCCTATTTTTGCAACAATGGTTAAAATCTTCAATTTTTCATCACAGATGTGTCCAAGATGCACAAAAGCGCTGGAAACGGTGAGATAAGCCTATTTTTGCAACTTTGGTTAAAATCTTCAATTTTTCATCACAGATGTGCCCAAGATGCACAAAAGCGCTGGAAACGGTGAGATAAGCCTATTTTTGCAACAATGGTTAAAATCTTCAATTTTTCATCACAGATGTGCCCAAGATGCACAAAAGCGCTGGAAACGGTGAGATAAGCCTATTTATGCAACTTTGGTTAAAATCTTCATTTTTTCATCACAGATATGCCCAAGGTGCACAAAAGTGCTGGAAACGGTGAGATAAGCCTAATTTTGCAACAATGTTTAAGGTTTGGAGGTTTCATAGACTAAAGTTGAAAATCAGTGGTTTGACTGCCATAATGAAATAGGGTCACTAATCAACGTGTTTTCTCAAAAGGCCTTCACTCAATTTCCTTGATACTTAAAATGCATACAGTGGATTATAATAATGAAAAAGGATAATTTGAAATCTTGGTTTCAACTCTAAAGGAACTCTTTAAAAAAAAGATTTTAAGTTTTGGAAACCCCAATGAAAAAGTAGCAACTGCACGGTTTCTACTGTCAGATTCGCTCTAAGTGCCAAAAAGTGCTGGAAACGGGGAGATAAGCCTATTTTTGCAACAATGGTTAAAATCTTCAATTTTTCATCACAGATGTGTCCAAGATGCACAAAAGCGCTGGAAACGGTGAGATAAGCCTATTTTTGCAACTTTGGTTAAAATCTTCAATTTTTCATCACAGATGTGCCCAAGATGCGCAAAAGCGCTGGAAACGGTGAGTTAAGCCTATTTTGGCAACTTTGGTTAAAATCTTAAATTTTTCATCACAGATGTGCCCAAGGTGCGCAAAAGTGCTGGAAACGGTGAGATAAGCCTAATTTTGCAACAATGTTTAAGGTTTGGAGGTTTCATAGACTAAAGTTGAAAATCAGTGGTTTGACTGCCATAATGAAATAGGGTCACTAATCAACGTGTTTTCTCAAAAGGCCTTCACTCAATTTCCTTGATACTTAAAATGCATACAGTGGATTATAATAATGAAAAAGGATAATTTGAAATCTTGGTTTCAACTCTAAAGGAACTCTTTAAAAAAAAGATTTTAAGTTTTGGAAACCCCAATGAAAAAGTAGCAACTGCACGGTTTCTACTGTCAGATTCGCTCTAAGTGCCAAAAAGTGCTGGAAACGGGGAGATAAGCCTATTTTTGCAACTTTGGTTAAAATCTTCAATTTTTCATCACAGATGTGCCCAAGATGCCCAAAAGCGCTGGAAACGGTGAGATAAGCCTATTTTTGCAACTTTGGTTAAAATCTTCATTTTTTCATCACAGATATGCCCAAGGTGCACAAAAGTGCTGGAAACGGTGAGATAAGCCTAATTTTGCAACAATGTTTAAGGTTTGGAGGTTTCATAGACTAAAGTTGAAAATCAGTGGTTTGACTGCCATAATGAAATAGGGTCACTAATCAACGTGTTTTCTCAAAAGGCCTTCAGTCAAATTCCTTGATACTTAAAATGCATACAGTGGATTATAATAATGAAAAAGGATAATTTGAAATCTTGGTTTCAACTCTAAAGGAACTCTTTAAAAAAAGATTTTAAGTTTTGGAAACCCCAATGAAAAAGTAGCAACTGCACGGTTTCTACTGTCAGATTGGCTCTAAGTGCCAAAAAGTGCTGGAAACGGGGAGATAAGCCTATTTTTGCAACAATGGTGAAAATCTTCAATTTTTCATCACAGATGTGTCCAAGATGCACAAAAGCGCTGGAAACGGTGAGATAAGCCTATTTTTGCAACTTTGGTTAAAATCTTCAATTTTTCATCACAGATGTGCCCAAGATGCACAAAAGCGCTGGAAACGGTGAGATAAGCCTATTTTTGCAACTTTGGTTAAAATCTTCAATTTTTCATCACAGATGTGCCCAAGATGCGCAAAGGCGCTGGAAACGGTGAGATAAGCCTATTTTTGCAACTTTGGTTAAAATCTTAAATTTTTCATCACAGATGTGCCCAAGATGCCCAAAAGCGCTGGAAACGGTGAGATAAGCCTATTTTTGCAACTTTGGTTAAAATCTTCATTTTTTCATCACAGATATGCCCAAGGTGCGCAAAAGTGCTGGAAACGGTGAGATAAGCCTAATTTTGCAACAATGTTTAAGGTTTAGAGGTTTCATAGACTAAAGTTGAAAATCAGTGGTTTGACTGCCATAATGAAATAGGGTCACTAATCAACGTGTTTTCTCAAAAGGCCTTCACTCAATTTCCTTGATACTTAAAATGCATACAGTGGATTATAATAATGAAAAAGGATAATTTGAAATCTTGGTTTCAACTCTAAAGGAACTCTTTAAAAAAAAGATTTTAAGTTTTGGAAACCCCAATGAAAAAGTAGCAACTGCACGGTTTCTACTGTCAGATTCGCTCTAAGTGCCAAAAAGTGCTGGAAACGGGGAGATAAGCCTATTTTTGCAACTTTGGTTAAAATCTTCAATTTTTCATCACAGATGTGCCCAAGATGCACAAAAGCGCTGGAAACGGTGAGATAAGCATATTTTTGCAACTTTGGTTAAAATCTTCAATTTTTCATCACAGATGTGCCCAAGATGCCCAAAAGCGCTGGCAACGGTGAGATAAGCCTATTTTTGCAACTTTGGTTAAAATCTTAAATTTTTCATCACAGATGTGCCCAAGATGCCCAAAAGCGCTGGAAACGGTGAGATAAGCCTATTTTTGCAACTTTGGTTAAAATCTTCAATTTTTCATCACAGATGTGCCCAAGATGCGCAAAGGCGCTGGAAACGGTGAGATAAGCCTATTTTTGCAACTTTTGTTAAAATCTTAAATTTTTCATCACAGATGTGCCCAAGATGCCCAAAAGCGCTGGAAACGGTGAGATAAGCCTATTTTTGCAACTTTGGTTAAAATCTTAAATTTTTCATCACAGATGTGCCCAAGGTGCGCAAAAGTGCTGGAAACGGTGAGATAAGCCTAATTTTGCAACAATGTTTAAGGTTTGGAGGTTTCATAGACTAAAGTTGAAAATCAGTGGTTTGACTGCCATAATGAAATAGGGTCACTAATCAACGTGTTTTCTCAAAAGGCCTTCACTCAATTTCCTTGATACTTAAAATGCATACAGTGGATTATAATAATGAAAAAGGATAATTTGAAATCTTGGTTTCAACTCTAAAGGAACTCTTTAAAAAAAAGATTTTAAGTTTTGGAAACCCCAATGAAAAAGTAGCAACTGCACGGATTCTACTGTCAGATTCGCTCTAAGTGCCAAAAAGTGCTGGAAACGGGGAGATAAGCCTATTTTTGCAACAATGGTTAAAATCTTCAATTTTTCATCACAGATGTGCCCAAGATGCACAAAAGCGCTGGAAACGGTGAGATAAGCCTATTTTTGCAACTTTGGTTAAAATCTTCAATTTTTCATCACAGATGTGCCCAAGATGCCCAAAAGCGCTGGAAACGGTGAGATAAGCCTATTTTTGCAACTTTGGTTAAAATCTTAAATTTTTCATCAGAGATGTGCCCAAGATGCCCAAAAGCGCTGGAAACGGTGAGATAAGCCTATTTTTGCAACTTTGGTTAAAATCTTCATTTTTTCATCACAGATATGCCCAAGGTGCAAAAAAGTGCTGGAAACGGTGAGATAAGCCTAATTTTGCAACAATGTTTAAGGTTTGGAGGTTTCATAGACTAAAGTTGAAAATCAGTGGTTTGACTGCCATAATGAAATAGGGTCACTAATCAACGTGTTTTCTCAAAAGGCCTTCAGTCAAATTCCTTGATACTTAAAATGCATTAAGTGGATTATAATAATGAAAAAGGATAATTTGAAATCTTGGTTTCAACTCTAAAGGAACTCTTTAAAAAAAAGATTTTAAGTTTTGGAAACCCCAATGAAAAAGTAGCAACTGCACGGTTTCTACTGTCAGATTGGCTCTAAGTGCCAAAAAGTGCTGGAAACGGGGAGATAAGCCTATTTTTGCAACAATGGTTAAAATCTTCAATTTTTCATCACAGATGTGTCCAAGATGCACAAAAGCGCTGGAAACGGTGAGATAAGCCTATTTTTGCAACTTTGGTTAAAATCTTCAATTTTTCATCACAGATGTGCCCAAGATGCACAAAAGCGCTGGAAACGGTGAGATAAGCCTATTTTTGCAACTTTGGTTAAAATCTTCAATTTTTCATCACAGATGTGCCCAAGATGCGCAAAAGCTCTGGAAACGGTGAGATAAGCCTATTTTTGCAACTTTGGTTAAAATCTTAAATTTTTCATCACAGATGTGCCCAAGATGCCCAAAAGCTCTGGAAACGGTGAGATAAGCCTATTTTTGCAACTTTGGTTAAAATCTTCAATTTTTCATCACAGATGTGCCCAAGATGCCCAAAAGCGCTGGCAACGGTGAGATAAGCCTATTTTTGCAACTTTGGTTAAAATCTTCATTTTTTCATCACAGATATGCCCAAGGTGCACAAAAGTGCTGGAAACGGTGAGATAAGCCTAATTTTGCAACAATGTTTAAGGTTTGGAGGTTTCATAGACCAAAGTTGAAAATCAGTGGTTTGACTGCCATAATGAAATAGGGTCACTAATCAACGTGTTTTCTCAAAAGGCCGTCAGTCAAATTCCTTGATACTTAAAATGCATACAGTGGATTATAATAATGAAAAAGGATAATTTGAAATCTTGGTTTCAACTCTAAAGGAACTCTTTAAAAAAAAGATTTTAAGTTTTGGAAACCCCAATGAAAAAGTAGCAACTGCACGGTTTCTACTGTCAGATTGGCTCTAAGTGCCAAAAAGTGCTGGAAACGGGGAGATAAGCCTATTTTTGCAACAATGGTTAAAATCTTCAATTTTTCATCACAGATGTGCCCAAGATGCGCAAAAGCGCTGGAAACGGTGAGATAAGCCTATTTTTGCAACTTTGGTTAAAATCTTCAATTTTTCATCACAGATGTGCCCAAGATGCGCAAAAGCGCTTGAAACGGTGAGATAAGCCTATTTTTGCAACTTTGGTTAAAATCTTCATTTTTTCATCACAGATATGCCCAAGGTGCACAAAAGTGCTGGAAACGGTGAGATAAGCCTAATTTTGCAACAATGTTTAAGGTTTGGAGGTTTCATAGACTAAAGTTGAAAATCAGTGGTTTGACTGCCATAATGAAATAGGGTCACTAATCAACGTGTTTTCTCAAAAGGCCTTCAGTCAAATTCCTTGATACTTAAAATGCATACAGTGGATTATAATAATGAAAAAGGATAATTTGAAATCTTGGTTTCAACTCTAAAGGAACTCTTTAAAAAAAAGATTTTAAGTTTTGGAAACCCCAATGAAAAAGTAGCAACTGCACGGTTTCTACTGTCAGATTGGCTCTAAGTGCCAAAAAGTGCTGGAAACGGGGAGATAAGCCTATTTTTGCAACAATGGTTAAAATCTTCAATTTTTCATCACAGATGTGCCCAAGATGCACCAAAGCGCTGGAAACGGTGAGATAAGCCTAATTTTGCAACAATGTTTAAGGTTTGGAGGTTTCATAGACTAAAGTTGAAAATCAGTGGTTTGACTGCCATAATGAAATAGGGTCACTAATCAACGTGTTTTCTCAAAAGGGCTTCAGTCAAATTCCTTGATACTTAAAATGCATACAGTGGATTATAATAATGAAAAAGGATAATTTGAAATCTTGGTTTCAACTCTAAAGGAACTCTTTAAAAAAAAGATTTTAAGTTTTGGAAACCCCAATGAAAAAGTAGCAAATGCACGGTTTCTACTGTCAGATTGGCTCTAAGTGCCAAAAAGTGCTGGAAACGGGGAGATAAGCCTATTTTTGCAACAATGGTTAAAATCTTCAATTTTTCATCACAGATGTGTCCAAGATGCACAAAAGCGCTGGAAACGGTGAGATAAGCCTATTTTTGCAACTTTGGTTAAAATCTTCAATTTTTCATCACAGATGTGCCCAAGATGCACAAAAGCGCTGGAAACGGTGAGATAAGCCTATTTTTGCAACTTTGGTTAAAATCTTCAATTTTTCATCACAGATGTGCCCAAGATGCGCAAAAGCGCTGGAAACGGTGAGATAAGCCTATTTTTGCAACTTTGGTTAAAATCTTAAATTTTTCATCACAGATGTGCCCAAGGTGCGCAAAAGTGCTGGAAACGGTGAGATAAGCCTAATTTTGCAACAATGTTTAAGGTTTGGAGGTTTCATAGACTAAAGTTGAAAATCAGTGGTTTGACAGCCATAATGAAATAGGGTCACTAATCAACGTGTTTTCTCAAAAGGCCTTCAGTCAAATTCCTTGATACTTAAAATGCATACAGTGGATTATAATAATGAAAAAGGATAATTTGAAATCTTGGTTTCAACTCTAAAGGAACTCTTTAAAAAAAAGATTTTAAGTTTTGGAAACCCCAATGAAAAAGTAGCAACTGCACGGTTTCTACTGTCAGATTGGCTCTAAGTGCCAAAAAGTGCTGGAAACGGGGAGATAAGCCTATTTTTGCAACAATGGTTAAAATCTTCAATTTTTCATCACAGATGTGCCCAAGATGCACCAAAGCGCTGGAAACGGTGAGATAAGCCTATTTTTGCAACTTTGGTTAAAATCTTCAATTTTTCATCACAGATGTGCCCAAGATGCCCAAAAGCGCTGGCAACGGTGAGATAAGCCTATTTTTGCAACTTTGGTTAAAATCTTCATTTTTTCATCACAGATATGCCCAAGGTGCACAAAAGTGCTGGAAACGGTGAGATAAGCCTAATTTTGCAACAATGTTTAAGGTTTGGAGGTTTCATAGACTAAAGTTGAAAATCAGTGGTTTGACTGCCATAATGAAATAGGGTCACTAATCAACGTGTTTTCTCAAAAGGCCTTCAGTCAAATTCCTTGATACTTAAAATGCATACAGTGGATTATAATAATGAAAAAGGATAATTTGAAATCTTGGTTTCAACTCTAAAGGAACTCTTTAAAAAAAGATTTTACGTTTTGGAAACCCCAATGAAAAAGTAGCAACTGCACGGTTTCTACTGTCAGATTGGCTCTAAGTGCCAAAAAGTGCTGGAAACGGGGAGATAAGCCTATTTTTGCAACAATGGTTAAAATCTTCAATTTTTCATCACAGATGTGTCCAAGATGCACAAAAGCGCTGGAAACGGTGAGATAAGCCTATTTTTGCAACTTTGGTTAAAATCTTCAATTTTTCATCACAGATGTGCCCAAGATGCACAAAAGCGCTGGAAACGGTGAGATAAGCCTATTTTTGCAACTTTGGTTAAAATCTTCAATTTTTCATCACAGATGTGCCCAAGATGCGCAAAAGCGCTGGAAACGGTGAGATAAGCCTATTTTTGCAACTTTGGTTAAAATCTTCAATTTTTCATCACAGATGTGCCCAAGATGCGCAGAAGCGCTGGAAACGGTGAGATAAGCCTATTTTTGCAACTTTGGTTAAAATCTTAAATTTTTCATCACAGATGTGCCCAAGTTGCGCAAAAGTGCTGGAAACGGTGAGATAAGCCTAATTTTGCAACAATGTTTAAGGTTTGGAGGTTTCATAGACTAAAGTTGAAAATCAGTGGTTTGACTGCCATAATGAAATAGGGTCACTAATCAACGTGTTTTCTCAAAAGGCCTTCAGTCAAATTCCTTGATACTTAAAATGCATACAGTGGATTATAATAATGAAAAAGGATAATTTGAAATCTTGGTTTCAACTCTAAAGGAACTCTTTAAAAAAAAGACTTTAAGATTTGGAAACCCCAATGAAAAAGTAGCAACTGCACGATTTCTACTGTCAGATTGGCTCTAAGTGCCAAAAAGTGCTGGAAACGGGGAGATAAGCCTATTTTTGCAACAATGGTTAAAATCTTCAATTTTTCATCACAGATGTGTCCAAGATTCACAAAAGCGCTGGAAACGGTGAGATAAGCCTATTTTTGCAACTTTGGTTAAAATCTTCAATTTTTCATCACAGATGTGCCCAAGATGCACAAAAGCGCTGGAAACGGTGAGATAAGCCTATTTTTGCAACTTTGGTTAAAATCTTCAATTTTTCATCACAGATGTGCCCAAGATGCGCAAAAGCTCTGGAAACGGTGAGATAAGCCTATTTTTGCAACTTTGGTTAAAATCTTAAATTTTTCATCACAGATGTGCCCAAGATGCCCAAAAGCGCTGGAAACGGTGAGATAAGCCTATTTTTGCAACTTTGGTTAAAATCTTCATTTTTTCATCACAGATATGCCCAAGGTGCACAAAAGTGCTGGAAACGGTGAGATAAGCCTAATTTTGCAACAATGTTTAAGGTTTGGAGGTTTCATAGACCAAAGTTGAAAATCAGTGGTTTGACTGCCATAATGAAATAGGGTCACTAATCAACGTGTTTTCTCAAAAGGCCTTCAGTCAAATTCCTTGATACTTAAAATGCATACAGTGGATTATAATAATGAAAAAGGATAATTTGAAATCTTGGTTTCAACTCTAAAGGAACTCTTTAAAAAAAAGATTTTAAGTTTTGGAAACCCCAATGAAAAAGTAGCAACTGCACGGTTTCTACTGTCAGATTGGCTCTAAGTGCCAAAAAGTGCTGGAAACGGGGAGATAAGCCTATTTTTGCAACAATGGTTAAAATCTTCAATTTTTCATCACAGATGTGCCCAAGATGCACCAAAGCGCTGGAAACGGTGAGATAAGCCTATTTTTGCAACTTTGGTTAAAATCTTCAATTTTTCATCACAGATGTGCCCAAGATGCCCAAAAGCGCTGGCAACGGTGAGATAAGCCTATTTTTGCAACTTTGGTTAAAATCTTCATTTTTTCATCACAGATATGCCCAAGGTGCACAAAAGTGCTGGAAACGGTGAGATAAGCCTAATTTTGCAACAATGTTTAAGGTTTGGAGGTTTCATAGACTAAAGTTGAAAATCAGTGGTTTGACTGCCATAATGAAATAGGGTCACTAATCAACGTGTTTTCTCAAAAGGCCTTCAGTCAAATTCCTTGATACTTAAAATGCATACAGTGGATTATAATAATGAAAAAGGATAATTTGAAATCTTGGTTTCAACTCTAAAGGAACTCTTTAAAAAAAAGATTTTAAGTATTGGAAACCCCAATGAAAAAGTAGCAACTGCACGGTTTCTACTGTCAGATTGGCTCTAAGTGCCAAAAAGTGCTGGAAACGGGGAGATAAGCCTATTTTTGCAACAATGGTTAAAATCTTCAATTTTTCATCACAGATGTGCCCAAGATGCACCAAAGCGCTGGAAACGGTGAGATAAGCCTAATTTTGCAACAATGTTTAAGGTTTGGAGGTTTCATAGACTAAAGTTGAAAATCAGTGGTTTGACTGCCATAATGAAATAGGGTCACTAATCAACGTGTTTTCTCAAAAGGCCTTCAGTCAAATTCCTTGATACTTAAAATGCATACAGTGGATTATAATAATGAAAAAGGATAATTTGAAATCTTGGTTTCAACTCTAAAGGAACTCTTTAAAAAAAAGATTTTAAGTTTTGGAAACCCCAATGAAAAAGTAGCAACTGCACGGTTTCTACTGTCAGATTGGCTCTAAGTGCCAAAAAGTGCTGGAAACGGGGAGATAAGCCTATTTTTGCAACAATGGTTAAAATCTTCAATTTTTCATCACAGATGTGTCCAAGATGCACAAAAGCGCTGGAAACGGTGAGATAAGCCTATTTTTGCAACTTTGGTTAAAATCTTCAATTTTTCATCACAGATGTGCCCAAGGTGCGCAAAAGTGCTGGAAACGGTGAGATAAGCCTAATTTTGCAACAATGTTTAAGGTTTGGAGGTTTCATAGACTAAAGTTGAAAATCAGTGGTTTGACTGCCATAATGAAATAGGGTCACTAATCAACGTGTTTTCTCAAAAGGCCTTCAGTCAAATTCCTTGATACTTAAAATGCATACAGTGGATTATAATAATGAAAAAGGATAATTTGAAATCTTGGTTTCAACTCTAAAGGAACTCTTTAAAAAAAAGATTTTAAGTTTTGGAAACCCCAATGAAAAAGTAGCAACTGCACGGTTTCTACTGTCAGATTGGCTCTAAGTGCCAAAAAGCGCTGGAAACGGTGAGATAAGCCTATTTTTGCAACTTTGGTTAAAATCTTCAATTTTTCATCACAGATGTGCCCAAGATGCACAAAAGCGCTGGAAACGGTGAGATAAGCCTATTTTTGCAACTTTGGTTAAAATCTTCAATTTTTCATCACAGATGTGCCCAAGATGCGCAAAAGCGCTGGAAACGGTGAGATAAGCCTATTTTTGCAACTTTGGTTAAAATCTTCAATTTTTCATCACAGATGTGCCCAAGATGCCCAAAAGCGCTGGCAACGGTGAGATAAGCCTATTTTTGCAACTTTGGTTAAAATCTTCATTTTTTCATCACAGATATGCCCAAGATGCACAAAAGTGCTGGAAACGGTGAGATAAGCCTAATTTTGCAACAATGTTTAAGGTTTGGAGGTTTCATAGACTAAAGTTGAAAATCAGTGGTTTGACTGCCATAATGAAATAGGGTCACTAATCAACGTGTTTTCTCAAAAGGCCTTCAGTCAAATTCCTTGATACTTAAAATGCATACAGTGGATTATAATAATGAAAAAGGATAATTTGAAATCTTGGTTTCAACTCTAAAGGAACTCTTTAAAAAAAGATTTTAAGTTTTGGAAACCCCAATGAAAAAGTAGCAACTGCACGATTTCTACTGTCAGATTGGCTCTAAGTGCCAAAAAGTGCTGGAAACGGGGAGATAAGCCTATTTTTGCAACAATGGTTAAAATCTTCAATTTTTCATCACAGATGTGTCCAAGATGCACAAAAGCGCTGGAAACGGTGAGATAAGCCTATTTTTGCAACTTTGGTTAAAATCTTCAATTTTTCATCACAGATGTGCCCAAGATGCACAAAAGCGCTGGAAACGGTGAGATAAGCCTATTTTTGCAACTTTGGTTAAAATCTTCAATTTTTCATCACAGATGTGCCCAAGATGCGTAAAAGCTCTGGAAACGGTGAGATAAGCCTATTTTTGCAACTTTGGTTAAAATCTTAAATTTTTCATCACAGATGTGCCCAAGATGCCCAAAAGCGCTGGAAACGGTGAGATAAGCCTATTTTTGCAACTTTGGTCAAAATCTTCATTTTTTCATCACAGATATGCCCAAGGTGCACAAAAGTGCTGGAAACGGTGAGATAAGCCTAATTTTGCAACAATGTTTAAGGTTTGGAGGTTTCATAGACCAAAGTTGAAAATCAGTGGTTTGACTGCCATAATGAAATAGGGTCACTAATCAACGTGTTTTCTCAAAAGGCCTTCAGTCAAATTCCTTGATACTTAAAATGCATACAGTGGATTATAATAATGAAAAAGGATAATTTGAAATCTTGGTTTCAACTCTAAAGGAACTCTTTAAAAAAAAGATTTTAAGTTTTGGAAACCCCAATGAAAAAGTAGCAACTGCACGGTTTCTACTGTCAGATTGGCTCTAAGTGCCAAAAAGTGCTGGAAACGGGGAGATAAGCCTATTTTTGCAACAATGGTTAAAATCTTCAATTTTTCATCACAGATGTGCCCAAGATGCACCAAAGCGCTGGAAACGGTGAGATAAGCCTATTTTTGCAACTTTGGTTAAAATCTTCAATTTTTCATCACAGATGTGCCCAAGATGCCCAAAAGCGCTGGCAACGGTGAGATAAGCCTATTTTTGCAACTTTGGTTAAAATCTTCATTTTTTCATCACAGATATGCCCAAGGTGCACAAAAGTGCTGGAAACGGTGAGATAAGCCTAATTTTGCAACAATGTTTAAGGTTTGGAGGTTTCATAGACTAAAGTTGAAAATCAGTGGTTTGACTGCCATAATGAAATAGGGTCACTAATCAACGTGTTTTCTCAAAAGGCCTTCAGTCAAATTCCTTGATACTTAAAATGCATACAGTGGATTATAATAATGAAAAAGGATAATTTGAAATCTTGGTTTCAACTCTAAAGGAACTCTTTAAAAAAAGATTTTAAGTTTTGGAAACCCCAATGAAAAAGTAGCAACTGCACGGTTTCTACTGTCAGATTGGCTCTAAGTGCCAAAAAGTGCTGGAAACGGTGAGATAAGCCTATTTTTGCAACTTTGGTTAAAATCTTCAATTTTTCATCACAGATGTGCCCAAGATGCACAAAAGCGCTGGAAACGGTGAGATAAGCCTATTTTTGCAACTTTGGTTAAAATCTTCAATTTTTCATCACAGATGTGCCCAAGATGCGCAAAAGCGCTGGAAACGGTGAGATAAGCCTATTTTTGCAACTTTGGTTAAAATCTTCAATTTTTCATCACAGATGTGCCCAAGATGCGCAAAAGCGCTGGAAACGGTGAGATAAGCCTATTTTTGCAACTTTGGTTAAAATCTTAAATTTTCCATCACAGATGTGCCCAAGGTGCGCAAAAGTGCTGGAAACGGTGAGATAAGCCTAATTTTGCAACAATGTTTAAGGTTTGGAGGTTTCATAGACTAAAGTTGAAAATCAGTGGTTTGACTGCCATAATGAAATAGGGTCACTAATCAACGTGTTTTCTCAAAAGGCCTTCAGTCAAATTCCTTGATACTTAAAATGCATACAGTGGATTATAATAATGAAAAAGGATAATTTGAAATCTTGGTTTCAACTCTAAAGGAACTCTTTAAAAAAAAGATTTTAAGTTTTGGAAACCCCAATGAAAAAGTAGCAACTGCACGGTTTCTACTGTCAGATTGGCTCTAAGTGCCAAAAAGTGCTGGAAACGGGGAGATAAGCCTATTTTTGCAACAATGGTTAAAATCTTCAATTTTTCATCACAGATGTGCCCAAGATGCACCAAAGCGCTGGAAACGGTGAGATAAGCCTATTTTTGCAACTTTGGTTAAAATCTTCAATTTTTCATCACAGATGTGCCCAAGATGCCCAAAAGCGCTGGCAACGGTGAGATAAGCCTATTTTTGCAACTTTGGTTAAAATCTTCATTTTTTCATCACAGATATGCCCAAGGTGCACAAAAGTGCTGGAAACGGTGAGATAAGCCTAATTTTGCAACAATGTTTAAGGTTTGGAGGTTTCATAGACTAAAGTTGAAAATCAGTGGTTTGACTGCCATAATGAAATAGGGTCACTAATCAACGTGTTTTCTCAAAAGGCCTTCAGTCAAATTCCTTGATACTTAAAATGCATACAGTGGATTATAATAATGAAAAAGGATAATTTGAAATCTTGGTTTCAACTCTAAAGGAACTCTTTAAAAAAAGATTTTAAGTTTTGGAAACCCCAATGAAAAAGTAGCAACTGCACGGTTTCTACTGTCAGATTGGCTCTAAGTGCCAAAAAGTGCTGGAAACGGGGAGATAAGCCTATTTTTGCAACAATGGTTAAAATCTTCAATTTTTCATCACAGATGTGTCCAAGATGCACAAAAGCGCTGGAAACGGTGAGATAAGCCTATTTTTGCAACTTTGGTTAAAATCTTCAATTTTTCATCACAGATGTGCCCAAGATGCACAAAAGCGCTGGAAACGGTGAGATAAGCCTATTTTTGCAACTTTGGTTAAAATCTTCAATTTTTCATCACAGATGTGCCCAAGATGCGCAAAAGCGCTGGAAACGGTGAGATAAGCCTATTTTTGCAACTTTGGTTAAAATCTTCAATTTTTCATCACAGATGTGCCCAAGATGCGCAAAAGCGCTGGAAACGGTGAGATAAGCCTATTTTTGCAACTTTGGTTAAAATCTTCAATTTTTCATCACAGATGTGCCCAAGATGCGCAAAAGCGCTGGAAACGGTGAGATAAGCCTATTTTTGCAACTTTGGTTTAAATCTTCAATTTTTCATCACAGATGTGCCCAAGATGCACAAAAGCGCTGGAAACGGTGAGATAAGCCTATTTTTGCAACTTTGGTTAAAATCTTCATTTTTTCATCACAGATATGCCCAAGGTGCACAAAAGTGCTGGAAACGGTGAGATAAGCCTAATTTTGCAACAATGTTTAAGGTTTGGAGGTTTCATAGACCAAAGTTGAAAATCAGTGGTTTGACTGCCATAATGAAATAGGGTCACTAATCAACGTGTTTTCTCAAAAGGCCTTCAGTCAAATTCCTTGATACTTAAAATGCATACAGTGGATTATAATAATGAAAAAGGATAATTTGAAATCTTGGTTTCAACTCTAAAGTAACTCTTTAAAAAAAAGATTTTAAGTTTTGGAAACCCCAATGAAAAAGTAGCAACTGCACGGTTTCTACTGTCAGATTGGCTCTAAGTGCCAAAAAGTGCTGGAAACGGGGAGATAAGCCTATTTTTGCAACAATGGTTAAAATCTTCAATTTTTCATCACAGATGTGTCCAAGATGCACAAAAGCGCTGGAAACGGTGAGATAAGCCTATTTTTGCAACTTTGGTTAAAATCTTCAATTTTTCATCACAGATGTGCCCAAGATGCACAAAAGCGCTGGAAACGGTGAGATAAGCCTATTTTTGCAACTTTGGTTAAAATCTTCAATTTTTCATCACAGATGTGCCCAAGATGCCCAAAAGCGCTGGAAACGGTGAGATAAGCCTATTTTTGCAACTTTGGTTAAAATCTTCAATTTTTCATCACAGATGTGCCCAAGATGCGCAAAAGCGCTGGAAACGGTGAGATAAGCCTATTTTTGCAACTTTGGTTAAAATCTTAAATTTTTCATCACAGATGTGCCCAAGATGCCCAAAAGCGCTGGAAACGGTGAGATAAGCCTATTTTTGCAACTTTGGTTAAAATCTTCATTTTTTCATCACAGATATGCCCAAGGTGCACAAAGGTGCTGGAAACGGTGAGATAAGCCTAATTTTGCAACAATGTTTAAGGTTTGGAGGTTTCATAGACTAAAGTTGAAAATCAGTGGTTTGACTGCCATAATGAAATAGGGTCACTAATCAACGTGTTTTCTCAAAAGGCCTTCAGTCAAATTCCTTGATACTTAAAATGCATACAGTGGATTATAATAATGAAAAAGGATAATTTGAAATCTTGGTTTAAACTCTAAAGGAACTCTTTAAAAAAAAGATTTTAAGTTTTGGAAACCCCAATGAAAAAGTAGCAACTGCACGGTTTCTACTGTCAGATTGGCTCTAAGTGCCAAAAAGTGCTGGAAACGGGGAGATAAGCCTATTTTTGCAACTTTGGTTAAAATCTTAAATTTTTCATCACAGATGTGCCCAAGATGCGCAAAAGCGCTGGAAACTGTGAGATAAGCCTATTTTTGCAACTTTGGTTAAAATCTTCAATTTTTCATCACAGATGTGCCCAAGATGCCCAAAAGCGCTGGAAACGGTGAGATAAGCCTATTTTTGCAACTTTGGTTAAAATCTTCATTTTTTCATCACAGATATGCCCAAGGTGAGCAAAAGTGCTGGAAACGGTGAGATAAGCCTAATTTTGCAACAATGTTTAAGGTTTGGAGGTTTCATAGACTAAAGTTGAAAATCAGTGGTTTGACTGCCATAATGAAATAGGGTCACTAATCAACGTGTTTTCTCAAAAGGCCTTCAGTCAAATTCCTTGATACTTAAAATGCATACAGTGGATTATAATAATGAAAAAGGATAATTTGAAATCTTGGTTTCAACTCTAAAGGAACTCTTTAAAAAAAAGATTTTAAGTTTGGGAAACCCCAATGAAAAAGTAGCAACTGCACGGTTTCTACTGTCAGATTGGCTCTAAGTGCCAAAAAGTGCTGGAAACGGGGAGATAAGCCTATTTTTGCAACAATGGTTAAAATCTTCAATTTTTCATCACAGATGTGTCCAAGATGCACAAAAGCGCTGGAAACGGTGAGATAAGCCTATTTTTGCAACTTTGGTTAAAATCTTCAATTTTTCATCACAGATGTGCCCAAGATGCGCAAAAGCGCTGGAAACGGTGAGATAAGCCTATTTTTGCAACTTTGGTTAAAATCTTAAATTTTTCATCACAGATGTGCCCAAGATGCCCAAAAGCGCTGGAAACGGTGAGATAAGCCTATTTTTGCAACTTTGGTTAAAATCTTCATTTTTTCATCACAGATATGCCCAAGGTGCACAAAAGTGCTGGAAACGGTGAGATAAGCCTAATTTTGCAACAATGTTTAAGGTTTGGAGGTTTCATAGACTAAAGTTGAAAATCAGTGGTTTGACTGCCATAATGAAATAGGGTCACTAATCAATGTGTTTTCTCAAAAGGCCTTCAGTCAAATTCCTTGATACTTAAAATGCATACAGTGGATTATAATAATGAAAAAGGATCATTTGAAATCTTGGTTTCAACTCTAAAGGAACTCTTTAAAAAAAAGATTTTAAGTTTTGGAAACCCCAATGAAAAAGTAGCAACTGCACGGTTTCTACTGTCAGATTGGCTCTAAGTGCCAAAAAGTGCTGGAAACGGGGAGATAAGCCTATTTTTGCAACAATGGTTAAAATCTTCAATTTTTCATCACAGATGTGTCCAAGATGCACAAAAGCGCTGGAAACGGTGAGATAAGCCTATTTTTGCAACTTTGGTTAAAATCTTCAATTTTTCATCACAGATGTGCCCAAGATGCACAAAAGCGCTGGAAACGGTGAGATAAGCCTATTTTTGCAACTTTGGTTAAAATCTTCAATTTTTCATCACAGATGTGCCCAAGATGCCCAAAAGCGCTGGAAACGGTGAGATAAGCCTATTTTTGCAACTTTTGTTAAAATCTTAAATTTTTCATCACAGATGTGCCCACGATGCCCAAAAGCGCTGGAAACGGTGAGATAAGCCTATTTTTGCAACTTTGGTTAAAATCTTCATTTTTTCATCACAGATATGCCCAAGGTGCACAAAAGTGCTGGAAACGGTGAGATAAGCCTAATTTTGCAACAATGTTTAAGGTTTGGAGGTTTCATAGACTAAAGTTGAAAATCAGTGGTTTGACTGCCATAATGAAATAGGTTCACTAATCAACGTGTTTTCTCAAAAGGCCTTCAGTCAAATTCCTTGATACTTACAATGCATACAGTGGATTATAATAATGAAAAAGGATAATTTGAAATCTTGGTTTCAACTCTAAAGGAACTCTTTAAAAAAAAGATTTTAATTTTGGAAACCCCAATGAAAAAGTAGCAACTGCACGGTTTCTACTGTCAGATTGGCTCTAAGTGCCAAAAAGTGCTGGAAACGGGGAGATAAGCCTATTTTTGCAACTTTGGTTAAAATCTTCAATTTTTCATCACAGATGTGCCCAAGATGCGCAAAAGCGCTGGAAACGGTGAGATAAGCCTATTTTTGCAACTTTGGTTAAAATCTTAAATTTTTCATCACAGATGTGCCCAAGATGCCCAAAAGCGCTGGAAACGGTGAGATAAGCCTATTTTTGCAACTTTTGTTAAAATCTTAAATTTTTCATCACAGATGTGCCCAAGATGCCCAAAAGCGCTGGAAACGGTGAGATAAGCCTATTTTTGCAACTTTGGTTAAAATCTTCATTTTTTCATCACAGATATGCCCAAGGTGCGCAAAAGTGCTGGAAACGGTGAGATAAGCCTAATTTTGCAACAATGTTTAAGGTTTGGAGGTTTCATAGACTAAAGTTGAAAATCAGTGGTTTGACTGCCATAATGAAATAGGGTCACTAATCAACGTGTTTTCTCAAAAGGCCTTCAGTCAAATTCCTTGATACTTAAAATGCATACAGTGGATTATAATAATGAAAAAGGATAATTTGAAATCTTGGTTTCAACTCTAAAGGAACTCTTTAAAAAAAAGATTTTAAGTTTTGGAAACCCCAATGAAAAAGTAGCAACTGCACGGTTTCTACTGTCAGATTGGCTCTAAGTGCCAAAAAGTGCTGGAAACGGGGAGATAAGCCTATTTTTGCAACTTTGGTTAAAATCTTAAATTTTTCATCACAGATGTGCCCAAGATGCGCAAAAGCGCTGGAAACTGTGAGATAAGCCTATTTTTGCAACTTTGGTTAAAATCTTCAATTTTTCATCACAGATGTGCCCAAGATGCCCAAAAGCGCTGGAAACGGTGAGATAAGCCTATTTTTGCAACTTTGGTTAAAATCTTCATTTTTTCATCACAGATATGCCCAAGGTGAGCAAAAGTGCTGGAAACGGTGAGATAAGCCTAATTTTGCAACAATGTTTAAGGTTTGGAGGTTTCATAGACTAAAGTTGAAAATCAGTGGTTTGACTGCCATAATGAAATAGGGTCACTAATCAACGTGTTTTCTCAAAAGGCCTTCAGTCAAATTCCTTGATACTTAAAATGCATACAGTGGATTATAATAATGAAAAAGGATAATTTGAAATCTTGGTTTCAACTCTAAAGGAACTCTTTAAAAAAAAGATTTTAAGTTTGGGAAACCCCAATGAAAAAGTAGCAACTGCACGGTTTCTACTGTCAGATTGGCTCTAAGTGCCAAAAAGTGCTGGAAACGGGGAGATAAGCCTATTTTTGCAACAATGGTTAAAATCTTCAATTTTTCATCACAGATGTGTCCAAGATGCACAAAAGCGCTGGAAACGGTGAGATAAGCCTATTTTTGCAACTTTGGTTAAAATCTTCAATTTTTCATCACAGATGTGCCCAAGATGCGCAAAAGCGCTGGAAACGGTGAGATAAGCCTATTTTTGCAACTTTGGTTAAAATCTTAAATTTTTCATCACAGATGTGCCCAAGATGCCCAAAAGCGCTGGAAACGGTGAGATAAGCCTATTTTTGCAACTTTGGTTAAAATCTTCATTTTTTCATCACAGATATGCCCAAGGTGCACAAAAGTGCTGGAAACGGTGAGATAAGCCTAATTTTGCAACAATGTTTAAGGTTTGGAGGTTTCATAGACTAAAGTTGAAAATCAGTGGTTTGACTGCCATAATGAAATAGGGTCACTAATCAATGTGTTTTCTCAAAAGGCCTTCAGTCAAATTCCTTGATACTTAAAATGCATACAGTGGATTATAATAATGAAAAAGGATCATTTGAAATCTTGGTTTCAACTCTAAAGGAACTCTTTAAAAAAAAGATTTTAAGTTTTGGAAACCCAAATGAAAAAGTAGCAACTGCACGGTTTCTACTGTCAGATTGGCTCTAAGTGCCAAAAAGTGCTGGAAACGGGGAGATAAGCCTATTTTTGCAACTTTGGTTAAAATCTTAAATTTTTCATCACAGATGTGCCCAAGATGGGCAAAAGCGCTGGAAACGGGGAGATAAGCCTATTTTTGCAACTTTGGTTAAAATCTTCATTTTTTCATCACAGATATGCCCAAGGTGCGCAAAAGTGCTGGAAACGGTGAGATAAGCCTAATTTTGCAACAATGTTTAAGGTTTGGAGGTTTCATAGACTAAAGTTGAAAATCAGTGGTTTGACTGCCATAATGAAATAGGGTCACTAATCAACGTGTTTTCTCAAAAGGCCTTCAGTCAAATTCCTTGATACTTAAAATGCATACAGTGGATTATAATAATGAAAAAGGATAATTTGAAATCTTGATTTCAACTCTAAAGGAACTCTTTAAAAAAAAGATTTTAAGTTTTGGAAACCCCAATGAAAAAGTAGCAACTGCACGGTTTCTACTGTCAGATTGGCTCTAAGTGCCAAAAAGTGCTGGAAACGGGGAGATAAGCCTATTTTTGCAACAATGGTTAAAATCTTCAATTTTTCATCACAGATGTGTCCAAGATGCACAAAAGCGCTGGAAAAGGTGAGATAAGCCTATTTTTGCAACTTTGGTTAAAATCTTCAATTTTTCATCACAGATGTGCCCAAGATGCGCAAAAGCGCTGGAAACGGTGAGATAAGCCTATTTTTGCAACTTTGGTTAAAATCTTAAATTTTTCATCACAGATGTGCCCAAGATGCGCAAAAGCGCTGGAAACGGTGAGATAAGCCTATTTTTGCAACTTTGGTTAAAATCTTAAATTTTTCATCACAGATGTGCCCAAGACGCGCAAAAGCGCTGGAAACGGTGAGATAAGCCTAATTTTGCAACAATGTTTAAGGTTTGGAGGTTTCATAGACTAAAGTTGAAAATCAGTGGTTTGACTGCCATAATGAAATAGGGTCACTAATCAACGTGTTTTCTCAAAAGGCCTTCAGTCAAATTCCTTGATACTTAAAATGCATACAGTGGATTATAATAATGAAAAAGGATAATTTGAAATCTTGGTTTCAACTCTAAAGGAACTCTTTAAAAAAAGATTTTAAGTTTTGGAAACCCCAATGAAAAAGTAGCAACTGCACGGTTTCTACTGTCAGATTGGCTCTAAGTGCCAAAAAGTGCTGGAAACGGGGAGATAAGCCTATTTTTGCAACAATGGTTAAAATCTTCAATTTTTCATCACAGATGTGTCCAAGATGCACAAAAGCGCTGGAAACGGTGAGATAAGCCTATTTTTGCAACTTTGGTTAAAATCTTCAATTTTTCATCACAGATGTGCCCAAGATGCGCAAAAGCGCTGGAAACGGTGAGATAAGCCTATTTTTGCAACTTTGGTTAAAATCTTAAATTTTTCATCACAGATGTGCCCAAGATGCCCAAAAGCGCTGGAAACGGTGAGATAAGCCTATTTTTGCAACTTTTGTTAAAATCTTAAATTTTTCATCACAGATGTGCCCAAGATGCCCAAAAGCGCTGGAAACGGTGAGATAAGCCTATTTTTGCAACTTTGGTTAAAATCTTCATTTTTTCATCACAGATATGCCCAAGGTGCACAAAAGTGCTGGAAACGGTGAGATAAGCCTAATTTTGCAACAATGTTTAAGGTTTGGAGGTTTCATAGACCAAAGTTGAAAATCAGTGGTTTGACTGCCATAATGAAATAGGGTCACTAATCAACGTGTTTTCTCAAAAGGCCTTCAGTCAAATTCCTTGATACTTAAAATGCATACAGTGGATTATAATAATGAAAAAGGATAATTTGAAATCTTGGTTTCAACTCTAAAGTAACTCTTTAAAAAAAAGATTTTAAGTTTTGGAAACCCCAATGAAAAAGTAGCAACTGCACGGTTTCTACTGTCAGATTGGCTCTAAGTGCCAAAAAGTGCTGGAAACGGGGAGATAAGCCTATTTTTGCAACAATGGTTAAAATCTTCAATTTTTCATCACAGATGTGTCCAAGATGCACAAAAGCGCTGGAAACGGTGAGATAAGCCTATTTTTGCAACTTTGGTTAAAATCTTCAATTTTTCATCACAGATGTGCCCAAGATGCACAAAAGCGCTGGAAACGGTGAGATAAGCCTATTTTTGCAACTTTGGTTAAAATCTTCAATTTTTCATCACAGATGTGCCCAAGATGCCCAAAAGCGCTGGAAACGGTGAGATAAGCCTATTTTTGCAACTTTGGTTAAAATCTTCAATTTTTCATCACAGATGTGCCCAAGATGCGCAAAAGCGCTGGAAACGGTGAGATAAGCCTATTTTTGCAACTTTGGTTAAAATCTTAAATTTTTCATCACAGATGTGCCCAAGATGCCCAAAAGCGCTGGAAACGGTGATATAAGCCTATTTTTGCAACTTTGGTTAAAATCTTCATTTTTTCATCACAGATATGCCCAAGGTGCACAAAGGTGCTGGAAACGGTGAGATAAGCCTAATTTTGCAACAATGTTTAAGGTTTGGAGGTTTCATAGACTAAAGTTGAAAATCAGTGGTTTGACTGCCATAATGAAATAGGGTCACTAATCAACGTGTTTTCTCAAAAGGCCTTCAGTCAAATTCCTTGATACTTAAAATGCATACAGTGGATTATAATAATCAAAAAGGATAATTTGAAATCTTGGTTTAAACTCTAAAGGAACTCTTTAAAAAAAAGATTTTAAATTTTGGAAACCCCAATGAAAAAGTAGCAACTGCACGGTTTCTACTGTCAGATTGAATCTAAGTGCCAAAAAGTGCTGGAAACGGGGAGATAAGCCTATTTTTGCAACTTTGGTTAAAATCTTCAATTTTTCATCACAGATGTGCCCAAGATGCGCAAAAGCGCTGGAAACGGTGAGATAAGCCTATTTTTGCAACTTTGGTTAAAATCTTAAATTTTTCATCACAGATGTGCCCAAGATGCCCAAAAGCGCTGGAAACGGTGAGATAAGCCTATTTTTGCAACTTTTGTTAAAATCTTCAATTTTTCATCACAGATGTGCCCAAGATGCCCAAAAGCGCTGGAAACGGTGAGATAAGCCTATTTTTGCAACTTTGGTTAAAATCTTCATTTTTTCATCACAGATATGCCCAAGGTGCGCAAAAGTGCTGGAAACGGTGAGATAAGCCTAATTTTGCAACAATGTTTAAGGTTTGGAGGTTTCATAGACTAAAGTTGAAAATCAGTGGTTTGACTGCCATAATGAAATAGGGTCACTAATCAACGTGTTTTCTCAAAAGGCCTTCAGTCAAATTCCTTGATACTTAAAATGCATACAGTGCATTATAATAATGAAAAAGGATAATTTGAAATCTTGGTTTCAACTCTAAAGGAACTCTTTAAAAAAAAGATTTTAAGTTTGGGAAACCCCAATGAAAAAGTAGCAACTGCACGGTTTCTACTGTCAGATTGGCTCTAAGTGCCAAAAAGTGCTGGAAACGGGGAGATAAGCCTATTTTTGCAACAATGGTTAAAATCTTCAATTTTTCATCACAGATGTGTCCAAGATGCACAAAAGCGCTGGAAACGGTGAGATAAGCCTATTTTTGCAACTTTGGTTAAAATCTTCAATTTTTCATCACAGATGTGCCCAAGATGCGCAAAAGCGCTGGAAACGGTGAGATAAGCCTATTTTTGCAACTTTGGTTAAAATCTTAAATTTTTCATCACAGATGTGCCCAAGATGCCCAAAAGCGCTGGAAACGGTGAGATAAGCCTATTTTTGCAACTTTGGTTAAAATCTTCATTTTTTCATCACAGATATGCCCAAGGTGCACAAAAGTGCTGGAAACGGTGAGATAAGCCTAATTTTGCAACAATGTTTAAGGTTTGGAGGTTTCATAGACTAAAGTTGAAAATCAGTGGTTTGACTGCCATAATGAAATAGGGTCACTAATCAATGTGTTTTCTCAAAAGGCCTTCAGTCAAATTCCTTGATACTTAAAATGCATACAGTGGATTATAATAATTGTCGTGGGAATTTTGTATGTAATTACCTGGTGAGGAAATAAACCATCAGACTCAGTGATCAATTCAATGATCTCGAAGTATTTAATTAATGGTCAACAAACAATTTACAGAGAATAGATTTGAACACAGACAGAGTTACTGAGCAAACACTTGGCCAAGCGGGACAGAATCTCCAACACCACTGCAGGTATCAAGATTCTGACAACGGGTGACAGGAGATGTGCCAGCTTTATGCACAGCTCAAGGGTTCACGTCATCCTTCGATATCATGTAGGCAGGACGTGTCCAGTGGTCAGACTTTGTAAGCCAAGGGGTAGATGCCCCCCTATCTCCTGAGTGTATAGACATTCAGCAAAACATCAAATAGTCACAAGGGCATTTAGGCTCAAGGTAACTAACATTTCCTGATATCAGGCAGATGCAAACATTAAGTGGAATTTATATAATGATGTTTCATCAGGTCAATCCAACTGAACTTTGAGCATAGCTGTCAGCACAGGAGGATCTGTTACATTTCCGGGATCACAGTTAGATTCAATAATTTCCATGACATTTCCTCCCTTTTTGTCATTTAAGACAAATAATAACACTAACAACTACTAACTAAGCAAGCAGATCGTATTAAACAATCAAGGTTTAAACTCGGAGCACGACATCGGTGATGTTAATTCATAACGATTTAAAACAACACTTCATTAGCTCGTCATCATGGGAACCGTTCATACATTTGCAACATAAGGAACACATGCAATTTTGCTGATATAACAAATTTCTGCAGTTTTTATGCAATCTTCAAGCTCATCATCATCTTCATCGTCGTATGGAGCAATCCAAGGTGGTATAGGATATAGATCTGGAAAGTCTGTGCTCTTAATGGACACAAAAGTGGTTATTACCTTCCTAATGCAAACTTTGAAGACCGTTACAATCAGAATTATGATAATCACTATTAGTATCATGCTTCCTATTATCCAAACTAGTCCCTTGAGAAAAGGAGCTCCCCAAAAACCGGTTATTGATTTCATTCCTCCAAAAGGATTCCAGCCATGGTCTTCGTGCAGCTCCTTAACCCCTCGTTCAGTATCTGCTACAACATCGTGTACTGCAGAGGAAGCATTGCGAATTGCACCACCTCCCCCTTGTCTCCAACATAGTTGGGCGTAGTCTGCGTGGATGAGTCAGCATGCGACGGGGGAGTGTAACATCCCTCACTGCTGGCTGCAAACTGTTGAGATAAGGCAGGCCATCCCATAACGCTCCAGTCTGCTTCTGTAAAGGGTACCCTGTCGGTGTGTAGGAGCTTGGCACGCTACTGTTGGAGGAAGGCGCTATTTCACCCTTACCCCTCAGTTAGCTCCCTCCTGTGGACCCGGAATCTGTTTGCAGTGGCTGGCGTGGATCCAAGGTACTCTCTCAGCCACCTTCACTGCGGTCTCTGTTGTCAGGAGGATCTGGAAAGGGCCTATGTAGCGTCTTTGCTTCCAGTGCTTCCGTCTGTGATCTTTTATGAGCACCCAGTCCCCTGGTCTCAACCGATGCTGAATGGCAGTAGCTGGAGTTGGAAGTGCTACTTTTACCTGTGCGTGAAGAGTGGAGAGTGAAGCTGAAAGGTTAGCACAATATTCCAACATACTATCCTCAAAGTTGCCGGTTGTCAAGGCTGATTTCACTGGACCCATACCAGTGCATGGAGGTCTTCCGAAAACAATCTCAAAAGGACTGAGACCATGTTTATTTCTAATTCGCATGGGCATGTGGAAAAGCACTAGCCTTCACCCAGGATAACCCGGTGTCTTCACAGCATTTAGTTAGCTTGGCTTTTATGGTGCCATTCTCTCGTTCGACTGCACCCGCTGATTGGGGATGATAAGAACAATGATGTTTCATGTCAAAGCCTAAGTATTGTGATATTTCTTCAAGGGCTTTGTTCGTGAAACCAGGGCCATTGTCACTACTGATAAGTCTGGGTAATCCCCAGCGTGGAATGATTTCCCTCAGGAGAATCTTTGCCACTGTTCCTGCATCCTGCTTACAAGTAGGGAACACTTCAACCCATTTGCTGAACATGCACACTATTACCAGGCAGTATTTCTTTCCTTCTGACGGAGTTAATTCAATAAAATCCATCATTAGATGCTCAAAAGGTCTATCAGAAGGGGGGTGCCCTTGTTTTGGCACTTTTATTGCCCCCGAAGCATTATTTGCTGCACAAATAACACATCTTTTACAGAAATCTGCCGCAAATGTTGAAAATCCTTTAGTATACCAATTTGCACTGATAGCGGCCCACATCCCTCCTTTGCCCACGTGGTCTCTTGAGTGAGATAGCTTAGCATAGACCTGGAAAAGAGCACGTGGCAAGCAAGGCTTACTGTCAGGGCCTATCCAGACACCGCCTTGGAAAGTGGCACCGGAGCGTGCCCAAAGGGAGCGCTCGCGGGCGTCGGTGAGAGACTGGAGTGTGGATAGATCAGCACATGGGTCGAGGTCAACCGGTGTCGAAAGCAGGTGGGTGAGGGGGAAGAATGGACCTGATGACGCTGCCATTTTCGCTGCTGCATCTGCAGCTGCATTTCCAAATCAGGCCTTGGGGTGCACGTTTGTTGCAGGACTTCGACACAGTTGTGGGGTTCCCCATCATCTGCAGTAGGGAGAAGTGTTGCTGGGTTAAGGACATTACAACGTTTAACGGTGACATTGGGCATTTCTAATAATGTTGTGTGGTATCTCAGCCATCTCTGAGCAGAGAGATGCGAAGTCTTCTGGGCATGCAAGATATGAGAAACAGCATGTGGAACCATAAGAATTATGTCAGAATAGCCCACAATGTCACGTGATGCTAACACAGCTTTTTCAGCTGCAGCCACTGCTCGCAAACAGTGGGGCAGACCGGAGGAAACAGGGTCAAGTTTTGAGGAGAAATAGGCGACAGGCCTAAGTTTTCCTCCATGTGGTTGACATAAAACTGAAGTCATGTAGCCATCTCTCTGGTCTACAAACTGAGTGAACGGCAAGTCAGGTCTTGGCAGGCCCAAAGTCGGGGCCTGGGTTAAAGAAGTCTTCAAGTCGTCAAAAGCTTTGTCTGCTTCCGGAGTCCAAGTCAGTCTGTCATGTGCACTTAGATGTTTACCATGGACCATGGAAGAGAGGGGTACCTCTCTTTCTGCATAATTTGGGATCCACTGCCTGCAGTATGATGTCATTCCTAGGAAACTCATCATCTGCCTCTTTGTAATAGGCTTTGGTACTGATTGGATTGCTGCAACGCGCTTTGGAGAGAGAGACTTACTCCCTCCTGTCATGTCAAATAAGTAACTTGTTTTTTTACAAATTGAAGTTTTTGTTGGCTGACCTTGTGGCCATTATCTGCTAGGTGTTTGAGTAGTACTACTGTATCAATTTCGCACGCCTCTTCTGAGGGGCTGCAGACCAATAGATCGTCGACATACTGCACAAGTGCAGATCCCCTGGGGAGATGTAAGCTTTTCAAATTGTCACTGAGCGCTCTGTGAAATACACCTGGGCTTTCATGGTATCCCATAGGGCATCTTGTCCACGTGTACCCACGCCCTTTGAAGGAGAAGCCAAACCAGTACTGACTGTCAGGATGTACTGGAACAGAGAAAAATGCATTAGCCAGATCAGCAACCGAAAAATGGGTGGTGTCTGGTGGAATGAGTGACAAGATCGTATGTGGGTTAGAGACTTCTGGTGCTCGCTGATAAACAGCAGCATTCACAGCTTTTAAATCCTGTACGAACCTCCACTCAGTGGGTTGGCCTTCTTCTCTGATTTTTTTAACTGGAAAAATGGGCGTGCGTACAGGTGAATCATTGCAGGGTACAATTATGCCTGCTTTTAACAGCGCTTCAAATACTGGTGTTATTCCATCGATGGCTTCTTGCTTAAGCGGATATTGTTTGAGGCACGGCCTATATTCAGATTTAGGATGCACTACCAAGGGTGTCGCCCCCGTTATAAGCCCAACATCATATTTATGAGCGGCCCACAATGAAGGCGGCACCTGAGCCAGCACAGAGATCTGGCCCGCTCCTGTGAGTGGGAACAAATCTGTGTGCTGTGCATGCTCCTCTACGAGCTCCATTGACCTTTGAACCAACACGTTGCTTGTTACTGTGGTCCTATGTACATTACCCCCAGCGCTATATTCTTTTGTGGGATCCCCCGCAACCGGTTCGAAATCCAGAAGGCCGAGGCAATGCTGCAGCCACGGGCCCAGGTCCTGCCACTGCCGGTGTAATGGCTTAGCCAATGATACGTGAGGGGTAGAGCCAAGAAACAGATTTTTCTGAGAGGAGGAGAGAAGTACAGACACAGCAGCAGCCTCCTCCGACCAATACACATGCTTTAGAATCAATTTTTCTGATTCTTTCTGCTTATCATACCAAACTTCCTCGTACCTTCTATCTGGCCCTATACTTACATGAGATGTGCAATGTAATAAATCAGTTGACATGAAATCTGTAGTGTGTAAGACATGAGCTCGTGTGAAATCAGTGAGATGTTGGGCTGTGGACGTGACATCACTGTTGATGAAAATCCATTCATATGCATATAACAGTGCACTGGGACTGTATTTAAACATTTGAAAACCTGGGACTTCAGTTCTTTTCAATACCTTGATACCCTCTGGTGTTGAGCTCAGCGTAATGCCAAAGTGACACATCAAATCTCTCCCCAGCAAATTCACAGGACAGTTTTGTGAAACTAGGAAGGAGTGTTTTATCATCTGATCATCCAATTCACATTTCAGTGGAACTGAGCAGCTCTCTGAAACAGGGACACCGCTTGATCCCATTGTGAAAACTGTTTTACCACTTTCTTTTGGAGGTTGGGACAAAGCATCTTTTCTTAAAACTGAGCTCGTAGCACCAGAGTCTATCAAGAAAGTCACAGGATGATTAGAAATCATCAGAGTTAATTGTGGAAATTTCTTATATCCTTCAGTGTTAGTATACATCGTGAATTGTAAAATAGGTGTTTTAATGGGTATTGTAGCTAGAGATTGTGTTTGAGTGGGTGTAGAGTGCATTACCCGTGTCTCTGAGGAGGGGTTGTCCATCTCTGGGATCCGGCCCTCCCCGCTCTCCCCTCAGTCAGACTTTGAGAAGATTGGTCCCTGTCCCTGTTGCCTCGGACATTCTGCTTGCCAGTGCCCCCGCCTTCCGCAGTGGAAACACACATCTGGATCATGGCTGGCGTGGGTCGAGTTGAATCTGCCACCACCACGATTTCTACCGCGACCTCTGCCTCTTCTGGGTTGGCCTTGGAAGGGTCCTGGGGACATGTTTGCACATACGTTGATCATGGACAATTGTGCGTCTTCCAACTTTCTTTGTCTGCCTTGTTTTCTTTGCTCATCTGTGCTGAGCAGCTCATCCTCAGCGTGTTCAGCATGCTGCAGGATTTCAGCGAGCGGGTATGTTTTCCAAGTTACACAGAATTTCTTTATCGTCTGTGCTAGTTCAGGCTTCATTCTGCTCAGGAAATGTTCTTTAAGATGAACTTCATAAGGCTCCAAAGGTTGTCTTCCCATTAGGTCGGGTCTGATGAGGCCACTGTGTGTGTGTGTCGAAAGCTGACGTCAGGCGTGCCAGGAATGAACTGCATGACTCTGATGGCTTCTGTGTCATGCTGGTAATGTTTGACAGGTTCATTCTCAGGGGGAATTTCTCCCTCACTATAACAACAAGGGCCTCAATAGCATTTCTAAAATCAGCGTTATCTCTGTGTCCAAAGTCTGGGTTCTCCAAACGAGCAGTCATTCTCCCAGCGTTAAACACATTCTGGATGCTGTGATAGTCATTTGTGAGCGTTTTGTTCATTAGGCGTCGTATCTCAAACATTGTTGGTCGAAATTCTCTGACAAACTGCAGCAGATCATTTTCCCACTTATTGAGATTGTCTTTGGGGTTGCAGATGTAATTCATTGCTTCTGCCACGTCGGCCTCTGACCAGGGTCGGAACACCAGAATTGGCCCTTCGGCTCCTGCCACTTCCACCATGGGCATGGTTGGTATAGCTGCAGGACTTTTCCTCTCGTCTCGGATTTCAGATAACCTCTGCTGGGCTTGCTGGCGGGTCACAACAGGCGTGTAGGGACCTTTCTGCTGAGTGACGTATGGTGGAGGAGCAGGGGGGGTGGAGTCCAGATCAGGATTCCTCAAAGACTCAGAAAGACAGTGTTGTGCAATAGTAGGGGGACTCGACGTTGGCTAATTATCAATAATCATGGAATATGATTATTGAAACAATAAAGATTATTTATTAAACAAAATAATTAGATTATTAATTGAAGATGATCAGTAATCAAATAACAATAAAACCATTAATGAGTAAATAAGGAAGTTCAACAATTAAGAATTATTAAATCACTAATTTGAGAATGATAAAGTTTATTGATTAAGAATAATTAAATAATTAATGTAAACTTTAAGAATAATCAATCAATGAATAACAACTACTAATGAAAAACAAGTAATTATCAATTTAGAAAGTACAAGCTATCAATTAATAATGATAAGGTTATCAACCAAGAATAATGAAATAATTAGTCACAACAATAAAATCGTCAATTTAAGAATGCTACTATCTATATTAATACTCGAGAAGGGGCACCACCCTGGTTACTGGGACCAACGAGTCAGTCTATAAGTATCAGTCTCATCTGATAAAGTTAAATTAATAATCTCAATAGTTAATATTAGGGATTATATAATAAACGATGAAGGGTTTGAGTTCAAGAACTGGCTATCGTTATCCAACTGTGTTCACATAAACATGTACCAATAATCACAAGATTCAAATACTTTAAGTATAAAAGGGGTTTATTAAAAAGATATAAAAGTCAAAGTTGTTCCAAATGATTCTTCATTTAACACAATCCGCTATATCCAATACAGTCGCAGCACATTTAGCACAATTGATCACACTGCAATCCTTCTGATAGGGCTGTGTGTGTTCGTGTGTGTGTGTGTGAGTGGGGGGAAGTGTATGTGTGTGTGATAGAGAGAGGAAAAAGGGGGGTCGATGGCTCACGAAGTTTAAGAGGGCCGGCTTAACCCTGGGGGTTTGACTACAAAATTGGTGATGTAATATACACCAGGACTACAACTCAAAATGGCGGAGTCGCCTAAGGAATTTAGAGTCCGAATGGAGGGCAGGCCTCGATGTGTATTGCAATCAATGGTCGAAGGACCACGTAACTTAGAGTCAAGATGGTCAAAGATGGCCGACTTAAACACACGTGGGACAAAGGTCGAGGGAGGACAAAGGGATTCTTTGTCTTAGCTTAGGGTCTTAGCTTAGCTTTAGCGCCGAATGGCGTCGAGGTGCGTTCAGGCCCTCCTTGATATCAGAATGACTATATGTAATGCGACTATGTGTGTGTGCGTGGGCGAGGATGTGTATGTCGGCGGATGTGAGAGAATACAATAGAGAGAAAGAGAGAAACATATAGTAACACAGATCGGAGATGATCTTAAAAACGCCGTCAGAGGCGATCACACAGTGAGGCCGGCAATCCAGCTACGTAAGAGGTGTCTTTTAACAGATGCACGTCTTCTGTGAGATCGGCCTGACGGAAACACGAATCAAACAGGAAGCGCCGGATCGTCACCGCGCGCTTTTCACAATAAGATCGACACGGCGGTCTTTCTATAAAAGTACAATCATATAAAAACATGCTAAGTATTAAACTAGACTCTGCCCAGACAAATGTCTCTTACTTCGTGTTGCTTCGCGGGGTTTCGTGCACGACCGGAGTAGCGCGAATCCCGGAAGGAGGAAGTGGATGATGTCCTGGCCTCGGGCCGCTGATCGCGGAGCCGCTGGGGGTGACGGCGAGATTGCGCTGGGCCGAATCGGAGAGGATTCTTCTCGTTCTCCTTGGCAAGGTCTTTGCCCGTCTCGGAGAGAATGCTTCTCGTTCTCCTTGGCAAGGTCTTTGCCCGTCTGCAGGAAGGAACAACCGTCGCCGGATTGTCCGTGGATGGCGGGGAAAGTGTCTCTGTTCTCGGCCAGCGAGTGAGGGGGAGCTTCTGCCGCGCGCTATTCAGATTAAAAGCTTTAAGTAAAAATAGGAAAGAATAAGCTTACGATGTACTAAAAAAGGATAAGTTAAGCTTAAACTGGATTAGAAAAAGTAGCTTTAAACTAAAAGTGAAACTACGAAAAGATAAGTTTAAAATAAACTTATGAAAAATCAAACAGCTGTTAAGTTTGTTTCCTTTGTGTCCTGTGGATCACTGAGAACTAAACTGGAGATGCTAGCTCTAATGTGAGTGGAACTGGAAAGAACTACTTTCGGTGTGTTTGCCCTTAAATAGCACCTTAGAGGTGACTCCCGCCTTCTAGCAGGACTAAGGGTCTTAGGCCAATAGGAAGGTCAGAGTTCAAAATCTGAGGCGCGGCTAGAGACACAGCAGGGGTCATTGACAGTTTCAACTGTAGCCTGCTCCCCCCCCGTACTTTAGGCTGGAGTGGAATATTCCACCAGTCCTCATTTTATGGTTCTCTGTGGCTGTAGGTCCCAACAACAGGGATAAAGTGTTTGAGAATTAGTAGGTTGCGTACGTTTTTCTGTTTTAACAGGTTCTGTAATTTTCAGTGCATTAAATGCTCTTGATTTCTGACTTTCCCTTTTCTCTGCCTCACGTTTCCACATGTTAAATGCCTGCCAGTCTGCTTTAAAAATCACATTCTTTTTCTGTCTCCATTTGGGGAGAGCTGCGTGCTGGAATGAACTACTCACCTCCAACCTTTTCAGCTGTGTCTTTAGTTGCTTCAGCTGGTTCTCACTCAGGCTTCCTTTAGCAGGAAACCCCAATTTGGTCCATACCTGTATCTGATCTAAACTGCCAGGATATTGTTCTGACATGAGTTTACACAGTGGTGACAAGTCCCCCGCGGCTGCATTTGTCGCTCCTTTACTGTGACCGTTGCCCATCTCTAGCTATCTGTTTACTTGTATTAACCAAAGAGTACAATAGCACGCACAATGACTGCCACAATCATCCGATGCGCACAGACTCTGATAATACTACAGCATAACTATGACACGTCTGTCAATCAACCCAGGATTGTCCTCTGTGTTATCTGTCCTCGTGCGACACTACTCAAATAGTGCTGCATGCAACAGTCCCAGACAACACGACAAAAAATGTTCCTGTTTGTGAGGTATTTCTTACAAATTAGATCTTTACCATAAATCTGTCTGTGCCAAAATCAACTCAAGTTTCCTCACCGTTTGTTTTTCGCAATGCAGTTCTTGGGGCCGGATCGGTAATCTGGGCTCCGCTGGACGACAGCTTCTCACCCTCGGGGAGGAATCTCTTTTAAATTGTGGCCTTCCGTCCGTCCGCTGGAGCCCATACTACACGTCCAGCCCCACGTTGGGCGCCATTTTGTCGTGGGAATTTTGTATGTAATTACCTGGTGAGGAAATAAACCATCAGACTCAGTGATCAATTCAATGATCTCGAAGTATTTAATTAATGGTCAACAAACAATTTACAGAGAATAGATTTGAACACAGACAGAGTTACTGAGCAAACACTTGGCCAAGCGGAACAGAATCTCCAACACCACTGCAGGTATCAAGATTCTGACAACGGGTGACAGGAGATGTGCCAGCTTTATGCACAGCTCAAGGGTTCACGTCATCCTTCGATATCATGTAGGCAGGACGTGTCCAGTGGTCAGACTTTGTAAGCCAAGGGGTAGATGCCCCCCTATCTCCTGAGTGTATAGACATTCAGCAAAACATCAAATAGTCACAAGGGCATTTAGGCTCAAGGTAACTAACATTTCCTGATATCAGGCAGATGCAAACATTAAGTGGAATTTATATAATGATGTTTCATCAGGTCAATCCAACTGAACTTTGAGCATAGCTGTCAGCACAGGAGGATCTGTTACATTTCCGGGATCACAGTTAGATTCAATAATTTCCATTACAATAATGAAAAAGGATCATTTGAAATCTTGGTTTCAACTCTAAAGGAACTCTTTAAAAAAAAGATTTTAAGTTTTGGAAACCCCAACGAAAAAGTAGCAACTGCACGGTTTCTACTGTCAGATTGGCTCTAAGTGCCAAAAAGTGCTGGAAACGGGGAGATAAGCCTATTTTTGCAACTTTGGTTAAAATCTTCATTTTTTCATCACAGAAAAAATTTGTTTAAGTTTTGGAAACCCCAATGAAAAAGTAGCAACTGAACAGTTTTTTTTGGGAAAAATACAATACATGGGAGACACTTGTAGGCACTTTACATTATTGCAAGAAATATAGAAATATCCCAAATGTTTTGTTAGGGAAAAATACATTACATGGTAGAAAAAATTCTCCAGCACCAGCCAAGCCCAGGGATCCAATCTAAAGCCCAACCCTGAGTGCTGAAGTTTGCTTAGAAATGTCTCACTCTTTGTGTTATGTAAAAAAATACATGGGACACTTGTAGGCACTTTAAATTATAGCAAGAATGCTTAGAAATGTCCCAAATGTTTTGTTAGGGAAAAAAGAAATACATGGGAGAAAAAATTCTCCAGCACTAGCCAAGCCTGGGGAGTCACTCTAAAGCTCTTTTCTTTTCCCGGTGAGTTACACCTGCTGAATTAGCCGCCACACGTGGCACAGTAGCGAAATGCTATATGACTTAGCATAGCCTCGTGGTGTTTGTGCCATTGAGTGCTGAAAAATGCCTAGAAATGTCTCACTCTTTGTGTTATGTAACAAAATGACATGGGACACTTGTAGCCACTTCACATTATAGCAAGAATGCCTAGAAATGTCCCAAATGTTTTTTTAGGAAAAAATACAATACATGCGAGAAAAAATTCTCCAGCACCAGCCAAACCCAGGGACCCACTCTAAAGCCCCACCCTGACTGCTGAACAATGTCTAGAAATGTCTCACTATTTGTGTTAGGTAAAAAAAAAAAAATGATAATACATGGGACACTTGTAGGCACTTTACATTATAGCAAGAAATGCTAGAAATGTCCCAAATGTATTGTTGGGGAAAAATACAATACATGGTAGAAACAATTCTCCAGCACCAGCCAATCCTCGGGAGCCACTCTAAAGCCCAACCCTGAGTGCTGAAAAATAACTAGAAATGTCTCACTCTTTGTGATAGGTCAAAAAAAAAAAGTTAATAATACATGGGACACTCGTAGGCACTTTACATTATAGCAAGAATGCCTTGAAATGATCCAAATGTTTTGTTAGGAAAAAATACAATACTTGGTAGAAAAAAATCCTCCAGCACCAGCCAAGCCTTGGGACCCAATCTAAAGCCCAACCCTGAGTGCTGAAAATTGCCTGGAAATGTCTCACTTTTATTTTTTTACATAACACAAAGGTGTTATGTAAAAAAATACATGGGACATTTGTAGGCACTTTACATTATAGCAAGAATGCCTAGAAATGTCCCAAATTATTTATATTTCCTCCTTACTGAGAATTCCTTTTATTTCATTAACAATTCTGTTTTATTTCTTCTGTATTTAATTTATTATTATTAAGTCATTTCCTTTTTGCTCAGGAAGTGTTCTACCGGTCAAAAAACTTAACAAGTGAGCCTATTGGTTCAAGGTGAAATAACTGCATGTTATTGGTGTGAAACGGTCTAAGTCCCGCCTCCTCACTCGAGTCAGAGAGGTGCAGTTCAGTGTGGAGACAGACGGAGTCTGATGAGAAGTGGAGAAGTTGAAATTATGGAGCGATATTACTGCTACTGGTACTCAATATAATACTGAACAAAGAGAAGTTAGAGTATGTTTGAGCCCATAACAAGTTCATCAACTACTGAGAGGACCTGGAGAGCAGCTTAGAGCACCGTTTATTCTTTTCTTTTCCCGGTGAGTTACACCTGCTGAATTAGCTGCCACACGTGGCACAGTAGCGAAATGCTATATGACTTAGCATAGCCTCGTGGTGTTTGTGCCATTGAGTGTACTGTAAGATGTTTCATATTTCTTTAGTTATAGAGACAAAAGTGGACACTTGTATGTGTAATATGAGTATGTATGTTAGTTACATTTAGTACAGAGCTAAGGATTATGTAGCTGAATTTGAGCTTTGAGATTAGCTTTCTGTTCATCATTGTGCTGCTTGCATTCACAAATGCAAGGTGTCAGTGTTGTGACAAGAAAATGATTCGCATTGCTTTACTTACGATATTCACATATAGTGAGTAATTGATGTTAAGCTGTAGGTTGTTTGCATAATAGTCTAACATTCATATGGTTTCACTGCCATTAAAATTGTAATTTAATAGCATTGTTTATACTTTAATATTAAGAGTTAATGTTATGATACAACAGTAATCCTTTATTCATGGGTTAAGTACTGAAATGTATTATATGTTGACATTGATCAAATTGAACGGTACTGTTAAGAGAATAAGAATATTTGCATATGTTGCTATATAAGCCATGTTATGTTACACAGGCTGGGTTTTCTGGATACCCTTGAACTTTGAGTTGGATTGGAATCTCTCCCTGACGAGGGAGATGGGTTAGGGTTAGGGTTAGGGATTAGGGATGAAAGCACATTGGAGAAGGAGATATTCTTGAATAACTTTTTTTCTGAAGGTCGTAGAGACTTGGAAAGTGGTTTCTATTGAACTAATGTGGGTCCTGCGGATCGATTGGTGCCATCCCCGAGCTCCTACGACCTTCGGAAGGGGTCGAAGTAGCAAATGGCCGAAAAGCCGAGGAGATATTCTTGAATAACTTTTTTTGTGAAGGTCGTAGAGAGTGGGAGAGGGCATTTGTTTCAGGCAAGTGGGGTATTGCGCATCGATTGGTACCATTTTCGAGCTTCTACGACCTTCGGAAGGGGTCGAACGCCCAAATCCCCAAAAGTGGGAGGGGCTAGTTCGGAATTTCTGATTTCTGGTGGAATTTGTGTCGATCTTACCTGCATTCTTACCTTTCAGGTTGAACGAAGAGGGGCCTGATGTGTGTCCAGACCACTGCCTCCTTGGCCCCCCATGATTGGGCCCCCAGAAGAGCTCCTGTGCCCCATACACCGCACGGCCCAAGGAGATGCTTCACTGTCATTCTTCCAAGCGACTGATTTTGGATTTCTCCAAGATTTGTCTAATGAGCTGTTTGATCTGTGGGGCACTTGTCTTGTGTGTGAGTTCACCTTGGTCATGGTTTTTCCTGAATTTAGGGTTTTGAATTTGATGTGATAAAATGACATTTCTGAGGAGAATTCTCTGTTGGGATGGTGAATATCCTGTAATTTTGAGTTTTGGTGTCTTCTATGCCGAGATATTTGAGAGAAACGGGATTGTAATTAGGCAGCCTCATTAGCATAGCCTGCTGAGGAGATATTCTAGAATAACTTTTGCTGTGAAGGTCGTAGAGACTTGGAAAGGGCGTCTGTCTCAACTAAATGGGGTACTGCGGATCGATTGGTACCATCGCCGAGCTTCTAGGACCTTGGGAAGGGGTCGAACGAGCGAATCTGAAAAGTGGGCGGGGTTAGGTTTAGGCAAGGGGTGGTGTGGTTAGGGTAAGGGTCTAAGGAACCTGACTAGGCATAGAATCGAAGTTAGGGTTAGGGTTAGGGTTAGGGTTAGGATTAGGGATGAAAGCACATTGGAGAAGGAGATATTCTTGAATAACTTTTTTTCTGAAGGTCGTAGAGACTTGGAAAGTGGTTTCTATTGAACTAATGTGGGTCCTGCGGATCGATTGGTGCCATCCCCGAGCTCCTACGACCTTCGGAAGGGGTCGAAGTAGCGAATGGCCGAAAACCCGAGGAGATATTCTTGAATAACTTTTTTTGTGAAGGTCGTAGAGAGTGGGAGAGGGCATTTGTTAGGGTTAGGGTTAGGGTTAGGTAAGAACGGTAATATCCGTGGACCGACCCCGTCGGTCCAACGTTATGCACGGGCCCTCCTGGAACATAGGGTGCCCCTCACTTGGTAAAAGGGTTAGGGTTAGGGTTAGGGTTAGGGATGAAAGCACATTGGAGAAGGAGATATTCTTGAATAACTTTTTTTCTGAAGGTCGTAGAGACTTGGAAAGTGGTTTCTATTGAACTAATGTGGGTCCTGCGGATCGATTGGTGCCATCCCCGAGCTCCTACGACCTTCGGAAGGGGTCGAAGTAGCAAATGGCCGAAAAGCCGAGGAGATATTCTTGAATAACTTTTTTTGTGAAGGTCGTAGAGAGTGGGAGAGGGCATTTGTTTCTGGCAAGTGGGGTATTGCGCATCGATTGGTACCATTTTCGAGCTTCTACGACCTTCGGAAGGGGTCGAACGCCCAAATCCCCAAAAGTGGGCGGGGCTAGTTCGGAATTTCTGATTTCTGGTGGAATTTCTGTGGATCTTACCTGCATTCTTACCTTTCAGGCTGAATGAAGAGGGGCCTGATGTGTGTCCAGACCACTGCCTCCTTGGCCCCCCAAGATTGGGCCCCCAGAAGAGATGATTGGGTTAGGGTTAGGGTTAGGGTTAGGTAAGAACGGTAATATCCGTGGACCGACCCCGTCGGTCCAACGTTATGCACTGGCCCTCCTGGAACATAGGGTGCCCCTCACTTGGTAAAATAACCTTGCACAAACACTATTAAATATTCTCAAGTGAGTATAATAATCTCAAGTTAGAGTTTATAGGTGGTTCCAAAAATTCTGCTACAATGCAGTTTGTAAAATAGACCATTTGCCATCAGTTCAGTTTAATTATAAAGGTAAGTATCAGTTAGTACTGTAATAACACATCCATAGTTGCAAACTTTAAGCCCGCCGCGACGTTTCGATTGAAATAAATCTTCTTCAGGCTTGGGCTTAAGATGTGTGATAAGTGGTAATAAACACAAGTCATTTTGCTTTGTTTGTGATGAGTGCATGGAGCATTTTGTCCTATGCTGGCTGAGGTCAGAGTGAGCAGTGAGCTGTTTGCTGCTCTGCCTTATATACTCTCTGCCTCTGTTAGGCTCCTCCCCTTTCTTTTACAAAACTCTTTTCGAGACAATGTGAAGGGTGGATCCAATTGAGATGTGAAGTGGGTAATTCCTTCTCTTAAGGTAATTACCAGGTAAGTATTTGTCATAAAATTGTGTTAATGTTTTTTTCTTATTTGAAATAAAACATGTAGTAAATCCAATGGTGTTGTCTGTAATTCCTTCTTTATTCCTTTATAGAGGTAAGGTAATTACACAGGTAAGTGGTCTGCATTGCAGTTATGAAAACAAATTATAAGAAATGGAACATTTGGTGTTTGTTCGTAGTGGGGCAGGTAATTCCTCCTTATTCAGGTTGGGTAATTACATAAATATTAAGTATTTTAAAGAATTGTTTTATATGAATGACTGAGTTGTCCTTATATTTGTAATAAGGTACCTCAAATTGAACGTTGAGTCGCAGGCAGGGGTGAGTATATATAATGATGAGAAAGTAGATCTCCACTGATGGGACTGTGATACTGGCCTTCCGCAGAGCTTTCCAAAGGTTCCGGAGGCAAAATTCTGTTCTTCGTGGCTTCATACACACGGAATTCTCAAAGTGGGAGTCTTACTTTATGCTCCATAAATCGTTCATCTGGAGTCTTACTTTCATCTATGCTCCAGGAATAGCTCGCCTGGAGATCTTAAGTTCTACAATCAAGACATGGCCTCTAATCAGCTGTCACTGCTCACTCAAGTTTTTATGAGGACCAGTGGAGTGTCCTATAGGACATTGAAAAGAGACAACATTGGTCATGTCATGAATAATAAATAAACCAATTGGTGTTGGGTGTCGTAGGGTGAGTAATTCCTTAATTTAAGGTAATTACAAGGTAAGTATTGAATATACAGTTATTTTGATGTTTCTTCGGATTGAAATAAACATGTAATAAACCAATTGGTGTTTGTTTGTGAATAATTCCTACCCTTTTCCCACTAAAATTTAAGGAAGGAAAAAAGGTGAATACTACGTAGTGTTTAAATCTCAGTCATTCCACCTTCCACTAACCAGCCAAAACCATGTCTTTCTTCATATTTACACTGTCCAACAGCATCGTCCCTGAACCAGATGGGATGGGGGTTAGGATGAGGGCAAGGGGTCCTGTGGTTAGGGTTAGGGTAAAGGGTCCTGGGGTTAGGGTTAGGGTAAGAGGATTTGGGGTAGGGGTAGTAGAAAGCAGGGTCCGTCAGGAGCCGTTAATTCCTTGGCCTCTTTCTCGCCAGTTACTTGTGGGAAACGATTCCTAAAAATTGGACAGCATCGGTCCAACATGGAGAAGACTAAAGCAGTGTTTTAGAAGGGCACCCCAATGCTGTTCCAGGCGGCACTGGCCAGGGTTAGGTAAGAACGGTAATATCCGTGGACCGACCCCGTCGGTCCAACGTTATGCACTGGCCCTCCTGGAACATAGGGTGCCCCTCACTTGGTAAAATAACCTTGCACAAACACTATTAAATATTCTCAAGTGAGTATAATAATCTCAAGTTAGAGTTTATAGGTGGTTCCAAAAATTCTGCTACAATGCAGTTTGTAAAATAGACCATTTGCCATCAGTTCAGTTTAATTATAAAGGTAAGTATCAGTTAGTACTGTAATAACACATCCATAGTTGCAAACTTTAAGCCCGCCGCGACGTTTCGATTGAAATAAATCTTCTTCAGGCTTGGGCTTAAGATGTGTGATAAGTGGTAATAAACACAAGTCATTTTGCTTTGTTTGTGATGAGTGCATGGAGCATTTTGTCCTATGCTGGCTGAGGTCAGAGTGAGCAGTGAGCTGTTTGCTGCTCTGCCTTATATACTCTCTGCCTCTGTTAGGCTCCTCCCCTTTCTTTTACAAAACTCTTTTCGAGACAATGTGAAGGGTGGATCCAATTGAGATGTGAAGTGGGTAATTCCTTCTCTTAAGGTAATTACCAGGTAAGTATTTGTCATAAAATTGTGTTAATGTTTTTTTCTTATTTGAAATAAAACATGTAGTAAATCCAATGGTGTTGTCTGTAATTCCTTCTTTATTCCTTTATAGAGGTAAGGTAATTACACAGGTAAGTGGTCTGCATTGCAGTTATGAAAACAAATTATAAGAAATGGAACATTTGGTGTTTGTTCGTAGTGGGGCAGGTAATTCCTCCTTATTCAGGTTGGGTAATTACATAAATATTAAGTATTTTAAAGAATTGTTTTATATGAATGACTGAGTTGTCCTTATATTTGTAATAAGGTACCTCAAATTGAACGTTGAGTCGCAGGCAGGGGTGAGTATATATAATGATGAGAAAGTAGATCTCCACTGATGGGACTGTGATACTGGCCTTCCGCAGAGCTTTCCAAAGGTTCCGGAGGCAAAATTCTGTTCTTCGTGGCTTCATACACACGGAATTCTCAAAGTGGGAGTCTTACTTTATGCTCCATAAATCGTTCATCTGGAGTCTTACTTTCATCTATGCTCCAGGAATAGCTCGCCTGGAGATCTTAAGTTCTACAATCAAGACATGGCCTCTAATCAGCTGTCACTGCTCACTCAAGTTTTTATGAGGACCAGTGGAGTGTCCTATAGGACATTGAAAAGAGACAACATTGGTCATGTCATGAATAATAAATAAACCAATTGGTGTTGGGTGTCGTAGGGTGAGTAATTCCTTAATTTAAGGTAATTACAAGGTAAGTATTGAATATACAGTTATTTTGATGTTTCTTCGGATTGAAATAAACATGTAATAAACCAATTGGTGTTTGTTTGTGAATAATTCCTACCCTTTTCCCACTAAAATTTAAGGAAGGAAAAAAGGTGAATACTACGTAGTGTTTAAATCTCAGTCATTCCACCTTCCACTAACCAGCCAAAACCATGTCTTTCTTCATATTTACACTGTCCAACAGCATCGTCCCTGAACCAGATGGGATGGGGGTTAGGATGAGGGCAAGGGGTCCTGTGGTTAGGGTTAGGGTAAAGGGTCCTGGGGTTAGGGTTAGGGTAAGAGGATTTGGGGTAGGGGTAGTAGAAAGCAGGGTCCGTCAGGAGCCGTTAATTCCTTGGCCTCTTTCTCGCCAGTTACTTGTGGGAAACGATTCCTAAAAATTGGACAGCATCGGTCCAACATGGAGAAGACTAAAGCAGTGTTTTAGAAGGGCACCCCAATGCTGTTCCAGGCGGCACTGGCCAGGGTTAGGTAAGAACGGTAATATCCGTGGACCGACCCCGTCGGTCCAACGTTATGCACTGGCCCTCCTGGAACATAGGGTGCCCCTCACTTGGTAAAATAACCTTGCACAAACACTATTAAATATTCTCAAGTGAGTATAATAATCTCAAGTTAGAGTTTATAGGTGGTTCCAAAAATTCTGCTACAATGCAGTTTGTAAAATAGACCATTTGCCATCAGTTCAGTTTAATTATAAAGGTAAGTATCAGTTAGTACTGTAATAACACATCCATAGTTGCAAACTTTAAGCCCGCCGCGACGTTTCGATTGAAATAAATCTTCTTCAGGCTTGGGCTTAAGATGTGTGATAAGTGGTAATAAACACAAGTCATTTTGCTTTGTTTGTGATGAGTGCATGGAGCATTTTGTCCTATGCTGGCTGAGGTCAGAGTGAGCAGTGAGCTGTTTGCTGCTCTGCCTTATATACTCTCTGCCTCTGTTAGGCTCCTCCCCTTTCTTTTACAAAACTCTTTTCGAGACAATGTGAAGGGTGGATCCAATTGAGATGTGAAGTGGGTAATTCCTTCTCTTAAGGTAATTACCAGGTAAGTATTTGTCATAAAATTGTGTTAATGTTTTTTTCTTATTTGAAATAAAACATGTAGTAAATCCAATGGTGTTGTCTGTAATTCCTTCTTTATTCCTTTATAGAGGTAAGGTAATTACACAGGTAAGTGGTCTGCATTGCAGTTATGAAAACAAATTATAAGAAATGGAACATTTGGTGTTTGTTCGTAGTGGGGCAGGTAATTCCTCCTTATTCAGGTTGGGTAATTACATAAATATTAAGTATTTTAAAGAATTGTTTTATATGAATGACTGAGTTGTCCTTATATTTGTAATAAGGTACCTCAAATTGAACGTTGAGTCGCAGGCAGGGGTGAGTATATATAATGATGAGAAAGTAGATCTCCACTGATGGGACTGTGATACTGGCCTTCCGCAGAGCTTTCCAAAGGTTCCGGAGGCAAAATTCTGTTCTTCGTGGCTTCATACACACGGAATTCTCAAAGTGGGAGTCTTACTTTATGCTCCATAAATCGTTCATCTGGAGTCTTACTTTCATCTATGCTCCAGGAATAGCTCGCCTGGAGATCTTAAGTTCTACAATCAAGACATGGCCTCTAATCAGCTGTCACTGCTCACTCAAGTTTTTATGAGGACCAGTGGAGTGTCCTATAGGACATTGAAAAGAGACAACATTGGTCATGTCATGAATAATAAATAAACCAATTGGTGTTGGGTGTCGTAGGGTGAGTAATTCCTTAATTTAAGGTAATTACAAGGTAAGTATTGAATATACAGTTATTTTGATGTTTCTTCGGATTGAAATAAACATGTAATAAACCAATTGGTGTTTGTTTGTGAATAATTCCTACCCTTTTCCCACTAAAATTTAAGGAAGGAAAAAAGGTGAATACTACGTAGTGTTTAAATCTCAGTCATTCCACCTTCCACTAACCAGCCAAAACCATGTCTTTCTTCATATTTACACTGTCCAACAGCATCGTCCCTGAACCAGATGGGATGGGGGTTAGGATGAGGGCAAGGGGTCCTGTGGTTAGGGTTAGGGTAAAGGGTCCTGGGGTTAGGGTTAGGGTAAGAGGATTTGGGGTAGGGGTAGTAGAAAGCAGGGTCCGTCAGGAGCCGTTAATTCCTTGGCCTCTTTCTCGCCAGTTACTTGTGGGAAACGATTCCTAAAAATTGGACAGCATCGGTCCAACATGGAGAAGACTAAAGCAGTGTTTTAGAAGGGCACCCCAATGCTGTTCCAGGCGGCACTGGCCAGGGTTAGGTAAGAACGGTAATATCCGTGGACCGACCCCGTCGGTCCAACGTTATGCACTGGCCCTCCTGGAACATAGGGTGCCCCTCACTTGGTAAAATAACCTTGCACAAACACTATTAAATATTCTCAAGTGAGTATAATAATCTCAAGTTAGAGTTTATAGGTGGTTCCAAAAATTCTGCTACAATGCAGTTTGTAAAATAGACCATTTGCCATCAGTTCAGTTTAATTATAAAGGTAAGTATCAGTTAGTACTGTAATAACACATCCATAGTTGCAAACTTTAAGCCCGCCGCGACGTTTCGATTGAAATAAATCTTCTTCAGGCTTGGGCTTAAGATGTGTGATAAGTGGTAATAAACACAAGTCATTTTGCTTTGTTTGTGATGAGTGCATGGAGCATTTTGTCCTATGCTGGCTGAGGTCAGAGTGAGCAGTGAGCTGTTTGCTGCTCTGCCTTATATACTCTCTGCCTCTGTTAGGCTCCTCCCCTTTCTTTTACAAAACTCTTTTCGAGACAATGTGAAGGGTGGATCCAATTGAGATGTGAAGTGGGTAATTCCTTCTCTTAAGGTAATTACCAGGTAAGTATTTGTCATAAAATTGTGTTAATGTTTTTTTCTTATTTGAAATAAAACATGTAGTAAATCCAATGGTGTTGTCTGTAATTCCTTCTTTATTCCTTTATAGAGGTAAGGTAATTACACAGGTAAGTGGTCTGCATTGCAGTTATGAAAACAAATTATAAGAAATGGAACATTTGGTGTTTGTTCGTAGTGGGGCAGGTAATTCCTCCTTATTCAGGTTGGGTAATTACATAAATATTAAGTATTTTAAAGAATTGTTTTATATGAATGACTGAGTTGTCCTTATATTTGTAATAAGGTACCTCAAATTGAACGTTGAGTCGCAGGCAGGGGTGAGTATATATAATGATGAGAAAGTAGATCTCCACTGATGGGACTGTGATACTGGCCTTCCGCAGAGCTTTCCAAAGGTTCCGGAGGCAAAATTCTGTTCTTCGTGGCTTCATACACACGGAATTCTCAAAGTGGGAGTCTTACTTTATGCTCCATAAATCGTTCATCTGGAGTCTTACTTTCATCTATGCTCCAGGAATAGCTCGCCTGGAGATCTTAAGTTCTACAATCAAGACATGGCCTCTAATCAGCTGTCACTGCTCACTCAAGTTTTTATGAGGACCAGTGGAGTGTCCTATAGGACATTGAAAAGAGACAACATTGGTCATGTCATGAATAATAAATAAACCAATTGGTGTTGGGTGTCGTAGGGTGAGTAATTCCTTAATTTAAGGTAATTACAAGGTAAGTATTGAATATACAGTTATTTTGATGTTTCTTCGGATTGAAATAAACATGTAATAAACCAATTGGTGTTTGTTTGTGAATAATTCCTACCCTTTTCCCACTAAAATTTAAGGAAGGAAAAAAGGTGAATACTACGTAGTGTTTAAATCTCAGTCATTCCACCTTCCACTAACCAGCCAAAACCATGTCTTTCTTCATATTTACACTGTCCAACAGCATCGTCCCTGAACCAGATGGGATGGGGGTTAGGATGAGGGCAAGGGGTCCTGTGGTTAGGGTTAGGGTAAAGGGTCCTGGGGTTAGGGTTAGGGTAAGAGGATTTGGGGTAGGGGTAGTAGAAAGCAGGGTCCGTCAGGAGCCGTTAATTCCTTGGCCTCTTTCTCGCCAGTTACTTGTGGGAAACGATTCCTAAAAATTGGACAGCATCGGTCCAACATGGAGAAGACTAAAGCAGTGTTTTAGAAGGGCACCCCAATGCTGTTCCAGGCGGCACTGGCCAGGGTTAGGTAAGAACGGTAATATCCGTGGACCGACCCCGTCGGTCCAACGTTATGCACTGGCCCTCCTGGAACATAGGGTGCCCCTCACTTGGTAAAATAACCTTGCACAAACACTATTAAATATTCTCAAGTGAGTATAATAATCTCAAGTTAGAGTTTATAGGTGGTTCCAAAAATTCTGCTACAATGCAGTTTGTAAAATAGACCATTTGCCATCAGTTCAGTTTAATTATAAAGGTAAGTATCAGTTAGTACTGTAATAACACATCCATAGTTGCAAACTTTAAGCCCGCCGCGACGTTTCGATTGAAATAAATCTTCTTCAGGCTTGGGCTTAAGATGTGTGATAAGTGGTAATAAACACAAGTCATTTTGCTTTGTTTGTGATGAGTGCATGGAGCATTTTGTCCTATGCTGGCTGAGGTCAGAGTGAGCAGTGAGCTGTTTGCTGCTCTGCCTTATATACTCTCTGCCTCTGTTAGGCTCCTCCCCTTTCTTTTACAAAACTCTTTTCGAGACAATGTGAAGGGTGGATCCAATTGAGATGTGAAGTGGGTAATTCCTTCTCTTAAGGTAATTACCAGGTAAGTATTTGTCATAAAATTGTGTTAATGTTTTTTTCTTATTTGAAATAAAACATGTAGTAAATCCAATGGTGTTGTCTGTAATTCCTTCTTTATTCCTTTATAGAGGTAAGGTAATTACACAGGTAAGTGGTCTGCATTGCAGTTATGAAAACAAATTATAAGAAATGGAACATTTGGTGTTTGTTCGTAGTGGGGCAGGTAATTCCTCCTTATTCAGGTTGGGTAATTACATAAATATTAAGTATTTTAAAGAATTGTTTTATATGAATGACTGAGTTGTCCTTATATTTGTAATAAGGTACCTCAAATTGAACGTTGAGTCGCAGGCAGGGGTGAGTATATATAATGATGAGAAAGTAGATCTCCACTGATGGGACTGTGATACTGGCCTTCCGCAGAGCTTTCCAAAGGTTCCGGAGGCAAAATTCTGTTCTTCGTGGCTTCATACACACGGAATTCTCAAAGTGGGAGTCTTACTTTATGCTCCATAAATCGTTCATCTGGAGTCTTACTTTCATCTATGCTCCAGGAATAGCTCGCCTGGAGATCTTAAGTTCTACAATCAAGACATGGCCTCTAATCAGCTGTCACTGCTCACTCAAGTTTTTATGAGGACCAGTGGAGTGTCCTATAGGACATTGAAAAGAGACAACATTGGTCATGTCATGAATAATAAATAAACCAATTGGTGTTGGGTGTCGTAGGGTGAGTAATTCCTTAATTTAAGGTAATTACAAGGTAAGTATTGAATATACAGTTATTTTGATGTTTCTTCGGATTGAAATAAACATGTAATAAACCAATTGGTGTTTGTTTGTGAATAATTCCTACCCTTTTCCCACTAAAATTTAAGGAAGGAAAAAAGGTGAATACTACGTAGTGTTTAAATCTCAGTCATTCCACCTTCCACTAACCAGCCAAAACCATGTCTTTCTTCATATTTACACTGTCCAACAGCATCGTCCCTGAACCAGATGGGATGGGGGTTAGGATGAGGGCAAGGGGTCCTGTGGTTAGGGTTAGGGTAAAGGGTCCTGGGGTTAGGGTTAGGGTAAGAGGATTTGGGGTAGGGGTAGTAGAAAGCAGGGTCCGTCAGGAGCCGTTAATTCCTTGGCCTCTTTCTCGCCAGTTACTTGTGGGAAACGATTCCTAAAAATTGGACAGCATCGGTCCAACATGGAGAAGGGTTAGGGTTAGGGTTAGGGTTAGGGTTAGGATTAGGGATGAAAGCACATTGGAGAAGGAGATATTCTTGAATAACTTTTTTTCTGAAGGTCGTAGAGACTTGGAAAGTGGTTTCTATTGAACTAATGTGGGTCCTGCGGATCGATTGGTGCCATCCCCGAGCTCCTACGACCTTCGGAAGGGGTCGAAGTAGCAAATGGCCGAAAAGCCGAGGAGATATTCTTGAATAACTTTTTTTGTGAAGGTCGTAGAGAGTGGGAGAGGGCATTTGTTTCTGGCAAGTGGGGTATTGCGCATCGATTGGTACCATTTTCGAGCTTCTACGACCTTCGGAAGGGGTCGAACGCCCAAATCCCCAAAAGTGGGAGGGGCTAGTTCGGAATTTCTGATTTCTGGTGGAATTTGTGTCGATCTTACCTGCATTCTTACCTTTCAGGTTGAACGAAGAGGGGCCTGATGTGTGTCCAGACCACTGCCTCCTTGGCCCCCCATGATTGGGCCCCCAGAAGAGATGATTGGGCCCCCAGAAGAGCTCCTGTGCCCCATACACCGCACGGCCCAAGGAGATGCTTCACTGTCATTCTTCCAAGCGACTGATTTTGGATTTCTCCAAGATTTGTCTAATGAGCTGTTTGATCTGTGGGGCACTTGTCTTGTGTGTGAGTTCACCTTGGTCATGGTTTTTCCTGAATTTAGGGTTTTGAATTTGATGTGATAAAATGACATTTCTGAGGAGAATTCTCTGTTGGGATGGTGAATATCCTGTAATTTCGAGTTTTGGTGTCTTCTATGCCGAGATATTTGAGAGAAACGGGATTGTAATTAGGCAGCCTCATTAGCATAGCCTGCTGAGGAGATATTCTTGAATAACTTTTGTTGTGAAGGTCGTAGAGACTTGGAAAGGGCGTCTGTCTCTACTAAATGGGGTACTGCGGATCGATTGGTACCATCGCCGAGCTTCTAGGACCTTGGGAAGGGGTCGAACGAGCGAATCTGAAAAGTGGGCGGGGTTAGGTTTAGGCAAGGGGTGGTGTGGTTAGGGTAAGGGTCTAAGGAACCTGACTAGGCATAGAATCGAAGTCCAGAACCTCTGAATAAGAAAGTCGCTAAAACAGCTAGGGTTAAGGTAAGGATTAGGGATGAAAGCACATTGGAGAAGGAGATATAGGGTTAGGGTTAGGGTTAGGGTTAGGGTTAGGGTTAGGATTAGGGATGAAAGCACATTGGAGAAGGAGATATTCTTGAATAACTAGGGTTAGGGTTAGGGTTAGGGTTAGGGTTAGGATTAGGGATGAAAGCACATTGGAGAAGGAGATATAGGGTTAGGGTTAGGGTTAGGGTTAGGGTTAGGGTTAGGATTAGGGATGAAAGCACATTGGAGAAGGAGATATTCTTGAATAACTTTTTTTCTGAAGGTCGTAGAGACTTGGAAAGTGGTTTCTATTGAACTAATGTGGGTCCTGCGGATCGATTGGTGCCATCCCCGAGCTCCTACGACCTTCGGAAGGGGTCGAAGTAGCAAATGGCCGAAAAGCCGAGGAGATATTCTTGAATAACTTTTTTTGTGAAGGTCGTAGAGAGTGGGAGAGGGCATTTGTTTCTGGCAAGTGGGGTATTGCGCATCGATTGGTACCATTTTCGAGCTTCTACGACCTTCGGAAGGGGTCGAACGCCCAAATCCCCAAAAGTGGGAGGGGCTAGTTCGGAATTTCTGATTTCTGGTGGAATTTGTGTCGATCTTACCTGCATTCTTACCTTTCAGGTTGAACGAAGAGGGGCCTGATGTGTGTCCAGACCACTGCCTCCTTGGCCCCCCATGATTGGGCCCCCAGAAGAGCTCCTGTGCCCCATACACCGCACGGCCCAAGGAGATGCTTCACTGTCATTCTTCCAAGCGACTGATTTTGGATTTCTCCATGATTTGTCTAATGAGCTGTTTGATCTGTGGGGCACTTGTCTTGTGTGTGAGTTCACCTTGGTCATGGTTTTTCCTGAATTTAGGGTTAGGGTTAGGGTTAGGGTTAGGGTTAGGGTTAGGATTAGGGATGAAAGCACATTGGAGAAGGAGATATTCTTGAATAACTTTTTTTCTGGGTTAGGGTTAGGGTTAGGGTTAGGGTTAGGGTTAGGGTTAGGGTTAGGGTTAGGGTTAGGATTAGGGATGAAAGCACATTGGAGAAGGAGATATTCTTGAATAACTTTTTTTCTGAAGGTCGTAGAGACTTGGAAAGTGGTTTCTATTGAACTAATGTGGGTCCTGCGGATCGATTGGTGCCATCCGCGAGCTCCTACGACCTTCGGAAGGGGTCGAACGAGCAAATGGCCGAAAACCCGAGGAGATATTCTTGAATAACTTTTTTTGTGAAGGTCGTAGAGACTGGGAGAGGGCATTTGTTTCTGGCAAGTGGGGTATTGCGCATCGATTGGTACCATTTTCGAGCTTCTACGACCTTCGGAAGGGGTCGAACGCCCAAATCCCCAAAAGTGGGAGGGGCTAGTTCGGAATTTCTGATTTCTGGTGGAATTTGTGTCGATCTTACCTGCATTCTTACCTTTCAGGTTGAATGAAGAGGGGCCTGATGTGTGTCCAGACCACTGCCTCCTTGGCCCCCCATGATTGGGCCCCCAGAAGAGCTCCTGTGCCCCATACACCGCACGGCCCAAGGAGATGCTTCACTGTCATTCTTCCAAGCGACTGATTTTGGATTTCTCCATGATTTGTCTAATGAGCTGTTTGATCTGTGGGGCACTTGTCTTGTGTGTGAGTTCACCTTGGTCATGGTTTTTCCTGAATTTAGGGTTTTGAATTTGATGTGATCAAATGATATTTCTGAGGAGAATTCTGTCTTGGGATGGTAAATATCCTCAAATTTTGAGTTTTGGTGTCTTCTATGCCGAGATATTTGAGAAAAACGGGATTGTAATTAGGCACTCCCAGCATGCATTGCGTGGGTTAGGAGATATTCTTGAATAACTTTTGCTGTGAAGGTCGTAGAGACTTGGAAAGGGCGTCTGTCTCTACCAAATGGGGTACTGCGGATCGATTGGTACCATCCCCGAGCTTCTAGGACCTTGGGAAGGGGTCGAACGAGCGAATCTGAAAAGTGGGCGGGGTTAGGTTTAGGCAAGGGGTGGTGTGGTTAGGGTAAGGGTCTAAGGAACCTGACTAGGCATAGAATCGAAGTCCAGAACCTCTGAATAAGAAAGTCGCTAAAACAGCTAGGGTTAAGGGTTAGGGTTAGGATTAGGGATGAAAGCACATTGGAGAAGGAGATATTCTTGAATAACTTTTTTTCTGAAGGTCGTAGAGACTTGGAAAGTGGTTTCTATTGAACTAATGTGGGTCCTGCGGATCGATTGGTGCCATCCCCGAGCTCCTCCGACCTTCGGAAGGGGTCGAAGTAGCAAATGGCCGAAAACCCGAGGAGATATTCTTGAATAACTTTTTTTGTGAAGGTCGTAGAGAGTGGGAGAGGGCGTCTGTCTCTACCAAACGGGGTACTGCGGATCGATTGGTACCATCCCCGAGCTTCTAGGACCTTGGGAAGGGGTCGAACGAGCGAATCTGAAAAGTGGGCGGGGTTAGGTTTAGGCAAGGGGTGGTGTGGTTAGGGTAAGGGTCTAAGGAACCTGACTAGGCATAGAATCGAAGTCCAGAACCTCTGAATAAGAAAGTCGCTAAAACAGCTAGGGTTAAGGTAAGGATTAGGGATGAAAGCACATTGGAGAAGGAGATATTCTTGAATAACTTTTTTTCTGAAGGTCGTAGAGACTTGGAAAGTGGTTTCTATTGAACTAATGTGGGTCCTGCGGATCGATTGGTGCCATCCCCGAGCTCCTCCGACCTTTGGAAGGGGTCGAAGTAGCAAATGGCCGAAAAGCCGAGGAGATATTCTTGAATAACTGTTTTTGTGAAGGTCGTAGAGAGTGGGAGAGGGCATTTGTTTCTGGCAAGTGGGGTATTGCGCATCGGGTTAGGGTTAGGGTTAGGGTTAGGGTTAGGGATGAAAGCACATTGGAGAAGGAGATATTCTTGAATAACTTTTTTTCTGAAGGTCGTAGAGACTTGGAAAGTGGTTTCTATTGAACTAATGTGGGTCCTGCGGATCGATTGGTGCCATCCCCGAGCTCCTCCGACCTTCGGAAGGGGTCGAAGTAGCAAATGGCCGAAAAGCCGAGGAGATATTCTTGAATAACTTTTTTTGTGAAGGTCGTAGAGAGTGGGAGAGGGCATTTGTTTCTGGCAAGTGGGGTATTGCGCATCGATTGGTACCATCCCCGAGCTTCTAGGACCTTGGGAAGGGGTCGAACGAGCGAATCTGAAAAGTGGGCGGGGTTAGGTTTAGGCAAGGGGTGGTGTGGTTAGGGTAAGGGTCTAAGGAACCTGACTAGGCATAGAATCGAAGTCCAGAACCTCTGAATAAGAAAGTCGCTAAAACAGCTAGGGTTAAGGTAAGGATTAGGGATGAAAGCACATTGGAGAAGGAGATATTCTTGAATAACTTTTTTTCTGAAGGTCGTAGAGACTTGGAAAGTGGTTTCTATTGAACTAATGTGGGTCCTGCGGATCGATTGGTGCCATCCCCGAGCTCCTCCGACCTTCGGAAGGGGTCGAAGTAGCAAATGGCCGAAAAGCCGAGGAGATATTCTTGAATAACTTTTTTTGTGAAGGTCGTAGAGAGTGGGAGAGGGCATTTGTTTCTGGCAAGTGGGGTATTGCGCATCGGGTTAGGGTTAGGGTTAGGGTTAGGGATGAAAGCACATTGGAGAAGGAGATATTCTTGAATAACTTTTTTTCTGAAGGTCGTAGAGACTTGGAAAGTGGTTTCTATTGAACTAATGTGGGTCCTGCGGATCGATTGGTGCCATCCCCGAGCTCCTCCGACCTTCGGAAGGGGTCGAAGTAGCAAATGGCCGAAAACCCGAGGAGATATTCTTGAATAACTTTTTTTGTGAAGGTCGTAGAGAGTGGGAGAGGGCATTTGTTTCTGGCAAGTGGGGTATTGCGCATCGATTGGTACCATTTTCGAGCTTCTACGACCTTCGGAAGGGGTCGAACGCCCAAATCCCCAAAAGTGGGAGGGGCTAGTTCGGAATTTCTGATTTCTGGTGGAATTTGTGTCGATCTTACCTGCATTCTTACCTTTCAGGTTGAACGAAGAGGGGCCTGATGTGTGTACAGACCACTGCCTCCTTGGCCCCCCATGATTGGGCCCCCAGAAGAGATGATTGGGCCCCCAGAAGAGCTCCTGTGCCCCATACACCGCACGGCCCAAGGAGATGCTTCACTGTCATTCTTCCAAGCGACTGATTTTGGATTTCTCCAAGATTTGTCTAATGAGCTGTTTGATCTGTGGGGCACTTGTCTTGTGTGTGAGTTCACCTTGGTCATGGTTTTTCCTGAATTTAGGGTTTTGAATTTGATGTGATAAAATGACATTTCTGAGGAGAATTCTCTGTTGGGATGGTGAATATCCTGTAATTTTGAGTTTTGGTGTCTTCTATGCCGAGATATTTGAGAGAAACGGGATTGTAATTAGGCAGCCTCATTAGCATAGCCTGCTGAGGAGATATTCTTGAATAACTTTTGTTGTGAAGGTCGTAGAGACTTGGAAAGGGCGTCTGTCTCTACCAAACGGGGTACTGCGGATCGATTGGTACCATCCCCGAGCTTCTAGGACCTTGGGAAGGGGTCGAACGAGCGAATCTGAAAAGTGGGCGGGGTTAGGTTTAGGCAAGGGGTGGTGTGGTTAGGGTAAGGGTCTAAGGAACCTGACTAGGCATAGAATCGAAGTCCAGAACCTCTGAATAAGAAAGTCGCTAAAACAGCTAGGGTTAAGGGTTAGGGTTAGGATTAGGGATGAAAGCACATTGGAGAAGGAGATATTCTTGAATAACTTTTTTTCTGAAGGTCGTAGAGACTTGGAAAGTGGTTTCTATTGAACTAATGTGGGTCCTGCGGATCGATTGGTGCCATCCCCGAGCTCCTCCGACCTTCGGAAGGGGTCGAAGTAGCAAATGGCCGAAAACCCGAGGAGATATTCTTGAATAACTTTTTTTGTGAAGGTCGTAGAGAGTGGGAGAGGGCGTCTGTCTCTACCAAACGGGGTACTGCGGATCGATTGGTACCATCCCCGAGCTTCTAGGACCTTGGGAAGGGGTCGAACGAGCGAATCTGAAAAGTGGGCGGGGTTAGGTTTAGGCAAGGGGTGGTGTGGTTAGGGTAAGGGTCTAAGGAACCTGACTAGGCATAGAATCGAAGTCCAGAACCTCTGAATAAGAAAGTCGCTAAAACAGCTAGGGTTAAGGTAAGGATTAGGGATGAAAGCACATTGGAGAAGGAGATATTCTTGAATAACTTTTTTTCTGAAGGTCGTAGAGACTTGGAAAGTGGTTTCTATTGAACTAATGTGGGTCCTGCGGATCGATTGGTGCCATCCCCGAGCTCCTCCGACCTTTGGAAGGGGTCGAAGTAGCAAATGGCCGAAAAGCCGAGGAGATATTCTTGAATAACTTTTTTTGTGAAGGTCGTAGAGAGTGGGAGAGGGCATTTGTTTCTGGCAAGTGGGGTATTGCGCATCGGGTTAGGGTTAGGGTTAGGGTTAGGGTTAGGGATGAAAGCACATTGGAGAAGGAGATATTCTTGAATAACTTTTTTTCTGAAGGTCGTAGAGACTTGGAAAGTGGTTTCTATTGAACTAATGTGGGTCCTGCGGATCGATTGGTGCCATCCCCGAGCTCCTCCGACCTTCGGAAGGGGTCGAAGTAGCAAATGGCCGAAAAGCCGAGGAGATATTCTTGAATAACTTTTTTTGTGAAGGTCGTAGAGAGTGGGAGAGGGCATTTGTTTCTGGCAAGTGGGGTATTGCGCATCGATTGGTACCATTTTCGAGCTTCTACGACCTTCGGAAGGGGTCGAACGCCCAAATCCCCAAAAGTGGGCGGGGCTAGTTCGGAATTTCTGATTTCTGGTGGAATTTCTGTGGATCTTACCTGCATTCTTACCTTTCAGGCTGAATGAAGAGGGGCCTGATGTGTGTCCAGACCACTGCCTCCTTGGCCCCCCATGATTGGGCCCCCAGAAGAGATGATTGGGCCCCCAGAAGAGCTCCTGTGCCCCATACACCGCACGGCCCAAGGAGATGCTTCACTGTCATTCTTCCAAGCGACTGATTTTGGATTTCTCAATCAAGATTTGTCTAATGAGCTGTTTGATCTGTGGGGCACTTGTCTTGTGTGTGAGTTCACCTTGGTCATGGTTTTTCCTGAATTTAGGGTTTTGAATTTGATGTGATAAAATGACATTTCTGAGGAGAATTCTCTGTTGGGATGGTGAATATCCTGTAATTTTGAGTTTTGGTGTCTTCTATGCCGAGATATTTGAGAGAAACGGGATTGTAATTAGGCCGCCTCATTAGCATAGCCTGCTGAGGAGATATTCTTGAATAACTTTTGTTGTGAAGGTCGTAGAGACTTGGAAAGGGCGTCTGTCTCTACCAAACGGGGTACTGCGGATCGATTGGTACCATCCCCGAGCTTCTAGGACCTTGGGAAGGGGTCGAACGAGCGAATCTGAAAAGTGGGCGGGGTTAGGTTTAGGCAAGGGGTGGTGTGGTTAGGGTAAGGGTCTAAGGAACCTGACTAGGCATAGAATCGAAGTCCAGAACCTCTGAATAAGAAAGTCGCTAAAACAGCTAGGGTTAGGGTTAGGGTTAGGGTTAGGGTTAGGGTTAGGGTTAGGGTTAGGGTTAGGGTTAGGATTAGGGATGAAAGCACATTGGAGAAGGAGATATTCTTGAATAACTTTGTTAGGGTTAGGGTTAGGGTTAGGGTTAGGGTTAGGGTTAGGGTTAGGGTTAGGGTTAGGGTTAGGGTTAGGGTTAGGGTTAGGGTTAGGGTTAGGGTTAGGATTAGGGATGAAAGCACATTGGAGAAGGAGATATTCTTGAATAACTTTTTTTCTGAAGGTCGTAGAGACTTGGAAAGTGGTTTCTATTGAACTAATGTGGGTCCTGCGGATCGATTGGTGCCATCCCCGAGCTCCTACGACCTTCGGAAGGGGTCGAAGTAGCAAATGGCCGAAAAGCCGAGGAGATATTCTTGAATAACTTTTTTTGTGAAGGTCGTAGAGAGTGGGAGAGGGCATTTGTTTCTGGCAAGTGGGGTATTGCGCATCGATTGGTACCATTTTCGAGCTTCTACGACCTTCGGAAGGGGTCGAACGCCCAAATCCCCAAAAGTGGGAGGGGCTAGTTCGGAATTTCTGATTTCTGGTGGAATTTGTGTCGATCTTACCTGCATTCTTACCTTTCAGGTTGAACGAAGAGGGGCCTGATGTGTGTCCAGACCACTGCCTCCTTGGCCCCCCATGATTGGGCCCCCAGAAGAGATGATTGGGCCCCCAGAAGAGCTCCTGTGCCCCATACACCGCACGGCCCAAGGAGATGCTTCACTGTCATTCTTCCAAGCGACTGATTTTGGATTTCTCCAAGATTTGTCTAATGAGCTGTTTGATCTGTGGGGCACTTGTCTTGTGTGTGAGTTCACCTTGGTCATGGTTTTTCCTGAATTTAGGGTTTTGAATTTGATGTGATAAAATGACATTTCTGAGGAGAATTCTCTGTTGGGATGGTGAATATCCTGTAATTTCGAGTTTTGGTGTCTTCTATGCCGAGATATTTGAGAGAAACGGGATTGTAATTAGGCAGCCTCATTAGCATAGCCTGCTGAGGAGATATTCTTGAATAACTTTTGTTGTGAAGGTCGTAGAGACTTGGAAAGGGCGTCTGTCTCTACTAAATGGGGTACTGCGGATCGATTGGTACCATCGCCGAGCTTCTAGGACCTTGGGAAGGGGTCGAACGAGCGAATCTGAAAAGTGGGCGGGGTTAGGTTTAGGCAAGGGGTGGTGTGGTTAGGGTAAGGGTCTAAGGAACCTGACTAGGCATAGAATCGAAGTCCAGAACCTCTGAATAAGAAAGTCGCTAAAACAGCTAGGGTTAAGGTAAGGATTAGGGATGAAAGCACATTGGAGAAGGAGATATAGGGTTAGGGTTAGGGTTAGGGTTAGGGTTAGGGTTAGGATTAGGGATGAAAGCACATTGGAGAAGGAGATATTCTTGAATAACTAGGGTTAGGGTTAGGGTTAGGGTTAGGGTTAGGATTAGGGATGAAAGCACATTGGAGAAGGAGATATAGGGTTAGGGTTAGGGTTAGGGTTAGGGTTAGGGTTAGGATTAGGGATGAAAGCACATTGGAGAAGGAGATATTCTTGAATAACTTTTTTTCTGAAGGTCGTAGAGACTTGGAAAGTGGTTTCTATTGAACTAATGTGGGTCCTGCGGATCGATTGGTGCCATCCCCGAGCTCCTACGACCTTCGGAAGGGGTCGAAGTAGCAAATGGCCGAAAAGCCGAGGAGATATTCTTGAATAACTTTTTTTGTGAAGGTCGTAGAGAGTGGGAGAGGGCATTTGTTTCTGGCAAGTGGGGTATTGCGCATCGATTGGTACCATTTTCGAGCTTCTACGACCTTCGGAAGGGGTCGAACGCCCAAATCCCCAAAAGTGGGAGGGGCTAGTTCGGAATTTCTGATTTCTGGTGGAATTTGTGTCGATCTTACCTGCATTCTTACCTTTCAGGTTGAACGAAGAGGGGCCTGATGTGTGTCCAGACCACTGCCTCCTTGGCCCCCCATGATTGGGCCCCCAGAAGAGCTCCTGTGCCCCATACACCGCACGGCCCAAGGAGATGCTTCACTGTCATTCTTCCAAGCGACTGATTTTGGATTTCTCCATGATTTGTCTAATGAGCTGTTTGATCTGTGGGGCACTTGTCTTGTGTGTGAGTTCACCTTGGTCATGGTTTTTCCTGAATTTAGGGTTAGGGTTAGGGTTAGGGTTAGGGTTAGGGTTAGGATTAGGGATGAAAGCACATTGGAGAAGGAGATATTCTTGAATAACTTTTTTTCTGGGTTAGGGTTAGGGTTAGGGTTAGGGTTAGGGTTAGGGTTAGGGTTAGGGTTAGGGTTAGGATTAGGGATGAAAGCACATTGGAGAAGGAGATATTCTTGAATAACTTTTTTTCTGAAGGTCGTAGAGACTTGGAAAGTGGTTTCTATTGAACTAATGTGGGTCCTGCGGATCGATTGGTGCCATCCGCGAGCTCCTACGACCTTCGGAAGGGGTCGAACGAGCAAATGGCCGAAAACCCGAGGAGATATTCTTGAATAACTTTTTTTGTGAAGGTCGTAGAGACTGGGAGAGGGCATTTGTTTCTGGCAAGTGGGGTATTGCGCATCGATTGGTACCATTTTCGAGCTTCTACGACCTTCGGAAGGGGTCGAACGCCCAAATCCCCAAAAGTGGGAGGGGCTAGTTCGGAATTTCTGATTTCTGGTGGAATTTGTGTCGATCTTACCTGCATTCTTACCTTTCAGGTTGAATGAAGAGGGGCCTGATGTGTGTCCAGACCACTGCCTCCTTGGCCCCCCATGATTGGGCCCCCAGAAGAGCTCCTGTGCCCCATACACCGCACGGCCCAAGGAGATGCTTCACTGTCATTCTTCCAAGCGACTGATTTTGGATTTCTCCATGATTTGTCTAATGAGCTGTTTGATCTGTGGGGCACTTGTCTTGTGTGTGAGTTCACCTTGGTCATGGTTTTTCCTGAATTTAGGGTTTTGAATTTGATGTGATCAAATGATATTTCTGAGGAGAATTCTGTCTTGGGATGGTAAATATCCTCAAATTTTGAGTTTTGGTGTCTTCTATGCCGAGATATTTGAGAAAAACGGGATTGTAATTAGGCACTCCCAGCATGCATTGCGTGGGTTAGGAGATATTCTTGAATAACTTTTGCTGTGAAGGTCGTAGAGACTTGGAAAGGGCGTCTGTCTCTACCAAATGGGGTACTGCGGATCGATTGGTACCATCCCCGAGCTTCTAGGACCTTGGGAAGGGGTCGAACGAGCGAATCTGAAAAGTGGGCGGGGTTAGGTTTAGGCAAGGGGTGGTGTGGTTAGGGTAAGGGTCTAAGGAACCTGACTAGGCATAGAATCGAAGTCCAGAACCTCTGAATAAGAAAGTCGCTAAAACAGCTAGGGTTAAGGGTTAGGGTTAGGATTAGGGATGAAAGCACATTGGAGAAGGAGATATTCTTGAATAACTTTTTTTCTGAAGGTCGTAGAGACTTGGAAAGTGGTTTCTATTGAACTAATGTGGGTCCTGCGGATCGATTGGTGCCATCCCCGAGCTCCTCCGACCTTCGGAAGGGGTCGAAGTAGCAAATGGCCGAAAACCCGAGGAGATATTCTTGAATAACTTTTTTTGTGAAGGTCGTAGAGAGTGGGAGAGGGCGTCTGTCTCTACCAAACGGGGTACTGCGGATCGATTGGTACCATCCCCGAGCTTCTAGGACCTTGGGAAGGGGTCGAACGAGCGAATCTGAAAAGTGGGCGGGGTTAGGTTTAGGCAAGGGGTGGTGTGGTTAGGGTAAGGGTCTAAGGAACCTGACTAGGCATAGAATCGAAGTCCAGAACCTCTGAATAAGAAAGTCGCTAAAACAGCTAGGGTTAAGGTAAGGATTAGGGATGAAAGCACATTGGAGAAGGAGATATTCTTGAATAACTTTTTTTCTGAAGGTCGTAGAGACTTGGAAAGTGGTTTCTATTGAACTAATGTGGGTCCTGCGGATCGATTGGTGCCATCCCCGAGCTCCTCCGACCTTTGGAAGGGGTCGAAGTAGCAAATGGCCGAAAAGCCGAGGAGATATTCTTGAATAACTGTTTTTGTGAAGGTCGTAGAGAGTGGGAGAGGGCATTTGTTTCTGGCAAGTGGGGTATTGCGCATCGGGTTAGGGTTAGGGTTAGGGTTAGGGTTAGGGATGAAAGCACATTGGAGAAGGAGATATTCTTGAATAACTTTTTTTCTGAAGGTCGTAGAGACTTGGAAAGTGGTTTCTATTGAACTAATGTGGGTCCTGCGGATCGATTGGTGCCATCCCCGAGCTCCTCCGACCTTCGGAAGGGGTCGAAGTAGCAAATGGCCGAAAAGCCGAGGAGATATTCTTGAATAACTTTTTTTGTGAAGGTCGTAGAGAGTGGGAGAGGGCATTTGTTTCTGGCAAGTGGGGTATTGCGCATCGATTGGTACCATCCCCGAGCTTCTAGGACCTTGGGAAGGGGTCGAACGAGCGAATCTGAAAAGTGGGCGGGGTTAGGTTTAGGCAAGGGGTGGTGTGGTTAGGGTAAGGGTCTAAGGAACCTGACTAGGCATAGAATCGAAGTCCAGAACCTCTGAATAAGAAAGTCGCTAAAACAGCTAGGGTTAAGGTAAGGATTAGGGATGAAAGCACATTGGAGAAGGAGATATTCTTGAATAACTTTTTTTCTGAAGGTCGTAGAGACTTGGAAAGTGGTTTCTATTGAACTAATGTGGGTCCTGCGGATCGATTGGTGCCATCCCCGAGCTCCTCCGACCTTCGGAAGGGGTCGAAGTAGCAAATGGCCGAAAAGCCGAGGAGATATTCTTGAATAACTTTTTTTGTGAAGGTCGTAGAGAGTGGGAGAGGGCATTTGTTTCTGGCAAGTGGGGTATTGCGCATCGGGTTAGGGTTAGGGTTAGGGTTAGGGATGAAAGCACATTGGAGAAGGAGATATTCTTGAATAACTTTTTTTCTGAAGGTCGTAGAGACTTGGAAAGTGGTTTCTATTGAACTAATGTGGGTCCTGCGGATCGATTGGTGCCATCCCCGAGCTCCTCCGACCTTCGGAAGGGGTCGAAGTAGCAAATGGCCGAAAACCCGAGGAGATATTCTTGAATAACTTTTTTTGTGAAGGTCGTAGAGAGTGGGAGAGGGCATTTGTTTCTGGCAAGTGGGGTATTGCGCATCGATTGGTACCATTTTCGAGCTTCTACGACCTTCGGAAGGGGTCGAACGCCCAAATCCCCAAAAGTGGGAGGGGCTAGTTCGGAATTTCTGATTTCTGGTGGAATTTGTGTCGATCTTACCTGCATTCTTACCTTTCAGGTTGAACGAAGAGGGGCCTGATGTGTGTACAGACCACTGCCTCCTTGGCCCCCCATGATTGGGCCCCCAGAAGAGATGATTGGGCCCCCAGAAGAGCTCCTGTGCCCCATACACCGCACGGCCCAAGGAGATGCTTCACTGTCATTCTTCCAAGCGACTGATTTTGGATTTCTCCAAGATTTGTCTAATGAGCTGTTTGATCTGTGGGGCACTTGTCTTGTGTGTGAGTTCACCTTGGTCATGGTTTTTCCTGAATTTAGGGTTTTGAATTTGATGTGATAAAATGACATTTCTGAGGAGAATTCTCTGTTGGGATGGTGAATATCCTGTAATTTTGAGTTTTGGTGTCTTCTATGCCGAGATATTTGAGAGAAACGGGATTGTAATTAGGCAGCCTCATTAGCATAGCCTGCTGAGGAGATATTCTTGAATAACTTTTGTTGTGAAGGTCGTAGAGACTTGGAAAGGGCGTCTGTCTCTACCAAACGGGGTACTGCGGATCGATTGGTACCATCCCCGAGCTTCTAGGACCTTGGGAAGGGGTCGAACGAGCGAATCTGAAAAGTGGGCGGGGTTAGGTTTAGGCAAGGGGTGGTGTGGTTAGGGTAAGGGTCTAAGGAACCTGACTAGGCATAGAATCGAAGTCCAGAACCTCTGAATAAGAAAGTCGCTAAAACAGCTAGGGTTAAGGGTTAGGGTTAGGATTAGGGATGAAAGCACATTGGAGAAGGAGATATTCTTGAATAACTTTTTTTCTGAAGGTCGTAGAGACTTGGAAAGTGGTTTCTATTGAACTAATGTGGGTCCTGCGGATCGATTGGTGCCATCCCCGAGCTCCTCCGACCTTCGGAAGGGGTCGAAGTAGCAAATGGCCGAAAACCCGAGGAGATATTCTTGAATAACTTTTTTTGTGAAGGTCGTAGAGAGTGGGAGAGGGCGTCTGTCTCTACCAAACGGGGTACTGCGGATCGATTGGTACCATCCCCGAGCTTCTAGGACCTTGGGAAGGGGTCGAACGAGCGAATCTGAAAAGTGGGCGGGGTTAGGTTTAGGCAAGGGGTGGTGTGGTTAGGGTAAGGGTCTAAGGAACCTGACTAGGCATAGAATCGAAGTCCAGAACCTCTGAATAAGAAAGTCGCTAAAACAGCTAGGGTTAAGGTAAGGATTAGGGATGAAAGCACATTGGAGAAGGAGATATTCTTGAATAACTTTTTTTCTGAAGGTCGTAGAGACTTGGAAAGTGGTTTCTATTGAACTAATGTGGGTCCTGCGGATCGATTGGTGCCATCCCCGAGCTCCTCCGACCTTTGGAAGGGGTCGAAGTAGCAAATGGCCGAAAAGCCGAGGAGATATTCTTGAATAACTTTTTTTGTGAAGGTCGTAGAGAGTGGGAGAGGGCATTTGTTTCTGGCAAGTGGGGTATTGCGCATCGGGTTAGGGTTAGGGTTAGGGTTAGGGTTAGGGATGAAAGCACATTGGAGAAGGAGATATTCTTGAATAACTTTTTTTCTGAAGGTCGTAGAGACTTGGAAAGTGGTTTCTATTGAACTAATGTGGGTCCTGCGGATCGATTGGTGCCATCCCCGAGCTCCTCCGACCTTCGGAAGGGGTCGAAGTAGCAAATGGCCGAAAAGCCGAGGAGATATTCTTGAATAACTTTTTTTGTGAAGGTCGTAGAGAGTGGGAGAGGGCATTTGTTTCTGGCAAGTGGGGTATTGCGCATCGATTGGTACCATTTTCGAGCTTCTACGACCTTCGGAAGGGGTCGAACGCCCAAATCCCCAAAAGTGGGCGGGGCTAGTTCGGAATTTCTGATTTCTGGTGGAATTTCTGTGGATCTTACCTGCATTCTTACCTTTCAGGCTGAATGAAGAGGGGCCTGATGTGTGTCCAGACCACTGCCTCCTTGGCCCCCCATGATTGGGCCCCCAGAAGAGATGATTGGGCCCCCAGAAGAGCTCCTGTGCCCCATACACCGCACGGCCCAAGGAGATGCTTCACTGTCATTCTTCCAAGCGACTGATTTTGGATTTCTCAATCAAGATTTGTCTAATGAGCTGTTTGATCTGTGGGGCACTTGTCTTGTGTGTGAGTTCACCTTGGTCATGGTTTTTCCTGAATTTAGGGTTTTGAATTTGATGTGATAAAATGACATTTCTGAGGAGAATTCTCTGTTGGGATGGTGAATAT